>NC_049173.1:3281894-3583394 GCF_009769625.2 Cygnus olor | reverse complement strand
GCAGGGGACGCGAGCCTCAGCCCTTTCATGTAGTGCTGCTTTCATCACAGAGAAATTTCCCCGCTCCTTCTTTAAGAGGCGCCCTAAGGACAGATGGAAGAGAAGGAACAGCTGCTGTTTGAACAAAGTTTGCACTGCCAGAAAGCTCAGAGAGCAAGCAGATACCTTCTGAGCTGGGTTCATGTCCAGACCCTACAAAAGACCCCTGTGTCTTCCACAAGCCACGCCATCATTCAATACTTCGCTTTACCCTCTGCCAACAGCATAGCAGAGATTGCACATTTTGGGGACAAACATGGTTGCACCTCTTTGTTTGGCACCACACATAGCACTGTGGTGCCCTGATTTGTCTAAGGCCTTTAAATCATTCATAATCATGTTTATTAAGAGCCACTAAAGCCTCTGGGACATGGTAGGTATGTTCCAACCTGACCAGGCATTTCTGGGTTTCCAGCTACGCTGTTGCTAAAAGTCAGGGAAAGCATGATCCGAAATAAATGAATATCATCAACTTCAAATCAAAGCATGATAGAAAAACCATTTCAGAGCTTAAAGAACAATTAACTGAGTAATGTTTCACCTGCTGGGCTGAAATCAGCCCAGAAGGAAGCTTGAACTCCCCAAACTTGTTACCTAGAGTGATCTTTCCAGACACATTAAGGCAGTCTCTGTTACCCTGTTGGGTGGCCGTGGGGTGAAGGAAGGAGCAGGTTGCACGGAGCAGGAGCAGGGTGGCGAGAGGGCTGGGCTGCTCGGTGTGGAGCGACCCTTCCAGCAGCCTCGTGCCTCGGGGTCAGTGGATGGGGGCTGGCTGCGAAGAGCCTGCCCTGACTTTTGCTGCACAGACAGAGGAAAACCCACTGCAGGGCTGGGTGAGGGGGACAGAAAAGGTCCCTCGGGATATAGAGGGCAGCTAGAGGGGCCTCAGGTGCCAACGTCTGAGTAAAATGAGTAAACCATGAGGGGCTGGTCCCAAAGCACATGCAAGCCCCTGGAAAGGCTCCTGCTGACTTGACTGAACCAAACCCTTAGAGAAGCTCGCTAATGAATTCATGTAAAGTCAGAATCCTTCCAATCGAGCACTATTGACTGATTTATAACAGGCACCAGCATCCAGAGGTGAAAACAAGGAGCTTCTGCTGGCTGCTCCGAGCACAGCATTTTCGAGCTGACCTGACGGAGTGAACCCAAGGAAGGGGCGAGCTTCACGTAGGAGGAAGGGGGCAATGCTGAAAACACGAGATGAAGCCAAGGCTGGTGGGAGCTGAGCTGCGTGGGGAGTGTTTTGTTCAGGAACACAGAGCTGGGTATTGTTTGCCAGTATGTCCAGAAGCCAAAGAGCCCTCAAGTCCCGTAAAAAGAAAAAGCTGGATGTGAGAGAAAGGGAGGCAGCATGGCACTAAGAAAAAGACACAGGGCAGGGGGTTGTTTTTTGTAAGTATAGCATTGCTACTAATTTAGGTGGAATAAATGAGCGGGAGCATACCACAGAAATAAGGGAAACCACCTGGAGAAGGCCTTTCACACTGGTGATTGCCATGGAGTGACTGATAAAGGAGAAGGGATTGCACATTTGCAGTGTCTGCGTTTGCTTGTGTAGATGTATCCAAAACCATGGCCAAGAGCCCACTGCTGGGACACCATAGCTTAGAGGATTTTCAACAGGCCTCATCCTAAAAGCACACGGTGAGGGTCCTCAGACACTTTTCAAAGCAAGGATGTTTAATGATCAGGGCAACAAGGGAAAAAAGCAATCTAGTACTTTGATCCAGATGAGGTGATCACATCAGGCAACAAAATCCTACAGAAGTCTGATTGTTAGGGAGAGCCCATCCCGTAGGCATTTATTCTGCCATGTAACTCATCCCCAAAGGGGATGCTGATGTCCTTGCTTCTGGTTTTGGTCCCACCATGTGCCACAAAAAAAGCCAAGATCTTTGGCTTTCTGCAGGCAATATAAGAGATAGGCTCTTGCTTTCTTTTTACAAAAAGATACAATGAATGCAAAGTAAAGTAGAGAGAAATGACCAATAAAAATAGAAATTACTGCTTGACTTTGACTCTCATTTGTGATTTGGCTGCTGGAGAAACAGACACTTTCCTCATCTTAGCAGCAGCCCTCAAACCTAACACATTTTTGCTAGCTTTGCGCTCTCTCCTTGGATATTGCTTTCCCAGCATCAGACTTAGAACAGTTGCAAAATGTGGATTCTTGGCTAGCTCTGCCAGGTTAGAAAAGGAAAGAAGGAAAGCAGATGCAATTGATGGAGAAGGAAAAGGAAAACAAAATTCACAAAATAGTAGGAGCAGCGGAAGTTGTCCCTCATTTTGAGCAGTTTTCAGGGCATAGCAAAAAGCAGCAGGAAGGACAGTCACCTTCTCTGGGCTACTCTCACTGAGGTCTGTCTCAGACACAAGGCAATGAAAGCTCCAGTACCAGCATCCTGACACTTGCATGGGTCCCAGGACTTCAAGGATGTGGATAAAGCCAAGTCCCTGCCATCCAGATACCCTCCCTCCTCAAAATGTTCTTCTCTTCATCTGTTAAGAACCAGAACAGAAAGTGACAAACAAACAGCCCGTCTGCTGGCAGTTTTGTCAAGGTTTAATTGCAGCATATCCATTTTGTCTGATGGGGCTTTACCTTCCCAAGTCATGATCTGCAGTGCGGGCTGCCCACTCAGGCCAGGGCAGGTGGCACTACAGAACGTGCTTCTGATTTTATTCCCCCCACCAGAAAAGGCTAATTTACAATCCCTGTAAAAAGAGAGTGGGGCACGGGATGCTGCCATCTGAGTACGGACATTTGTGTCATTAAACCTGTCATTACTCGTGCTACTCAGCAAGGCAGTTGTAGTGCTGACGCCAGCTTTGGACATGTGCCTCTATTACCAGAATCTCCCTTATGAAGTACAAATCCCGTGTAATGTTCAGGTGATAAAGACCCATAGGAAAGCCAACCCTTTGATGAGGGCGTGGAATCAGATATAGTGAGAGTGACACAAGTCATTTGCTCATCCCTCACCCACCCCAAATCCCAGACTTGCACCGAGCTAATTGGAGAGGGCAGGCACCTGTTTTCCAGTGCAAGTGGCTGTGTGGGGAACAGGGCACGGATCATAACAAGCACCACTGTTTTGCAGATCCACCCATTACAGCTTGCTTTACAAGCATGATGTAAAAGCAGGACTGTAGGCTGCTAACCATTCACAAAGTTCACCTGGGCTGAGAGGGCTGCAGTGAGCTGGGACTTTTAAAACCAATTAGCTTTTCCCTAAGTTTCTTGAAACTGATATGATTAAACCTAGTGAAGATGGGAAAATATTCTGAAAGACTTCAATTACTTCATTTACGCCAGATGGACAGGTCGGAAGCAGGAGGAATCCTTTCCGTGGAGCATCCGCACAGTGTCCCCATCCACGAGGCCCAGGCAGGTGGTGCTGGACATGTTGTTATATGTCACCATGCTCTATATGAATGGGAAATGTTTGGACAGCAGGCTGGTGTAAAAGAACACAAATTGATGGGAAGCAAAAGGTGTATTTCATTATTAGGTGGTTGTCTACCTCTGCAAAGAAATGGGGAGGAAATTTGTTCACGTGGCCTTTCAAATAACCTGAGTCCTTGGAAAAATTCTTGAAAATTTCCACTGTAGTTGGATTTCCTGACACAGTCAGATTTTCTACCAGAGGCAGATTTTCCACGTCAGATGCTTGTTCCTTGCCTTTTTGATCCCCCTGTGCCATGTGAGTACAGGCTGTCTCATTTCAGCCTGTAAGGCAAGAGTGATCTTGGATAACGTGAAGGCTAAACGAGTTTAACTGGGGAGAGCTCACTCTCGAGGCCCCTTTCTTCCTTTCCTTGCCAGGCCCTGTGTTCCTGGCTATAGCAAGACTTCCACCACGAACAGAGAGGAGATCTCCTGCCTGCACACCACAGGAGCAGTTGGCCTTCAGTCCCTCTCAGGCTTGCAGAACCACAGTCCAACCCACCTGCCAGGCACGACGTGAAGGAGGAGACCTTTTAGCAGCATGTCGGAGGAGAAGCGAATACATCTGGCAACGGAGACAGAACAAAGGAGCTGGAACATTCAGCAAAGAGCAAAATTAGAGTGTCCTGAGGCTTGCAGGAGTTGGAGGCTTCTGAAGAAAGCACTTCCATGTAATGAATACAGAGTGGTGTATTTATAGCTGGCATCAGGCCTGGCCCTAGCCGTCACCTGATGGGCAAACAGCTCCGGCCAGATGATCACACAGGGACATTGCACGCTACCATAGCAGCTTTCCACAACCCTCCTGCACATTTCCACATGTGCTACGGCCACACACGGCAAAGATCCCATCTCACCTACTGAAAAACTAGTCATAAGGACATTCCTATCAGAGCAATATGAAGAAGATGATCCAAGGTCACTTGCCTACTATCTGGTGTCATCTCACCAAGACGTAGTGTTTGCATCTCTGCAAATAGGTGCAGGCTTAAAGGGCTTCTGGATCAGACTCTGCTTCAGTAAGGTATTTAAGACAGTACCTGACTTTACATGAGTGTTTCCATCACAGTTCTCATGCTTGAAGTCAAATATGCCCTTTAGGACCTCTATCAAGGATGCAGTGATGAGCATTGCTACTATGCTTTCCTAGAACAGCGTGTGCCGTGAGGACTAGGTAATGCATTTTGCATCTCTTATGATTCATCGTGCCTAACAGTTATCTTAAGTTTGAGCCAGAAATACAGCCAGCGGATTGTGATCAATTGACATTAACAAACGCTTGGGAGGGGAAAGGATAAGCCACGGAGAGCAGCTGAAACTTTAACCCATGTAGGTCCCAGTGAAGCCAGGATTTCACACCCCATCACACTGACAGTGACCCCAAATGCATGCCTAGTGCCAAGTGTTCCCAAGGTCCTGGCACTCCAGCGACATTTTCTGGTGTTATTACGAGACAGAACATCTGTGTGTAACCCTCGAGACCTTGTGACTCTGGCACAGAGGGCTTTAAAGCTTCCTTATTCCCCAGCTGATCCTGCTCCCGAGATCCTCAGCTGCGACCTCTAGCACACCCCCACAAAATCCTCCTAGCTCCCAGCCCTGGCAAACCCACTCCCAAATGAATGAGTTTGTTTGTTTTGTTTTGTTTTGTTTTTTGTTTTAATTTGTTCCTTTACAACCCCTACGTGCAGAAGTTTTGGACAACTTGCAGCCACCTCTTGTTCTTTACTTTTCAGCCACTCACCAACCTGGTTTTATATGCAGCAAAAAGGATTATTTTTGTTTGTTTGTTTTTGTTTTATTATTTCCTCCCTGTTCTTAGTGGCTTTTCCAGCTTGTGCTGTGTGTATCTTTCCAACTGCAAGGTGCAAGACATGTGGGACAGACAGTGGCCTCCTACTTTTTATTTCAGTGCCTACAGACAGGAACCAGGTCTTCATTTTCCCACAGGTCTGTGATGGTTTCCTCCAGAGGATCTTTGTGCTTTGTCTCTTGGCCTAGTGGTTGGCACAGTATGAAAACAGAGCCCTTGTTTTCAGCCTTGGTCTGGTCAAGTCCACTGTCAATGCTTACCACAAAGTTACACAACACCCACCCCCCACTTCCCCCAAAATAAATCTTTGTCAGAAATACCTTTGTCAACGTTATTGTTCTTCGAGATAAAAAAAACAACTTGTCTCCCATGTGCCCACACTTTGGGCACTTTCTGCATCCTGGTATAACTGGTGAAAAAACACCACCGAGTTACCTTTACCTTTTCTACATTATCCATTTACTCACCATCTCTAGCAACGAAGAAAGAAATTCAGTGACCCCACTAACACTGGCAACAGCCCAAATCCCAGAGCAAAGGCACATGTGGCAAAACAAACTTTCTTGGAAGAATATTCCAGGAGGAAGGGAAATATCCTAGAAATGAGATGGCATCATTTACAGGACAGCATGTACACGGAGGTAGCTGTTGGCAGCCGTGGAGCTGGGCTACATCAGTGCTCTATGAGGGATCATAGAATCATCTAGGTTGGAAAAGACCTTCAAGATCATGAAGTCCAAAGATCCAGGAGGAGAAGCTGGGTTTGAAAGGTTCTCTCTGGTGCAGGACATGCATCTGGATTGGAATCACATTTCTGGGTGAGGCATTCTATCCACTTCTATGAGCACAGGATGGTTTGGGTTGGAAGGGTCCTTAAAGATCATCTCATTCCAGCCCCCTGACATGGGCAGGGACCCCTCCTACCAGCCCAAGCTGCCCCCAGCCCCATCCTTGGGCACTGCCAGGGATGGGGCACTCACCCTGCTCTGATTCACTCCTGTATGAAGGGCAAAATCTGTACCCCTGAAGAAGAGACAAGGAGGAGGCAGGAGGAGATGTAGCCGCTGAGCTCAGGCACAGCTCATGTTCAGCCTTTTCTTTGCAAGCGCTGCCAGCAATCTGCCTGTGCACGGCTTTCTGTGAGTCTCACCAATGCACAGGTGAGCACTTAACGTTCAGCATGCACTAGGACTTTGCCAGAACAAAGTCTGAAAGGGTAAATACTTCTGCCAGTGGTCATTACTTTGCTTTCTTCCTTTTGTTTACCCTGGAACAAAGGCAAAAGAAAAAAAAAAAAAAAGGCAATACAATTGAACAATGCTGCATTGAGAGAGACAGTGTCTGATGTCTCAGAAATGACCCCCTCCTTGCCCCCTAATTCTTGTCTTTTACAGCTAGCAGGATATTCTGCTGCTGCTTGCAGTAGCGGAAAAAGTGACATGGAGCCGTGGCCTTGGAAGAACATCTCAGATCTAGAGAAAGGCACATTTGACCTTGGCATAGGAGCTGTACCAAACCCGCTGGTGTTCAAGGAAAAGATAAACATAAAGAGACAAGCCTCCTGCGTCTGATACTAGGACAAAACTCTTGCCAAGGGGGATTTTTAGCTCAGTTGACCAACGTCCCTTCTAAAGGAGCCAGAGAGTTAATGTCCCCTGTGCAGACAATATCATGTTGTAAGCAAAGATTTTTTGGAAGCCTGCTTAATTTGATGAACAATATTTTAGCAGAGTCCAATTACTAACACTCTCAGTGTATCCAAATATATTTGGATAGCTGTGAAACTAAAAAAGCAGAAGTGTTTGATAAATATTTCCTGCCTGCATTTGGGACAAAGTTGAATGCCATTTCCACATTATATAATGATGATGAAATGCTTCCCAGGCAAGCAACTTAAAAAAGAACATTAAACAGCACAACTGACATTTTAAAAGCAGCAGGTCTAGAGGACTTGCACGTCAGGGTTTTAAGAGCTGGCTCTTCAGGCGACTGTTCTCACACAGGGTGAGAATGTGAGAGTTTAGAAATGGGCCAGAAGAGCATTTCTAAGATGAAAATCAGTGTCGTGTCAATATTTGAAGAGTGTGACTGAGGCAAGCCCACGTAATTTCATGTTGGTTTGCCAGACACCTCTCCTGACCTAGGTATAATGAAGTGGTGTGTACCAATTAATAAGGAGATGGAGAGTGGGGATGTAATGAAAAGGTAATCATCAGTTTTCATGGGAAATGGTTCCTGTCAAAGAACAAATTTCACCTTGTTCCTTAATAAAATCACGGATACAGTTGATAGCAGTAACTGTGTTGACTCAGTGCTGCACTGTATCCAGATTTGAAGAAAAAAATATATACAAAATCAATATGAGTGCATAATAAATGGCTTAAAAATAGCTAATGGAAAGACCTTAAAATGGCTTTGTTATAAAGGATTCATCAATGAATAAAGACTGTTTCTAATGGACTCTTGCAAGCACTTGGACTTGTGCTATTCATTGTATTTTATTTAGGATCTGGAAGAAAACACAGGATGATTGCATCATTTGTGAACCGCGATAATTTCAAAACTGATTACCCTGTTTAAAGTTGCATTAACAGGAGTAGCTTGTCAGGAAAACAAAGACAGCAGAGTGACAAAAGCAGTCCAAGCTACCTGGTAAAATGAGGTTAGTTAAAGGAAGTCTTAGGACAGGCAAGTGCAAAGTCATACGCTTAGGAACAATTATCCAGCACAGTGCAGGACCATGTAGACCTAATCTGTAAATTCAGAAGTACTTCTTGTTTAGTCTGTACCCTGGAAAGCAGCAGCATATGTGACTCTTGTTTTTAGTGGAGCTGATGGTGAAATTCAAAGTCCAGTTCTTGTGTGCATATTTTTTAAAGTAATTTTTTAAAATTGGAGGATATTCAGAGGTGATTTGCAGTGCTTTATATTTTCAATGGAAATTGCTAACTGTATGAACTCTGCAGAAAGAAAATATGTATGCATATACAGTCTGCAGAAGCCTTCTGTGAAGGTCCCATGATACAGCGAACACAGCATCCACTGGTTTTAGTCTGCATGGAAATTCACAGTGTTATACAAATCACACTTCAAAATTAATGCACCTTTGCTTTAAAACTTCCATATAGACAGATACATTCTTCTACTACATTTATTCCACTATAAGGAAACCTCTGTCCTCTCGTGATAAAGGAAGTTTATACATTTATTTTTTATTTCATGTAGATCTGTGGTGATGGAAGTTGAGTCCTGTGTCATGTCAGAAGCTTTCACGCTACTCTACGCCTGTGAGCTGAGAGTTGCACACAGCATAAAGAGGAAAATAATCCTCTTTTGAGCTCAAATAAGAGAGGTTTGGGCTCTCAACTTCCATTCGCACCAGCCTACCCCTGCAAGACCTTTCCCACAAATTCAAAGTGAACAATAATGGGACTTTTGTGTGTGTCTTTGATGGCACTTTGATAAACCAGTTTTCAGGCCATGTATCTCCATTGATCTCCAAGATGGCTGTAATGGAAAAGTCAAATTGCAACTCTCGATGCTGTGGTTCAGCTTGATGATGACGAACAAAGTCTTTTTGCCTACTGTCTACAGAGGCACTATGCACAAGAAAATAGTCTGCATAGGGAGAGCAGACATACACCTCCAGAAATGCATATCAGGAAATAAACCACGGAATCACAGATCAAATCATCTCAAAGAATTATATCAATAAGGTGAAGAACATTTAATGTGCCCCTTGCTCATTTGGGCAATCTTTCCTTGTTGTCTCAGACAAGAAGCAAAAGGAGGGAGAATTTGAGTAGGATGACATAAGAAGAGTGAAACACTTGTTGAATGACAAAAGATGGTAAAATCCCACTGGCTTTGGCAGAAAAAAGCATGAAAAGAGAATCCTATGAGATGTGTCTTCAAAACAATCTACAAGGTAACTAGCATTACCCTCTTCTTCCCAACTGCAGAGGAAAATCTGGGACAGATTTCATGGAGAGCTTACCTTGTGGAGTTCGTTAGAAATGCAGACGGTAAGTTAAACAAACATCATATCCCTGTAGCTAGAGCGATGGGAAGTCAAATGCCCTAGCACAGCTTCCTCTGGTGACTTCTTGCTTGTACCTTGTTTATCTCCTCTCTTTCCTCTTTCCCCATCTGAGAAGGTAGAACAAGCACGCAGAAAGCTCCTGTGGTGGAGGCTCCTGAATGCTAACAAAATTCTTGGAGCTTTTAGGATTGAAAAGTGTTGCCGATGCATTCAAGATGCATTCACCCGCAGTGAACATTTTTAAAAGCTTCAACTGTCCTTCCTGAACTTAATCTGGCCTCTCTTTGTTTTATCACACTCCATTAACAGGATTCCCTTGCTGACAGCGGATGTAGGAGGTAGGGCACAAGCCTATTTTGGGAGATACAATGCCACGCAATACACAGAAGTTCCCTTGTTGCTGCAGGAGACTGTAGGATGGAGCCAAGCAGAAGGGAATGGTGTATTAAGCATGTGAAATCCCATTTCCAGTAGGAGATGGGGGAATCAGCGAACACATGTACTGTACCCTGTTTTTCCACAACCGATGTGCAGGGCTATGAGAGGTTTTGCTGTAAATCAAGAAGGGGAATGACACACGCAGAGATTTAGGGCTGGGGGCACGGAGATGTATGTGAAACTCTGCCAACTACTTTCCTGCCTGCACACTGGCTGCGTGTACACACGTACACACACATACACCAGCATTTGTTTTTTTGGGGGGTAGTTCTTGATCGACTGCTGGGAGCAGAGGGCTGGAGGCTGCAGACCAACACGGTGACCTGCTGGCTGTAATGCCTGGGTGGGTGTGTAAGGCAGCGGGGGATTCTGTGCACACAGATGTGACAACAGCACAGGTATCAGCTCCCTCCTCCTCTGAGGTGTAGGTGAGATAGGAGTATCGCTCACATACCCTCGCACCACCTTGTTGCTCCCAGGTGTGTTGCGAAAAGGGGGTTTTCTCATAAACAGGTGACCCCACCCCAGTAAGCTGGGGTGTGTTTCTGGGAGTCTCGCCCTTTCTCACCCACACAATGGCCATGAGAAAGGATGGGGGGGGACTTGCACACAGAGAAGTGATCCAACCATGGGTGTGTGTTGGTCGCCAGGAGTGGTCTCAGACAGGCGTGAAGCCCTGGCACCCTCCCTCATCCTTGTTCCTGACACAGGCTGCCCGGTGTTTTATCATGCAGCACCCATATACATCTGGACCCCTCTCCAGCCGACTGTGAGGGGCGTACTGGGGGCACACCAATGAGCGCAGGTGAGCCCCAACACCTCCCATTTTCGAGGTCATCACTAGCGTTTGGAGGACTGGGGCCTTGCACGAAGGTGATCCCCGGTTGCACATGCATCCCCCATGAGGACACTTCACGCAGCATTTCCCTGAGCGTGGCTGTCACCCATTCGCCTGCAGGGTCTGGTTGCTGCCACGGGGTGCGACCCCCCCAAGCACACACAGAGGTGAACACCCCATTAGATATGGCTGGGGAGGGTCCTCACACAAATCATAGAATCATAGAATCACTAAGGTTGGAAAAGCCCTCCAAGATCATCTGGTCCAACTGCCCCCCTACCACCACTACCACCCACCAAACCATGTCCCCAAGCACCACGTCCAACCTTTCCTTGAACACCCCCAGGGACGGTGACTCCACCACCTCCCTGGGCAACCCGTCCCAATGCCTGACTGCTCTTTCTGAGAAGAAATGTCTCCTCATTGCCAACCTGAACCTCCCCTGGCACAGCTTGAGGCCATTCCCTCCAGTCCTATCACTAGTTATCTGCAAGAAGAGTCCGACCCCCAGCTCCCCACACCTTCCTTTCAGGTAGTTGTAGAGGACAATAAGGTCTCCCCTGAGCCTCCTGATGAAACACCCCCAGTTCCCTCAGCTGCTCCTCACAGGACTTGTGCTCCAGGCCCTTCACCAGCTTCGTAGCCCTTCTCTGGACACACTCCAGGGCCTCAAAAAACATACACCGTCTCCCCCACAGACACAGGGCAAACACCAGCAAGTAGTAGCGAGCCCCACAGCCCACCCCCAGGCTGCGACCTGCCCCTCACACCCCCTGACGAGGGTGCCAGAATTGCTGCACGGGCACCCAGCCCTGCGCACAGCCCCACAGCCCTGGGGCCGCGCAGAGCACCGCCTGCAGAGCCGGGGGCCAGCGGGCGCCTGAGGGCAGCGCCGCCCCGCGGCCCCCAAGCCGCGCCCGGTGCTCCCCGCTCCGCCTCAGGCCTCCGCCCGCCCCCGGCCGCGTCGCCGCACGCGTGACGATGCGGAGCCGCCCCCGGACGGACGGAGCCGGAGCCGGCGGCGGCGGCTGCGGCAGCCGCGAGCCGGGCGGCGCGGGGGCGGCCGAGGTGAGGCGAGGAGAAGAAGCCAGGCGAGCGCCGGGCGGCATGGATTACCCCGAGCCGCAGGGCGCCTGGGACCTGCCCGGGGAAGGCGGCGGCGGCGGCTGCTACGGGCGGCCGGCCCGCGGCGAGGAGGAGGAAGAGGAGGAGGAGGCGGCGGCGGAGAGCCGCGGCGTGGAGCATCCCCTGGCCCGCCCGCCCCGCCGCCACCACCACCACCGCCAGCAGCAGCAACAGCAGCAGCGGCCGCTCCGCGCCGCGCTCTCCACCTCGTCCTCCGAGGGGGAGCCGGAGGCCGCCCCGCCGCGGCAGCTCAGCCTGAGCGACTCGGCCGGCGGCGGCGAGTTCGACTCGGCCGAGTCCGGCGCCTCGCTGCGCTACTCCACGGGCACCGGCGGCGAGGGCAGCGAGGGAGCGGGGCTGGCGAGCAGCGAGAGCGGCGGCAGCGGCTTCTCCCTGGCCGCCTCGGCGCTGCCCGAGAGGAAGCGGCCGCGCTCGGCGGCGGGCGGCGGGCGGCCCCGCTACGAGGTGGTGCGGGAGCTGGGCGCCGAGGAGGTGCGCTGGTTCTACCGGGAGGACCGCAAGACGTGGAAGCCCTTCATCGGCTACGACTCGCTGCGGATCGAGCTGGCCTTCCGCGCCCTCGGCCCCGAGCCGCGGGAGGGCGAGGCGGTGGAGCCGGTGTGTGTGCGGAGCGGGCTGTACGAGGTGGACGTGGCCAACGCCGAGTGCTACCCCGTCTACTGGAACCGTGAGTGCGGCCGGGACCGGCCCGGGGTCCCCCCTGTCACCGGGGGGGACGGGGCCCTCACGGGGTTCCCCTCACGCAGGCCTTTTTGTGGGGGCTGTCACCGTGTGTCCCCCACAGAGACCGGTGGGGGTCCCCAGGTGTCCTCGCACACACGGTCCAGGTGTCCTCACGGAGGGGACACCTCGCACACAGACACCGTGGGTGCCCCTTGGGGGTGGGGGACGCAGCAGAGACGTAGCCCCCTCACCCCCATGCGCGTTTTGGGGAGCCACAGACCCTTCGCCACCCCAAGAGACACCACATGGAGCAAGAACCGGGCCCCTCTGCCCCACACCTGAGGAAGAGAGGTGACAGGGCTGCCTCTGCCCGCTGTCCTCCCCAAAAAGGGATGCCCTGCCCGCACGGGGGCGCTGGGTTTACCAGGTGGCCCTTCTGTCCCCACAACACACGCACGTAGGTGAATGGGGGGTCTGAGTGCTCCCTGTCACACAAGGAGGGGGAATGGGTGCTGCTTGATACCCACGTGCATTTGGGGACAAGGGATGGGGGGGAAAGGACCGCTCTGTCCCACAGATAGTGGGGCGAGGAGGCCAAGTCTCAGACATCCAGCAGCGCTGGGCATCCCGCCCTCCTGGACACACAGTGCGGAGGGCGGGATGCCCCTGGAAATTGGGTACCACTCAACACAGACTCGAGAGAGGGGGCACTGGATCCCCCTAAAGCACCCAGAGGGCAGGAGGCACTGGGGGTGACCCCCATGCCGCATGCAAACTCATGGGGGAGAGAGGGCACTGGGAGCTTTTTCATACACTTCCATCTGAAAAGGGATCCGGGGATCTTTCCCTCTCTTTCCCCACTGTGCACAAGCATCTGAAGGAAAGGGGGATCTGGGCATGCACACCCTGGCATACAGAGATGGTGGAATGGGAGATCTGAGCATCCTCTTGTTTCTTGACACGTACAGAAGAAAGTGGGAGGGAAGGTGACTGTGAACCCTCTGGCTTATGCTTCCCGTTTCCTAAATGGGAATGGGTGAGTGAGGGTGGAAATTTGCCATCGCTACTCCCCCCATCCTTCAATATGCGTGCCCGCTCTTCAGAAGGAGCAGGGTGAAAATGAGCAATTGTTTGTCCAGTCTCCCCGCCACATGCATGCTTCTGATCCCTCTTCTTTGATGAAGAATGATGGAAGAGACACCTGGCTTCTCTACTGCTCTCATCCTCTCTGCTAGGAAAGTAACAGTATTATGCTTTGTCTCCCCCAAGCGCATCGTTCTGCAGGGAGCATGACGTGGGACTTCTCCTTTCTGCTTCAAGGGGATGCAACAGGCATCTCAGATGCACAGTTCTTATTTCTTATCTTTCCAACAGAGGGGTGTTTGCTTCACCACCTCAGCTTCAAAAGGAGGTGGTGATGTACGCCTTCTGTCACGCTTCCTCAAGAGGCTCTGTCCCTTGCATTCATCTGTCGCCTTTGCTGGAGGAGAGGGGACCTAGGGGAACAGGTGAATGAGCAGGCACCTCAGCTCTTCGGCCTCTTCCTTTGGAAGGAATGTGTCCTGAGGTCTTGCTGGACAAGCATGCATCTGCTCTCCTGGAGCAGATGAGCAGTGACACCGTTTACCCTCTGTCCCCGAGTCACAGCTGGACTTGCTTTCCAACTGTGTTCCTTCCAGGCCAAGGGAAATGTTATGGAGTAGGGTGAGAGATGCGGACTGGCCGAGCAAGCAATAGACATTGTCCTGGCATGGACTTGGAAGCAGGCAAGGCAGTTTTCTCTGGTCCCCTCTGCATATTCACAGGAGAATCACAGAGGAGCAGCAGAACTGCTTCAAAGGTGCAGATCTGAAAACCAGGGCTTTTGGTTGTTTTCCTTCTTTCTCAGCATCTTTACAGAAGGGAGACCATAAAAGACAATACCGGGTGGTACAATTCACTTGCGGTGTGACGCTTTTGCCTTTCAAATCATTGCCCCAGCAGATGGATAATGAGCTCAAGGAGTGAGCAGAGCTCCCAGTGCACGCATGTTTTGTGTTAAAAAAGAGCCTGGGCACAGCTCCTTGTTTGGAAAGTGCAGCTTTTTTCTGTGTTACCACCCTGAAGTCCCAACTGTTGGTGCTTGCTGCATCTGCCACGTAGTTACTGGGAAGAGATGATGCAGATAATCCAGGGGATGAAGAAACTGCTGCTGTCCCCCTTGCTGGCTGTGCCACAGGGACAGAGGGGAGCGAGCGAGCAGAGCCGTCAGGTGAGGCAGGATTGCTCCCGTTAATGAGAGCAAGAGGCTGTACTCATCAGCAGCTTAAAGGTTTAATTTCTTGACCCTGTGCTTCGTCCATTTTGGAAGCTGATTCAGTCTCCTTAAGCCCGAGGAGCAGATGTTTCAAGTAATAACATGTGCTGTGCAGAGGCGATGCTTGGAAGCAGAGATCCCCAAAGGCTAGCACCAGAAGCAGTGCTAGGCAGGAGAGAAACAAACTCATGGTCCCGAGAAGACTAACGAAGGGGATATTTTTTAGTCCCCAGAAAGCTGATTAAAGAGTGCTCAAGTCTTTTCTTCTTATCGGGTCCGCTCATTTGCAAGGCTAAGATAAACTTCTGGTGTTTCAGGGATCTGTCAGCGTCTTCTGGCCTAACTCCTCCTTTGCTCGCACGTTTCCTTGCCTCTGCCCTGTATATGTGAGAGTTCTCGCCTTTCTCCCGTTCTCTCCTCCCAGGTGAGGCGCTGCGTGCCCCCGTAGGCAGCTGGCCAGCGTGGCTCTGCTGCGCTGCTGCCTGGTGCTCTCTGCCTGGTTCTCTGCTGCGCCCAGGCCCGAGAAGACGGCAAGGTCAGATCCCAAGGATTCTGTCTCATCTCGCGCTTCTGAAGACCTTGGTGTGGCTGTTATTCCCCAATGACTCCCCTTTGATACTGTGCATGCAGTTCTGGATCCAAAGGGTAGCTCCTATATTGGTTCCCTGTGATATGGGCGGGAGGTGCTGATGGCATAACCAGATCTCACACTAGACAAGACTGCGAGTAAAGGAGGAGGAACATGCTCTCTGATTGCACGAGCATGAAAAACAATGAGTACAACTGACTTAAAATACGCTGAGGTGCACGCTAAAGGGTACAGAAACTGCTATCTGTTTTTGCTGATTCACATTTTCGGTTCAGAGCAAAGGTCAAAAGCTTTTATCTTTATACTTGCCCGTTTTGTTGTTCTGTTTCACATGTGTACCGTACTTCAGGGAGGGCTGCTATCTCGCAGCAACAATATTGGATGCCCTGACAATTCTATTGTGTCATCTCAATGACAGGAAGATGTTGATTCTAGCTGGGCATTTGCTGAAGCATTTTTTTCACTCTTCAGAAATCTTCAGCTCGTCACAGGATTCGTTTGTAACATCAGGAATATCAGACTGAGTTACAATTTGAGCAGATTAATTACTGAGAATTTTATCCTTACCTTGTGACCTCTGGGATTTATTTAATTAGCATTGTAAAACTTGCAAAGACAGCACAGGAGGACTGAAATTATTACTGTAGGCTTCCAGATAAGTGAGTAGCTTGGAGTTGGACTTCCTGTTTTCTGCGGATATAAGTGATATTTTATATGAGGGTCTTCTGTGTGAATCATCTTACATTATTCAGACCTCTTCTGCCCTCCCAGTTGAAGAGGGCTGCTTTACACCTGTTTTTCTTTAGATTTACGTAGCCTGGGTGACTCTGTTTAATCCACAAACTGAGGACTTTTGGGTGTCTCTGTCCTGTCCTTGGCTCACAAGTTTGTCCCATGCGGCTGTTGCCCTGTCTGGTAGTTGCTTTCCCCTTGCTTTTTGATGGTTACATTGTCAAGTTGCATGTATTTAGTTCTGGCAGTGTTTTCTTATAAATTAGTCCGCTTTCACTCTCCAGGTAGTCGTCTCCATCCCAGCGTGTTCTCCAGTTTGAATTCTGACTGTGCTGGGGACACCCATCACCTCGGCTGATGTCTGTCATGCAGTGGTACCTTTTAAAATTGAAGTAGGACTTCTGTCCAAATCTGTCGGTATGTGGGGAGAAGCAACAACAAAATGTGTATCTCTACAGCCGTTTGGGGATTCTTTGGATGATTGTCTTTTAGGGAAGGATAAAATACTCTCCTCTTGCACGCAGGTTTGGTAAGGGATTTGTTTGTTATTTTTTATAGCACGCATGTTTTCATACCTAATAGTTGCAGAAGAAGTCTATTAAATAGCATAACCACTTACTGTATTAAAAAAAAAAAGGTTCACGAGGATCATCCCTGACTGGAGATGTAAGAGTAACTTTGTTGTACTGGTTAAACACAGATTTTACAGGGCTTAGCCCCTCTGTGAGTGCTGGGGGGGTCATTTGGTCTTGATTTTAAAATCTGTATACTTAGTCTGGAATTGGGCAGGCTAAAAACTGTTTCAGATGCCTTTGAGCTTGTGCTGAAAGAAATTTCTGAGAACTGTATACTTCTGTGAGCTCTCTCTGAGCTGCTCTGTAAATTGGAAGAAGAGGTAGTGGGTTCGCAGGTTGTAAAAAGCCTCTGCCAGTTGAGCTTTTTGCAAAATGAGATGTGAATGCCAGGGGAGTGTTATCGTCCCTCTGAACCTAGAATCAGGATCACTGAAAAATCTTGGAGTACGGTAGCTAATGCTTGGCGTTGGATGATTGCAAAAGACTGTTTTGTTAGCAGATTTTTTTGATGTGCTTGTTTTGATGTAGGAGGTAGAGGTCAGCAGCAAGATACAAACCCTTTTGTACCTCAGCCGCTGGTCGTTGTTAGGACTGCGCTGCCAACACTAAAAATCACCATGCTGGAGCTGCGAAGTGCTTCTCTGCTGCCTGCTCTGGGCAGGAGCGCCGGGTGCTGTGCCTTCCCCCGGCAGCACAAATTTCCACACTGGCAACCCTGAACCCATCCTGTGGCACGGGTCCCATTAGACCTCTTGCCTGGCTACTTTAATCAATGCCTGCTGTTCTGAGGCTGTGTCGTTGGTTTATGGGTTTTGTCTTCTATTCCGAAACACAGAAAAAGTATTAAAACAGATTTATGAGGCAAGATGAAAATTGAGGGTTTGGAACCAAGAGTGGTTCATATGAGTACGTGGTTTTTATTTTTTAATCTGTTTTTAGCAGCTGAACGCTTTTTAGTTGCTTTATAGCATGCTTAGAACATTGCTTTTGGTGTGTTGGCCAGCTGAAGTTGGCTGCTGTTTCCTTTATGTAAAGGATTTTTTCATTTGAAGGGTGAATACATGAATACTATTTTCTTGCTTTTCTCCCCAGGTATGTTACTCTTCACTTGCTAATAAAATACTGATAGTGTACATGGCAAGGTAAAGCTCTACTTTTGCTCATCAAAATCTTTCCTGGGTTCTACTCTTCCGCCTTTTTTCTTCATTGCACCTTCCTTCCAAAAGTTTTTGTTAGCTTAGGTCCAGCCAGCTTCTTCCTGCCCAGAAGGCCTAACACATGCTGATGAAACACTGAGTACTGCAGATCTGAAATTTGTATCAAATCACAAAGTACATTTGTGTGTACATATGCTCTGGTTTCTGGTGCCTTTCCTGTTTTCAAAAGGGGTAACGTGGGGCTTCGAGGATGCTTTTCTAAAAAAAGGTGGGAGATGTTGGCACTTCGCTTGGATGTGTCTTTGAGAACAAGCTACGTTTGTGTCTGCAGGTTTTATTTTTGTGATTTGCAAGCACTGTTTAAACAAAAATCTGTTCTCTTACTCCCATAGATGACCAGAACCACTCTCTGGTGGATGGTATCAACTACAGCTGAGTTGTTAAGGATGGACTCAGCTTACAGAGTGAGCTGTGCTTGCCCTTCAATGCTGTTCATCACTTTTCCTCCAGCAGGAAGGCAGAGATGCTGGGAATGCATTGGTTAGAAGTTCTTGGTGAAGGACAGAAGGGTGTTATCCACTGTAACTGAGAAAGCAGAACACGTTTTTAGGATGAGAAGGATCAGGAGTTCCGTTCTGACTTCATTTAGGTTTGAGTACTGACTCAACTGTAGAGATATCAAAGAAATAAGGTGGGACCTAATTTGGAGGTGCCAGGACCAGATTAAAAATGGATTGAATTTCTGTGTGTATGTCTGTGAGAGGGAGAGGCTGTTCAGGGAGAAAAAATACGTTAAGGGGGAAAAAGAACTTGGACAGAGCTCATTTTTTGTTCTCACAGAATCACAGAATTGAAGGGGTTGGAAGGGACCTCGAAAGATCACCGGGTCCAACCACCCTGCCAAAGCAGGTTCCTTAGAGCAGGCTGCCCAGGTAGGCGTCCAGACGGGCCTTGATTATCTCCAGAGAAGGAGACTCCACAACCTCCCTGGGCAGCCTGCTCCAGTTCTGACAGGAGCAAGAGAATATCTGTAGGATCTGACACTATAGGAGTTAATAAGCAGAAGAACTGATGGAAGAAAAATTTGCAGAAGAGCGAGAAATAAAAATTAGAAGCATGAACAATTCTGTCAGTGGTACGTAAGGCTGAAAAAGGTGTAGGTAAAGTAATGGTTGGCCAGAGAGAAGGTCAGTAGGGTGGTGTGAGGTATTTGAGTGTGGGTTGCAAGTAGCTGAAGCCACGCTGGAGCGTGCTTGGCATGGAGATGCACAGAGACTGTAAAATTTGTAAATTGCATGGCAAGTGAGCTCTGAGATGAAGGAAAATCCCTGCAGAGGAGGAAGAGGGAAGGAGCTGAGAGAAAGGGTTAGTGTGCCCTTGAATACGTTCGTCTCGTTCATTAGTGGTACTGGTAGGTCTCAGGCACGCACAGGAAAAATCCTAATGTTTTTTTTAAAGGTATTCCTGTACAGGAACCTGCTTGCTCAAACTGTACGTACATAATCATTGCTGCTTGGTGCTAGAGAGCTTGCTAACAAAGACAGACTGAAGAGCACCTCCCAGGAGAGCACGTACACTTAGAGCTGAGGGTGCGATTGTGCAAAAGTCCCATGACTTTCAGTGGGATTCAAGCATGTGCTCTTCTTTTAGGAGTTACTCCCATGTTTGTCATGTGGCACAGTCATTCTTCTGCGGTTCAGTTTAGCTTTCACCTCGTGCTGTTTCAAAAAACGCAAGCTGCTGTGGGTTAGAAAAGGGCTGGTAAGGGACCAGCTCCTACAACGTACTGACTGCAGCAACAAATGCTGCTGGTGGAAGCGCCTCACTTCAGAGTATCAGCACTGAAATTTGGTAAGCTATTATAATGGATTAGGATTCAATAAAAATAAGACCCTGAACTTCAAACTGCAACCCTGTTTCACATTTCAACAGTCCAAATTTTTTTGATGAGTGTTTCCTGCACATCTTTGACATGGCTAGTGAGGTGGGTTTTAGGATTTCGTATTAAGCCATTGGGTTCAAGTTTGTGTAAAGAGTGATTGCAGAGATGATGATGAAACTGCTATATAAAAACAGAAAAGTCCTTCCTGAAAAACATGGTACACCCTATAGTTTGGGGTAATATACAGCGATCAAGATGAGAGGTGACTTTGAAAGTATTCATCTCTTTCTGAGGGGTTTCTTCTGTACTTGCTGTTTGAACCAGCCCCAAAATCAGCCTTTCTTTTTTGTTTTGGGTTGCTCAGTAGTGTAAACCGATTAAAAATGGTTCAGGGTAAAGCAACTACAAGCTGTTGCTTGAGTACTTTGTGTGGTCCTGATAAAACAGCGGTGATTTCACGTTCACAGCTGAGCAAAATCCATGTTCCTCTCTAGCAGAGCCTGACATTGAAGCAAGTGCAGAAGCTTGCATGTGTAGCTGCTCTGCAGATCAGAGTCGGGAAAGAAAATCCCTTCTATGCCAATCAGATTGCTCTTAATATGTTTAGTCTCTGTGAAACCCAAAAGTAACTTCCACCTGTAATCTTGAAATTGGCTCCGTAAAGCAATTTAGAATTATTTGATGGACCAGCAGAATAATATCCTTTACCACTCTGCAAATGAAGTCTCGTTTGATCTGGATGCTCAGTAAAATTCTGTCTCTGTAAATTCATGTAGCTACATTTATTAAGTCTTCTGAGGCCAGGATTTTACCCTTGAATTCCTCTTTAGGTTATGTTGTTACTTCTGGAAGAGCAGAGCAGATTGCTGTGTTTGGAGTTAAACAAAAGAAGGTCATCCTGGCCGTGATTAAAGAATGGTTCCATTTATTTAAATATCAGGAGCCTGCTCTGTTCTGAAATGATATACTGGGAAATAGCTAGAAAGCTATAGAACACTAAGCTGTAGCAAAAAGTCCCTTACCTAGCGATTATGGAAATAATAAAATTCTATTTTTTTGTCTTTTATTACATCTGTTTGTTCACCCCGTGCGCACAGTCTGGTCACCAGCAGTAAAACACAGGGCTCTTCCATCTCATGAGCAGTTTCTGTAACCATCTATTCTCCTAATAAAGCTTCCTGTTCTCATTATATGTTTTTTTTTTCTTCAGGAGAACTAAGTAAGAGGAAGAGCTACTATCCTGCAAACTGTGCTCTGTGCATTTGCATTAGCAAAAGTAGGACCATCATTACTACTGGAGAGGCAGTCGTGGCGAGGGCTGTTGAGTGGGTAGGATGTATGCTGGTGCTGCTTGGGTAATACCAGAGTTTATTCTTTCACACTAGTGAGAAGTCTAATTGGCTGTGCAATAGTTAATGTGCCTAAAATATATTTCTAAGGCCTGATAAAGTAGGAATGAATAGCAAATACTAAAAAGTTCAGAATAGCATCGTGGATACTGTTGTAGAATACATTTATTTCAGTGGCTCATGTCAACGTGCAGGTTCCTATATGTATTACATTGCAAGTCTTGGAGTGCAGCACTCCCAGCAATGTTCAGCACTTTTCAAAAGAACTGTTAATAGCAAACAAACAAAACCAAACCAAACAAACAAAAAACACGTTCTTTTCCCTTTTTCCCTCCTTAGTGTGTGGGCACCTCCCTTCATTATTTCAATAGCTTTCAGCTGAGATGTCACACATTGTAGCCTCACAGTTACATTCAGTTTGTGCAGATATGATCCTCGTGCACTGCAGATCACAACTGTGGTAGCAAGGAAGCCAAATTGGAGGAACAGAAATTACTGCGCTGGAAAGCAGAAGTCCTGCATATCGAGCTGACCACGCTTTATGAACTTGTGTTACTTATCCAACCCTTTGGCTTTGTCTTATTCAGCAGAATGTAAATTTTTATTTTTTAGCCTTTGAAGATTATATTAACCTTTTAGATCTCATTTGTGGGTAAATTGTTACAGCTGGCTGGAGCCTGGTGTGTGGATGGAGCTAGAAGTGCCTTGACTTTGCCATCAGACCTGAACAAGTTGCTTCGAAGCAACAAAACAAAGCTCACTGCATCTTGCTTTCTTCTGATTTCATTCCATCTGTGCATCTCCAGGTTGCGTGCTGGCTTGTATTGATATTTCTGAAACAGACCTCCTCTTGTTTTCCTGTTTAAGCTCTGTGAACGTTTAGTTATAAGCTTGTCTGGTCTTAGTTTTGCAGGTTTTCTTGGCTCTCATCAGGTGAGGTGAAAGAGGTTTATGAGCCAAAGTTCATGCTGTACACTATTTAAATTTAGGTATTTTTTACTATTTTGCCATTTTAAGCAATACAAATGGTCATGTTCATGTAGAAGTAGTACAAAAAGAAAAAAGCAGACAAAATCTGCTCCATTATTACTTTTCCTACTGTATCCTGAAGGATTTACATAGCTTTTTTCATGCAATTGATATTTGGGTGGTGGTCACACAATTCAAAGATCTTCACAAAAAAGAAGAGCTGGCGTATAACGTATATAGATTACTGCACGTATACTATGTGTTGCATGTAGTTTTTATTTCCACACAAGTTTGTTCTTAAGAGGATTTAGGTGACTCTCAGGGTGTAAATTGCATGTGTTCTTGTCTCTTCACATAATTACAGCTCTTGTATTTGGCTTTTCAGGAAAAAAAGGACTCGTTTAAAAATCCTTTGTTGCAGTCACTTAAACTATTTTTCTCCAGAAGTGGTAAAATATGTATGACTAATTAAAATAAAGTGCTTTTCATTAGCTCCTAATCTCTGCCATTCAAACTTCTTTAGGACTCCTTGTGTAAAGAAGTGTCTAACCAGCCAAAGGTATCGGTATCTTTCAGTTTGGAGCGTCGCCAGCTCCAGATTATATGGCGTAAGACTTAAGGCAGTAAAGAAATCAAGGCAAATCCTTTCCTAGGGATCAAGGTTGTAGGGACAAAGATAAATAACATTTCATCTTACAGATTTTGAATTCTGTATTGGTGGGGGGAAAAAAAATCGTATTATGATGTAAATAGCCTTGTATTTCATTCACTTCATTCTTCCATAAAAGAAAAAAGCACTGAGAGACTTTAGCTTAAGCTTTCTAAAATCATCTGAATATTGAAGACGAATGAATTTATGGAGGGTGGATAGGAATGAGTGAAACTGGGCCTCAAACCGGCTATTTTGGTACATCACTTTCTAATGGTGATTAATGTAATAGCCTGCGTTGAGTTCACTGGCGGAATCAGAGTAATCTTTAAATAACAGCACCTGTCCAAGATGAAGCAGCGTTGTTTACCGAGGCGCACCTTTGCCATTTCCCACAGCCAAGCAGCTGATAGCGAGCAGTCTCTGCTGTGTTGTAATCGCCTCCTTTCCCCACCCGAGCCAGGGCATGCAACGGGATTGCCTTTAGCACAGTGCTCTTGCTTTGTAGCTCACGTGCCCCTTAGTTTGATCCGAACCGAAATCCGGCGTTACTCTTGTGGTATAGCCATCATTGCTCAGTTTTCAAAACCCAGATATTAATGGGAAGTTGTTCTTCCCTATTTCTAACGAAAGGTAATACGGAACAGTTCACTGTCGTCTGCGATAAATTTGGTGATTTCGGTTCTGACAGACAGTGACCAAGCCATGCTCCTGATGGAAGGAAGCGTCGTTCGCTTGCCTCCTGCACCCAGAGGTTTTCCAGCGGAGGCTTCCCAGCAGGAGAGCAGCGATCAAACCTGCCACCATGGCAGGAGCCAGCCGGAGCCATGGAACGAGGCACGAGGCACCGTGGCTGCAGGTGCAGGGTGAGACAGTTCAAAGGCAGCGGGGCAGCAACTCCTGGGTCTCCCTGAAATCCCACTGAGCTTTGGACTGCCGAATAACCTTACTCAGTTTTTAAAGCTCTGGTTTGAAAACAAAGCTCCCTAATAATCTGTCTTTGGATCTGAGGGTGATTTATAGATGAAGTGTTTTCCAGATAAATGCCCTTTCCAGCCCTAGAGCCAGATATATTAGTTTATTCCTAAACTAAATTATACTGTAAAGATTTTACAATAAATTCTTTCTTATTTCAATCATGCCTTTTTTTTTTCCTGGCTGAGCCTTTCTGGAGGAGGCTCTTGCCCATCTATTATTTGAGAGTTGCTGTTGAATGCTGACATCTACTTTTTTTTTTTTTTACAGAACCATTGTGGGAAAGTTTCTTGGGCAGAAATAACCTGAAAATGTCTATTTTAATTGCTAATGCTTAGAATTTTAGAAATCTGGAGGTGGAAATTCCCATGTGAAAACCTTGAAACCCTTCAAAAATGAAAAAGAGGCGTCTTGTATTCATTCGGTGCCGAGTATAAAATAGTATTCATGTGGCTTTTAAAAAAATCTTTCTATGGATTCAATGAATGGAGCCTCGTAGAATGCTTAGTCAAGAATTAAGGAACTGCTTGCAGATTTTCCCAGTAAGGATCAACATCTGACATGGCTGTGTCATTGGTTCAGCAACAATGGGATCCTTTATATGCACTCGCATCCTATGTGCGTTTCATTTCTTGCTATAGACAGTGCTTTGTTGTACGAGCAGCCTAACTGGATGTGTGTGTGTTAGCTCTGCTGAAGAACGTGGATATCTGACAGGTGTAAAATGTAGGGGGACACAGCAAAGGTTAAGACAAGCACACGATGAGCAGCTACTGTTTAAACTCATTTTTTGTTCTTGGTGCAGCTCAATGTAACATTGCTGTGGCTAAAGCTTTCACGTCGAGAAAGCTCATTTCAAATACTGACATTTCACACTTCATTGAGGTAGGTTCCAAAACCAGTTTAAATTTTCATAGACAATTGAAATTTGTGTCATTTGTAGTGACTGTCAATTTCCGCAGTTTAAAGCCACCTCTTGTTTTTCTGACGGTTTGGATTCATTTTTGTTAACCATGCCCTTTGAGCACCCCGTCCTTTTTGTTCACCTGGTTGGATCATCAGTATATGAAAATTAGAAATTCAGTGTTAGAAATTCAGGGCCTAACAATTCAGCCCTATTGGGAAGAGCTGTTTTAGCTGGAGAAACAGAAGTTGAATGGCAGAACCGAGTCCTGTGCTGCTTCTGGTTGCGTTTTGGTCAGGCCAACCAGCTCTGTGGTCTGTGTTGTATGTGCAGAGCTGGTGATGCGGGGAGGTCGCAACATCTGAACAGCATTTGGAGAAATGCTGTTTGCCTGTAAATCTTTTACGGGAAAGGTTTTGAAACCGCTTTTGGAATATTCGGAGCGTTCCTGCCATGTGGGGAGATTATTGCAAGGAGATTTTCCTGTTGCTTTCGTAGGTTATAGATGCAGTGGTCCAAGGGACGAAGAGTTCAGAACAATTCAGAGGTGCTTGCAAATCTCTGCTACTTACACATTCTCACCTGTGAGCAGCTGGCATGAAAAATACTTGAAATACTTGTGCTGTGTATTAGCGTCCACGGGCACAAGGCATGCTAGGGGTATATCTGTATTAGAGGGCAGTGCAGAGGCTCCTGAACCTGCATCCAGCAACCCTACATCCAGCTTAGTGGGACATCGCAGCGTGGTGCTCCACAAGGCTCAGGAGGTGAGAGATCTGCTGGCAGCTCTGCTGAGCCCTGCTGTGCTCCTGCCAGCCTGGTGCCAGGTCAGGCATCTCTGCTTTCTGTCCTTTGCTCAGGAACCATGAAGTCTTTGTGCTTTGTATTGACTTTTTTGGTTGGTCGGGTTTTGATTTTTGTTTGCATTTTACCCAGCTAATGTTCCTTTACTGTTTTTTGCATCTATTTCTCTCTCAGCTGTTACCAGCTGTTCTCACCTTCCAAGTAGGAACAGTTCTTTGGGCAGTAAAGCCTAGCTTTTTTTTCCCCCATCCCCTTTTCTAAGCTTCTCCTTTTGTGGTTGAGTATTTCTTTGGAGAGCTGAGCTTGTGCATTAGCGTGCACACACTAAATGTTTGCATTTGGCTGAGTCTCCCTTTATGTCTGAGGGATGCAGCAGCACACGTGAGTGTGCACGGGAAATCGGTGGTGGGATCGCCCAGGGGTCTTGGCCAGCCCCCTGGGTTTCTGTGCCAGTCCCACGAGGCTGGAGGTACATGGCCATGGTGCAAACACCCTGCACTTCTGCTCTATTTTCCAGGTATAGGAGGAGAAATTCTGAGCTGAGCTAGCTAAAATGGATAGTATTGTCTCAAAACACTTGCAGGGAGCCGTGTAATAGGAGAATTCTTGCTCCCCGCAGCCCCAGTGTTTAGTTTTGGCATCAGTCATGGTTTGGTGAAGAATAGATACCAGAATGTGTTTTTTGAGAGACTTCTGTCTTGTCACGTGGACAGCAAATGCTTGGCACCCAGCTTCCTTGTTCAGAGTGCTGAAAATGAAACTAGAGTGACAGGGACTGAAAACGACCCTCACCGAAAGACTGATTTTCATCAAGAAATAACTTTAAATACATCCTTTATGCTAAGATATGCGAACTGAGTTATTTTAAGTGCAATTCCCAAAGGAAGCAAAGCTCTATGCAGTCAGGGTAAGCTGTGTGGTTTTGTCTCCTCGTTCTGCATCATCCTTATGACTTTGAAACCCCTGGTTCGTATCAGTCAAATTGTATGGAGAAACATTTTAAATACGGGGCAACTGGGTACAGAGGAGTATAATCCCATTAAAGTTGGGCTGTTGTTTGAACTTAACCCTGAATAAATTTTGCAGAATGTACATCTTTCTGTCCATCCTTCACATCCTCAAACCCCCTCAGCCCCATGGGAAGAAGTGGTGTTTCTCAAGGCAGTTGTGGTTACCTTGTTAGGGGTCCCAGCAGAGGGAGTGTAACTTTTTCATCAAAACACCACCGAGTTCCCTTTCCCTTTTATCTGCTCTCAGTTTGTGATCTGTAGCGTTAAAGAACCTCTTGTTTGATTTTTAGAAACAGAAAAGATTCCTGTAATGCGTGGACAATGGTTTATTGACGGTACGTGGCAGCCTCTGGAAGAGGAGGAAAGTAACCTAATAGAGCAGGAGCATCTCAACCGCTTCAGAGGCCAGCAGCTGCAGGAGAGCTTTGATATGGAAGTATCAAAACCTGTTGATGGAAAGGAAGGTAAGATCACTTTTGTAGTATGTTTTCTGGACAGCTGGGGTCTTACATAAGAGCATGATCTGTGATGGTTTTTCCGTCCTATGTAATGAGCAGTATTATAGACTTCAGTTTGTGGTCCCCTTCTCCAGTGCATCTTAATGTTGTAGGATTTCCTGCTAGCACACATGTTGAACACCGTAAAATTATATTCATGGATAAACTTCTTGCTCCCACTTTGCTTAATGCTTCGTATCTGTGGTTAGTGTTTGAAATCTTACTTCAAACTGAAAACTCTTTATGGGCCAAGAAGAGTGTCAGTGTCTGAATGCAGACTGGCTCTTAGCTCTCTGTCCCGTGTTCCTAATTCTGCCCTAAAGGGAGCATCAGTTTTACAGATCACATTTGTGGATCATTTTCTGTTCTAGTTCAATCTGTGACTTTATTAGAGTAGTTTTCAGCTATAGAAGATCTTAGGCATTCATACTGTTATGGAAGTCCTTATACTTTAATGACCAGGCTGAGGATGCCCAGTTAGTGTTCTTGGGAATCTCAGTCAAATGCATTTAACATTTTTAAGAATAGTGTTCTGAAATTACTGTCTGTCTATTGCATGCAGTTGAACTGGTTGCTCTGGGTAAGTGTAGCACAGCAAAAGCTCAGTATTTTTGGCTTTCACACTTTGCTTTTGTGTTTTGGTTGTCACTTGTTCCACTTCCACAAAAAAAAGAGCTGCAAGTACAGAGCCCTTCCAGTACACTTTAGTAGCATTTTTGGTTGTGTTATTCTTTACAAAGCAGCTTTATGTTTAAGCTTCTTTAAACTACAACTTTGTACAAAATGTTTAGAGAATGGAGGAGTGGCCGTGTTTTGGCCATGAACATGGAGGAGTTCTGTGGGAACTGTGCGACCACGCAAGGAAAACCTTGTTAATAATTTGGAAGCAAGATAGTATTCAAGGTTCTTCTCTAATAACTGTAGGGAAAACCAGAAGAGTGTTTTTTGACTTAAAGAGATTTGTTAGTAATGCAGAAAGCAGTTAAGTTCCTAACTCCCCTCAAAGCTAGCAAAAACTCTGAATTATTTTTTTCTATTTGTACCACTTCAAAAATTCTTTCCCTCTGGCCAAGTCTGCAGTAGCCTTCTGCTTTAACAGCTCTGTCAGGTAGGTGCATGAAATTGTGTGACCCCTGAGCCACAGAACTGTGCCGGCAAAAACCCTCTTTTGAAGGGCACTGTTACCTGTTGTTAAATGTGCTAATATTTAGTGTTTCAGTGTACTGAAACAAAGCTCAGCTTTGCTATTACAGCTGTACCCTCCCTGTGAGTGCAGTGCTGTTCTGGTAGGGCAGCGTGCTTTTGCTTGGAAAGCACATCTTTATGGCTGCTGAGTGCTTCCAGCCTTTGGTAGCTTAACTTCCGATGGGAGGAAGGAATAATGTCTGTTTGCACTTGGGTGCACCTCAGTGTGTAAGGAATGGAACTCAGGTGGGCTTTTTTCAGCAAAAGTCTGGCTTATGGAACAGAAATTTTCAGATTTGAGGTAGAAGAGATTGAGGAAAGGAGTGAGAAAGATACAGTCCCTGTTATTTACAAAAATATAAAAGACCAGAGAAAGACTCCAGCCACCAGAGCCTTTTGTAATACTAAAGTAAAAAATAACAGCTCTGTATGGAGTCACTTGAAAATAGAATATGTGTAACATCACCAAAACCTTTCAATAGATTTTTTGTAGTAATAGGGGACTTGCAGAAAAATTATTAAACAGTAAGTGTGAAACGTGATTTTGTCATGATGATGTACCTCTAAAAACATCTCTGGTCAGCTGGCATCTATGATTGCCATCTGCACACAGCACTGGGAGAAGCTTCGTGACTTGCGTGGTCTTTGGTGAAGTAAACGTAACTAGTTGAAGTGCTGAATTCAGCTTAAATTCCTTAAATTGCATCCTGTATTAAACACATTTGGTCCCACCAAATTTTCCATGTAGCTGTTATGAGCTGTTATGACTAATGAAAGTTAGAATAGATCTGTAAATACCAGTGGGAGGCAAAATGGCTGTTCACAATGCTGTGATAAAACATTGTAAATGGTGAAAAAACAGCAAACTTACGTGACTCCTCAGCAAAAGCGAAGGCAATCTGCTGTAACAAAGCCTCTTATTACTTACACATAATTACTTTATTATTTGAACATGCCGCTTTGCATCATAAATAATGAAAAGTTAGCTTGTCAATGAGAACGGTGTTGATACTCAGCTGACAAACTTGGTGGTTCCTGATTTTTTCCCCAATTTTTGCCGTAACCAATGGCAGCAGGCTGAGAAGCTAGGAGAAGGTTCCCGTTTTGCTGCTCCTGCTTTGGATAACTTTGATAATCCTTTTCAGCCTACTACATTGGGGCAGCATACAATATCCTGTAAGCTAGCATTTAAGATTCAGTGTACAGTTCGTTTGCATTTTTTTTTTTTGGTCCTCTGAAATCCTTTCCTGGAGAGAACAGGACTGTGAGCAAGTTTAGCAGGTGTTCAGCACCCTCAGCTTTTCAGTAGCCTGCTAGCACATCGCTGGCAGTGGAATGACCCCGTTTAAGCACAGGCTGAGTGGTGCTGCTTCCCTTGTTCGCGTGGAATCAGCCATACAGATGAGTTCAGCTTTGCAAAAAGTGGCAATGAGCACTACGCGTGTTGCCTGTGCTTGTTTCTTGGCATTGTCCAAGCAGATTAATGTGACCTTTAGTTTTGCCATATCCAGTTGGCCTGGATTTGGCTCCCAGAAAGTTATCTTCTGTGGGAGTTTGTAGATGAGGTTCCCAGGTACCAGAGCTCTTCCTGCTGCTTATAGAAATGAGACAAATTCCTGAGATTTCTGGAGGGATGCTTAGCCCTGAATGTGTTAGCACCTGTAATGCCTTGAGGGGCCAGTTACCAGAGATCTCTGAAGTGCACCGTGCATGTGAGGAGTGGGGATGTGACAGCTGATTCCCCAGGCACCACAGACCAGGCAGATGTGTGCACGTTGAGGAGGGATGGTGAGGGCACGAGCTTCTCTCTCCTCCTTGACTATGCAGGACGTTCTGCCCCCTGAGATGCCTCAAACCAGGCCAGGGGAATGCTACCAGAATACCAGTGGAAGCAAATGCTGCAAGGGCATCACCTCCCTCCTCCACAGCTTGACTGCCCTCTGTTTCACATCTCATCACCCTGGAGCCTGCTTCAATCCTGGCCGAACTCCAGATGTGTTTTTCAGTTTTAAGGGTTGGTTTAATAGTTGATAGATACAGGAAGGGGTATTGCTATTCTGTCTTGTAAGACAGGGTAACCAATACAGCTACAGGAAAAGAGAAAATGCAAAATTGTATACAAAACATAAATACAATACAGCTAGAAGAAACCACGCTAAGGATGAGCACCAGAGGTTTGGCTGCATTTCTCTGTCGATTCTGTTGTGAAAACGAATGTCTGCAGCCTATGTTGGAGTTGATGCAAATCACAAATATAATATCAGCAGATTCAGGAAAGTATCTTCTGGCTTCTCATTACTTTAAGGAATTTTAAATTATTTTTTTTGAGTAGCTGTCATTTAGTAGTTGTAGTGGGGAGTAGAGCTTGACGTTTGATGCTCAACAATTTGCTAAAAGTGATTGAGTCTGACACGTTACACCCCTAAATGAGATGCTGCATTGATGAAACAGTATATGTAGGCTTCCAGGTCTGATTTGTTGTCTTGCCTCTCTGTTGATAGGCAGACGATGTTTGGCTCTCAAATTCATTTATCTAGTACTTGTTTTGTTGTTTTTTTGTTTTTTTTTTTTTCATCCAGGTAACACTAGGCTCTCTTATGTTATTAGCTTTGCATATCTTTCTTAAGGAAGACTCATTCTTCAAACTTCCAACTTAAGTCAATTAACTTTACTTCTAAAAATGTTTAAAAACATCAAACAGATGTAAATTAATACCAGCACAAGATGTAAGGCGATGTTTTGATCTAAAATCTTTGGTTCAAAATTTAAAATGTAAATATCGACACTTAAAATATGAAAATATCTGGGGTGTTTATTTGATCACACTGAGAATGGATAATAGATATCTCTGTCTTTCTGCAGTAATACAGACCTTTCTTGTACTGCATATACCCAGTTGTAATACTTAAACATATTACTGTTGTAAAATAATTCTATAAATATTTCTGAGATAAATATTGTATTGTAATATTATAACACTTGTTCTGCAAAGCAGTAACTGAGATGAAAGCATCTAGAAGGGAGTCCAAAAAGGGTATCATAATACTTCGTTAGCAGTCAGTAAACTTAAAATGCACAGAATAATGTAAGATTTAGAAGCTGCTTTTTGTGCGTGCTCAGGCAGCTGATGAGTTCAGGACTTCTCCAAAGAAGGAGAGGAGCAGCATTCTCTGGTGACTTCGTGATATCAAGGCCACTGAAAGAGAAAACAAGACCATGCACTTGGATCGTGGCAGGTTCTCAAAGCTTCTTAGACTACGTGTTCTGCTAACAACATCCAACCACAGTAAAGGCAGTGACGTTCTGCAGCGTAAGGGTTGATTTTCCTGCCTTGCTGTGTGGGCAGAGCACACGTGCCCCTCGCTATGAGCTCCCATGGCACAGAGGAGCTGTCAGCAGGCAGCCCACTGCCCGAGTGCAGGGAGGTGATCAGGGATGGAAGAGCAGTTTCTGGAACACGGAGCAGGCTGACCTTCAGCCGGAGGCTCAGTCCATGGGACCCACAGCTGCCTGGTGTGTGGTAAAACTGCAATCTTGTCTGCTGCACAGTGGGGACAGTGCTGGACAGCAGGTGCTCAGCAAGAAGAAAGGGGAAGGAAGAGCAGGCATTGCTTCCTACTGCACTAGGTTAGCGTGGCAGCTAATTGTGATTCTTCCATTCAAGGCCACTGAGCAGTGCTTCTAAGGGTGCATCATAGACTGGTCCCTATTATAAATAATATTCTCTAGCAGCTTTAAGGTTTGCTACCTATATTTAAAGAATATTTGATCAGCTGTCATGTACAGTTATGTACCTGTCATCTTCAGATGTGTTCATTTAATAAGGATGAAGTGAAGCTGAAAGTTTCATGTATGTGATAGTGAGATAGGAATAGATGTAGATGATTGTATTTGCACGGAGAGGCTGTGGAATAGCCATCCGTAAAGATGCTCAGAATTCAGCTGGAAATCTCCAGAGCAACCGGATCCAAATTTGAAATTGGATTAAACTTAAAAGTGGATCCTGTCTGTGGGGGATTGGAGCAGACAACCCCCAGCGAGTCCTTTCCATGGAAGTTACTCTGTGATCGATTCTATGTTAGGTTATAAGAAATGTAGAAAAAAATCCCATGAGTCAGAATCAGAACAAATTCTATAATGCATTGATTTTGAAAGTGCCTAAGTTTATTGTGTTTTGTTATGGATTTTCAGTGTGTGGTTAGATGCCACGAAAAATAGAAAAATTGCATTTGGAGTAGTTGCTCCGTTCTGCCTTAGATTTCAAATACGCTTTTCCCTGTTCATAAAAAAAAAAGGCATTTTTTTGTTGTTGCAGCTGACTAAGTTAACCTTTACGAGGGAAAGTCTTATTTGTAGAGCCAAAGTCGTCAAGATCAGAAGGATCTGTGGAGATCTAGTCCAACCCCCTTGCTCAAAGCAGCGGGACCGATGAGGGCAGGCTGCTCAGAGTGTTTCCAGTGGGGTTTTGATCATCTCCATCTAAGGAAACTCTGGGCAGTCTGTGCCAATGCTTTACCACTGTCACCATAAAAAAAAAAAAAAAAAAAAAAAAGCTCTTTCTTATACTTGACTTGAATTTCCTGTGTGTATTCGTCTTGTGAGTTGTATTGCAAGAGCAAGTAAAATACTCTGTAGATTAAATTAATCCATCAGGTCCCAAGTGCAGTAACTATGAGCCTAGTTTTCTTCTCCTGTAGAAAACAGATGTGCAACAGCAATATACTTAACCTGCATCTGTATTAATGCATCTGCTGACAGAGCTGTTAGCTGAGGGTAGGAAGAAGCATGAGAAGCCCTTGACACAAACATGGAATATCACCCACTGGCACTGGTGAAAGCTGCTGGACTATAGAGTACTACTTACTCTTGATGTTTGTAAGGGCAGATGTCATTTCAGTTGCAATTTCCCTGTTCTCCAGCAGGCTGACTGATTTCCAGTTGTTGCAGCTTTAGTGACTTCATGGATTCAGAAGCCCAACTGGAAACTCTGATTTCTCATTGGATTTAAGCACACCCTCTTGACTACGTTAGGTTTTTGAGGCTACAGCATTTTGAAACTACTTGGTTTGCTTAGGATGTAAGGCTATTTGTATGAGGGATCCCAGAGCATTAGCACAGAAGAGTTAGATTTGTAGGACCTCACTGTCAGCTTTGCTCAGGAAGCCCCCAAGATGTAAAAGGTATCTGTTATAACTGAGGGCTTTTCTCCTGTTGTGTAAGTGCCAAAAGAAGCAGCTTCCTGACCACATAATTTTACTTGCTCAGCAGCAGCTTTCACTTACATTAAAGTATTTCTTCCATAATCACACAGCACTGATGTGAAGGTAAGTCCAGGAAAATGAATCTTCTGGTCTGCTATGCAGTATTTCAGTATTCTTAGTGAAATAAGACAATTGAAAGTCTAATAAAAGTTATGGACTTGCCTTACCATCAAGGGGAAGCTCCTGTTCGCAGATGGAGGGCTGTCGGAGGCAAAGTGCATGCTGTTGCATTTCACTGCTGCAGGCAGCTTCTTGAGGACTTACAAAACAGGGACAGTAGGATTTTTTGTCTAATCTAACTTTTAATGATCCTCTTACACTCTTTGGGGAAAATAATAGAGCTGTGCTTAAAATTGAGTTGTTTTTGTTTTGTTTGTTTTTAAATGCTTAGAGTATACTTCAGGGTTTTTGTGTTCTACCCTGTACCAACTAGTGTGTTTCTGCTTTTGTACATGTTAATGCAAAGGCACTCAGGGAGACTGCTTGTGTTGTGTCACAGCTTTCTTTTACTAATGCCTTTAGCTTTGTTGTGATGTTGTAACCATTTATGAAGAGTGACAAAATTGAATTTGGCTAATGTGACCTGACAATTTTGCTACAAAACCAGTTTAAATGTATATACTTTTTCAATAAATGCACCAACTTTTTTTCTAAAAATGTTAACACTAATGAAAGAAATGACACCCCTTTTAAAAATTTTACTTTGAAGCTCAGTGTTTTTACTTTTAGTTCTCTACTACCTCCCTCCCTTCTCCCTCCCTTCTTTGTTCAAATGGAGAGGATATAAGGAGAATTCAGATGCTGCATGTCTTAAGCGAAAGCGTTCCCAAGGTACAGTAATTGTAGATTTTTATTTTTTTTTCTTGTAGTACTCCTGGTTTAGGAAGCTTTAAATTCTAGTTTGCTCATATCAGTGAAATGTGTTAGAATTACATGCTTCAATGTCTTGAGCTGTGCTCATGCCATTTCCTTCAAAAGGGAAGGAAAAAGCATCATGAGTCTTAGAAGAAAAGTAGCAGCATTGTGAATCGTAGAGAAAGTAGATGCTAGCAGTATTATGCTATAGTCTTTTTTATAATTGCTTGTGATTGATAAAAACTATAAACTTTTATGCTCTTACTATGTGGTTTGGCTTTTTCAATAACCTACAAGCAACTTTCTTGAGAATCTCTACAGGCCTGGTGTTAAGGTAAATTATGTCAGAGAAGGAATGGGGGATTGAACTGAATAAAGAGTTTTATACTAGATAATATTTTGTTTGCCACTTTTTGAATAATGCATGCGTCTTTAATTTTGTATTGTAAATTGTTTTTACTGCAGCTTTTGTATACTGAAATGAAATAAGACTTTGGACACATGATATAAAAAAGGGAGGCTGTACAGGATACATGATCAAGGCTGCTGTGTCACAGAACTGTGAACTTTGCAGCAGCTGATGTGCAAATTTGTTTCAGAAGGTGGGAGTAGAGCCATTAATGATTGCAGGAGGCTCAAAAGTACCTGTCGCTGATCTTTCTCCGGCACCGTTAAAGCATGGTAATGCTTAAACTAAGATTAAACTCTTAGTGACTGTGGAAATAGACTTCTGAAAACTGCACCTTCGATTTAAAATGTAAATGCACATGGTAGGTTTAGAAATCTTCTTGTCATACCATATATTCTTTTAGTTCCTAGGAATATATTGAAGGATGAGAACTTATTTTGACATGCATTAATAGTTGCCTTTTGACTTCCTATAATGATATTTTTTGGTAACTTGAGTCCAAATGCAAATGCCTGAAATCCACACGGTGCATAGTCAACTTCTTCCTGCCTCTTCTCACACATGGAACTCAGATCTGTTAAAGGTGAATAGCATAACTTCTGTCTTAAACAGTAAGAAAAGACTTCTGCCTTTCAGTTTGTCCTTGTAGTTTTGAAATTATTCTATGTATTTTTCACCAAATCATGTTCAGGTGTATTGTTGGATGGGCTTGAATTAAAGTTGCTTTTATAGCAATTAGTGGTGTTCATGAATTAGGAGGTGGTAAAGTGCCATAGAAAAAGGACAGCAACGTGAAACAGCCCAATTTGATTAAAAGCAACAGCCTTTTTCATGTGCTTTTGTGTACTGAGTGAAAAGAATGATTTAAAGTCCACAACTGTACCTCAGGTTTACATACCAGAACTTCAAAGTTGTTTAAAAAAGAACAACAGTGGCCAAATTGTGCTTTCAGCTACGTGTATGATCTGGCCAGTTTTTATGCAGAAACTGAGGCTGATTGCAACACGGATTTATTTAGTAATAAATTCGGAGGAGGAGGGAAGGCAGGAAGGGATTTCAGACAGTGTGTATCCCTTCTCTGGTCTTTAGCCCTAACTGGAATGACAGTGCCTTTGTGGGGCTCTTAGCACTTCAAAGATGCTTTCCTCTATTGATCTTGACGTGAGCATAGAAACTGGTAGAAAAGAATCACCCCGTGCTTTAGTCTTGGCAGGTAGATGAAAGCACCGAGTGAAAAACAGGTGCTTACCTTAAAAGATATTTAATTTAAAACTCTTGGCTCTGTGAAATGGCATCTTCTAGTGCCTGTCTGCCAGTGCTTTCTGCTGGAAGCCTTCAGCTCCTCGAGCACTGGAGCCAGGTCGCTGTTTGCACTGGCAGTGCACATGCAGTGTGCACGTCCCCAGCTTCTCCATGGATTTTGTGCTATTGGCATGAAAAAAACAGTGCAAGCTTCCTGCTCCTCAGTTATTCTCCTGCTATTTTGGCTCCAGATGAGTTTCTGCTGTCTAATTGAGACCAGGTTCTTCAAGGCTGTAGGCATATGTACTTTGTATTTTCTTTTTTTTGTTTCTCCATTTTCATATTTAAACTTTGTGGAGGGGTTTTTCCATCTATGTTCATCTGTCTTGGTGAAACTGGAGATTTCTGTGATAGGAAAGAGCGATATTTTCAGCTGGGAGAAGGCCTTTCTTAATCCATCTCCCTTCACCTTTGCTTCTCTCTGTCTAGCAGCAGCCTGTCTTGCACCTGCAGTGGGGCTGTGCCTTCTGTGTATTCAAACTCTAGGTGTCTGTCTTGCTTGGTATTCCTGAAAAAACAGTTTTGTTTCCGGCTACAGAGGAAACCAAAACTTGGTCTCATTTCTATGGACTTGGTCTTTTTACCAAACCAGAAAACTGAGCAGCGTGCAGATTGCTTAGGGGTTTTGCCGACTGGGGAAGGTGCATCTACAGCGACTCCTGCTAAGGAAGCTGTGCATCTTCTTAGTGTCAGTGAAGTAGCTCATGTGAAAACAAAGCTGCAAGAAGTCAGATCCAGAGGGAGGTTCCTGTCCTGTGGTTTTACGAGGAGATTCTTTGTCTTCTGTGCCTGCCTTTCAAAGATGCCTTAGCCACAGTCAGATCTCAGTGAAGCTCAGCAACATCCTAACCTGGTGCCCTGGAATGAAGCCACAAACACAGCAAGCGTGCTGCTGGAGGACCAGAAGGCAGAGGAATGAGCATGAAGAGCATTCCCCTGTGCTGTACTCAGTGCCTAATCTGAATTCTGCAGCTTGATACCCTCTGCTTCCTCAGGCAAACTGTGACATGCCTTGGTGACTTTCTGACACTGTGACATTTCTTGGTGTGAACAGCTCCAGAGTTGTCACTTTAACTACCTCTGCAACATGCAAGAGGTTTACATCGCAGTCAGCCTTTGTGTCTGAAAACAAAATGTAAATCAGTGTTATCTTCAGAAAAAGAATTCTCTCTTACCCATGTTCAGGTTCAAAATAGCGATGGCAGCCCTTGGTATCCCATACCTGGGAAGCATGGTTTGCATCTTTTTTCTCTCTTTTTTTTTTTAAAAAGAATCATTATTTTCATAATAATTTGATTTTCAAGACAAAACACCTTTTAAAATGTTATTTTTGGTGTTAGATGGAAAGGAAGGATACAGAGTCCAAGTGCTGTAAAAAAAAAAAAAAAAAAAAAAAGGAAAAAAAACAAACCAGCCCTGACTGCAGACAGCATTTAAGGATCACTCCTCCCCAAACCACTGCGTTTCCAGTGGTGATAATAAGCAATTCAGTCACAGGCTTCTCTGCTTCTTGCTGGGCATGGTTTGGACCTTGAACACAGTGATCTCCAAAGGCATCATGCTTCCAGCCCTCCTCTGTCAGCTACCCCAGGAACATACTGCGTGATTTCATAGAATGTGAGCGGAACAAGCTTGTTAAAGACCTGCTGGATGATGCATAAGAAGTCTGCAGCGATCATGGATTTGGGGATAGAGGAGTTTGCAGACATATCTGCAAGGAAGTCACTTTGCCACTGGACTCCCTGCCTCTCAGGACATCACAGACTGATGCTTTGACTCCAAGCCTGAAAGAGGAAGTTTTGTTGGGAATTTCCTTTCCTTTCCAGTTCTAAACTGAGATTTCTGGACATAGACTCATCTCTTTGCCTGTAGGGGTGTTTAGGAAACAGTTTGCTCATTCATTGAGTTCTCACTAGATTGCTTCTTGCTCTGGCCAGTCATCAGCCTGAGCTGACGTGTCTGCTCTGCAAAGTCAGGCTGTTTTCCCTTCTTCTTTGCTCTGCCAGTGTCAAACAGCCATGTAGTTGTAGTTACTTTTTGTGTAGCAGTTATTTACTGTGGCAGAAGGGGTCATCCTTTTCTAATCCCCTTGTTTCTTAGAGACTTGATTTAGTTTTTCATCACACTGTTAGTTCTGTCTGCCTAGGCAAAGAAAAATGCTATAGGAGAAAGGTCACAACATTTAGTTTAATGTGGCTGGTTTGTGCTGCAAGAGAGTTAAAATATGAAACCATGATGGCTCAAGTGTTCTCAGAATGTTTTTAGAGTACAAATAATACAAGTGACTTCAAGTAGGGGACAGGCTAGAGCTCCACTTGTTATGGAAAAAAATAAAATCCCTCTGGGTGTTTTCCATGACTTTGGACTTTTTAGCAAGACCAATGACATAGTTAAATAACCCTTTATTGTCAGAGGGCTATTGCTGTTAGTTGTCAGCTTTCCAAGTATTGCGTATCCCACGTTAGATGAGACCTAAGCAGCAGATTTCCAAACCTAGGTGAAATCTGCAGTGCTAGTGATAGAGCTGTGATACGGTTTTGCTCACTCGAGCTCCAAGCTCAGCTGAGAGTTTCTGCCTTGCATTATAACATGCCTGCTGTGCTTAATCCGACAATCAGGCAGTGTGTCATGAGGTTGGTCCCAGAGTTCAATCAGTTCCAAATCTGGAAAACACAGGAACTGCACAAATGCTCTATAGAGCTCTTAGTGGCCTTTGAAAGAGCTAGATTCTGTTCGGTGCCAGAAATTACTCATTCAGAGGCTTTCTCATTGAACTGCATTTCCATCTCCTAGACGTTTCTGAAAGGCTAGCAGATGCAGTGGAGCCTTCTAGTAACAGAGCCTTGAAAGCCTCTGTGTTGCTGTAGTGCTCTGTAACCTTGGTCAAAACCAGGGATCCCACTGAGCAGTCACAGGACAGAGAAAATAGGAGTGCAGCTGAGCTTTTCTAGCAAGAGTGCATGGGGCAGCTACCTGGTCATCACACCAGCCAGCAGTATTTTTGGGGTGCATCTCCCTGCCCCCTCTGTTCTTTGTTTTCAGTTAAGGATATATTTTGGAAGCCTAACAGCCCAAACTGAGGGTGGCAGGAGAATAATGTGAAATGTCCTCAGAGAGGGTCTCCTAATTGCTGTTTGTCTTGGTGAGATTAATCCGAAATGTAAAAACTGTTCAAGGTAAGAAGTAGTGTGGATGTAGGCGTAATGGAGATCTAGATTTTAAAGTGTGTGTGAATTACCCTTCTTTCTGTGTTTGAATGGGCTTTTGTTTTCCCTTTATCCATCTAAATTAAATATTGTTCCTTTTTGCTGCAGCTATTCATAGTCTAAAGTTGAGTCGCAACCATGTGGACTGGCACAGTGTGGATGAAGTGTATCTTTACAGTGATGCAACAACATCTAAAATTGCAAGAACTGTTACACAAAAGTTGGGGTTTTCCAAAGGTAATACTTCTCGGGGTTTGTAAAGAATACTTTAAATACCGGTATTTTAAGATTGTTACTTTAAGACTAGAAGGAGACTTCCAGTTTGAAGTTATAATATGTGACTGGCCCATTTTTGCTGTTGGAGTTTTGCAGAAGAGTGTAATAGGTGCCTTGGGTTGTTGTGCATAATTGTAATTATACATGAATAGTCTGTGGCATATTTGTATTACATTTCTTATTATTATTTTAGAAGCAGCAGTTTTCACATACTTACTACTATAATACAACAGTGGCAGTGACTAGCAGACACAGTATAAGAATCACAGTTCCCTTTGCAATCTCAACTTTGCCATTGTATTACTTGCATACTGTGATGCATTCCTTAAATACATGATCATAGCTTCCCCTCTTGCCAGTTCTTGCCTTTTTCAGTTCATTAGACAGACCTATGAACTGCGAGGAGGGGTGAGCAGTTACACCTAGACAGAAGGTATTTTCAGTACAAATCCAAGCTAGTTTAGCTCAAAATTACCAGTTATAAAGCCAGCGAGACTGAGAAGATTGGAAGAGAAGATGTTCCTCCTCAAAGGAAAGGCAGAGTGTTGCCAATCTGGAAATCTGGAACTTGTCCTCTCTGCAGTAGCGTTCCTGTGCAGTGCTGGACAGCTACAAAAACAAGAAAATACACAAATTCCTTTTGTTTTCTTCCTTTGTCTCTGAAGAGACAAGATCAAGTAATAGGTATGGCTTTAATCTCGTGTCTCTGTTCTGTAATTAATGCCCTCTTAACCCACAGGGCTCTTGGGTGGATACTTAATTAATGTTTGCCAAGAATTAATATAATTCAATGCTGTTGCACAAAAGTACGGAAGAAATGAAATAGTCTGTATCCAGAACACGATTTGGGCAGTGTGTAATAAATAATAAACAACCTCTGTCCTAAGCAGTTTGGGGTAAGAAATATCAAATAGAAGCCCACTTGATAAATCTGTCCTGTGTAAAAACCGCCCTTAGCATTTTTGTTGTGTTTTCCTCCTCCTTAAAAGAAAACCAAGTTCTTCGTTTCAGATTTTCACGTGAGGAATGATGCTTTCTTCCTCTGTATGGCCATCTGCAGGGCTTGCTGGATTCATACTTCTCTCCCATTGCACAGCCAGCGTTCATACGAGGCTATTGCCTTCTATATGGGTCTGTCACTAGAGGGGGATGAAGCCACGCTGTGCCAGTGGGTTTCATAAGCCATCAGCAGGACAGCGAGAGGATGCCCATATCTGCCAGCATAATTGATTTTTGGTTTGGCTACTGAGCTGGGGAATGAGTGAGGAAATCTGAGGATGGATGGGCTTGGAATAAAATGTAGATTTTTTCCTGTCAGAGTGAAAAATTGTAAAGCTTTTCAGCCGATTCTCTTAATGGGGTCGGAGAAAGAGTGACAATGCATATCGATTGTCTGGCAAGACATTTCAATGATAGTTCACACTGTAGAAATAAGGTGGAAATATAAGGAAGTTTAATGGTTGAGGTACATAGAAGAAGAGCATTGTGTCGTAAAAGTGGATGGACAATTATACAAATGTTTTCCAAAAGCTGTTTTTGAAAACAGCTCTGAAATTGGTTGTCTTTACAGTGGAAATAGCCTATTAATGCATCGAGTGATACAGTTAATTGCACCTAGTTGCTCAAATCTCTCAGGAGTTTAAAACTGCAGATTATTAAAAAGTACATGCTAATTCTTTATGTATAATTGTATTTTCAGAATACTTTAATGTATTGGTCTGAGACAAGTTAAGCATCTGTCATGTAAGACCATTGCACTTCATAGAATGTAACTGATCTAGGATAATGTTTTAACTGATCTAGGATAATGTTTTTTCTACAGCTTCAAGTAGTGGGACAAGGCTACATAGAGGCTATGTAGAAGAAGCTACATTAGAAGACAAGCCACCACAAACTAGTCACATTGTGTTTGTTGTGCATGGTATTGGGCAGAAAATGGACCAAGGAAGGATCATCAAAAATACAGCTATGTGAGTCCTTCATACTATTTGCAGTAGCAACTCTAGCCTGAATGAAACGCTGACATTATAAATGACAGCAGACTCTTCGGTTTAAGCTGTATCTCTTCCTGTTTCCTTTCCCTCCCTCTTTCCCTCAGTCATTAGTCTTTATGTTGTGGGTGCACTACTTCCTATGTCAGTTCAACTGTATGGGCCTAGTGAGAGTAGCTGCAAGCCAGAAGAGCAAAGATACATCCAGTTTTCATGACCAATGCTTATGACTTTCAGGGGACCGGTCAGTGAATTTCTAGCACTGGTGCTCAGTGACTTTGCCAACTGGGTGGGGAGAGATTTTCATTTGATCAAAAAGAAGTGGAATCTCCATTGCTCCTGCTGGTTGTCAGAACAGTGAGCAAGTGAAATGCATGCTGGTAAGAGAGGGAAAATGAGGAGCTAGAACGAATGTTGGCATTCCTACCAGTGCCGAATTACTTAATACAGTGGGAAGCTCCTGCTGAGAGTCTACTCACTGAGTTCTGAACACAGAAGTCTGATGGAAAGTATAACATAATTAAATGCTTACGGGATCTTTTCATTAAAAGTCTTTTGTGAAGCTTGGTTTGCAAATGTTTTTTGATTTGACATCCGAGCTAATTCAGAAGGCCACTCAGAGTGCTGGTGAATAGGAGGAGAAACTCCCAAGTTATTGAGAATGCTGGCCCTGAAAATACCTTTGTTGAATATTAGAAGGAGTTGTAAAGTCTTGATGACAGCACTGTGGGAACAAGGTGGTGTTAAGGAATGCTTCATTAGCTGAAAGAGGAGGCTAAAAGTGTTAACTGCAGATCTCTGTTGTGCAGGTGGTTTAGTATGTGTGCCCCAAATAGTTCCACTTTCCATCAAAGTTAACAGCAATAGTAACACACCCAGTGACTCCTGCGAAGGCACATGTAGAACTAGGATTGCTGATTTCGTGGCAAATGAACGACTATGTAGGTCAGTACTCACGCGAGTGACAGAGGTGCCGTTTCAATAGTACGCGAGTGACAGAGGTGCCGTTTCTCTAGTGTGTGCCATCGTGTCAGCAGGCTCTTGTGTTCATTCAGCTCGTTTTTCCACTCTAGTGTCCTCTGGTACAGTAGATTAGGCCTCTTGATTTCACTGCTGTGTCATTTGTCATCTCAAAGCAACAACCTGCTACTCCCTACTCTCCTTGTGTAGCACTTCGCTTCTCTTACATTTGTGGTGTTTAAGAGCAAGCAAGCAAAACCGGAGAGAGAAACCTTTTTTGATAAAAATCTGAAACTAGTCACCAAGATAAATGTAAAAACTTACATTTTTGTAGGAGCCAATTACACTGGTAATGCAAACATCCTAAATATAAGTTGTTGTTTTAACAGCTACCAGAAATAAAACTTCCACCTTGGAGTCATTTTGTCTTTTTCTTTCCTCCTACCCCATTTTGCATTGAAAATACATACAGGGTTTGTATGTGTGGATTAATTTCAGCTCAAGACACAGTGCATAGGTGTCCATTCCATAAGAAGTCCCACTTTAATTGGCAGCCCGTTCTATGAAATATTTTATCTAAAAAGGAAGCAAGACTCTTTGTGCTTCAGTAAATTCCACTCTGGTCTCAGATACCCTCAAGAAATACCAGACAGCACTGCATATTCTTTTAAAATTCTAATTATTGGCATAAATTGTGTAGTCTGTACAAAATCTGCAAATGAAAGCATCATGTTAGATTGAAATCTTTTTTTCTAATAGCTTAAAACTTATCGGTGGAGAAGATCCCATATGTTCTAGGAAGAGATTTTAGAAGAAATGTCTGCCAGGCCGACACAGTGGCAGTTCTCACAAGCCGTACTAACACTTTCTGTTAGCACTTTCATCTGTGATGTGTGTGTGTGTGTTTCTTTTTAGCTTTTTTTTTTTAATGTTCTTTTGCATTAGGGACACAAGAAGTCAAATGTTGCCTTTGAAAAAGGATAAGAAGGACAGGCAGAAGTATTTTTTGACCCTTTAAAGTAGAATCTAAAGAGAAAATAATTCAGTGTTGCTTCAAGTAGGCAGACTTTCATGGGAAGCCTGTAGTTGCAGCCATGCTAAATCTGGAACTTAAGCCTTAGGTCTGCCCATTAGTGTCACCATCCCTCCTTTCTTCTTTCACCAATACCTGGGTACCACCAGCAGTGGCAGAAAGCATTAGCAGCCCCCAGAGCTCATCACTGTCTTGGGCTGCACACAGCTTTGTGTGTCGCTTGAGAAATGGATGTTACCTGTGTGGGAACCCTGGGGTAGTCATTGTGTGTCCCTTGGAAATAGAAAGCTGCTTTTGCTCTAAGTCTGTCTGGTGTCTTTAATAAGCAAGTAAATGTAGAGCCTGCTGTAAACTATGTTATTCCAGTAGTCTGGTGGGTAGAAAGAAGAGGCAAACTCCACAACGCCTTGCATTTTTTTGGTATGGTGCTTGGAGGGACTGGAGGATCTCTGGATGGGGATTGATTGCTCGGGTTCCTTCCTTTTCTCCCACCCTTAAAAACCTCTCTTCTGCATTTCATCTTTGCTATGTACCTATATTGTTGCTTCCTTTTGGTTCGATCTACCCTGGTATAAAACTTTTGCATTTATTTCAGCCTGCGTGAGAGCAACGCTTCAGTTCATAGCATAAAACCATAGTCACACTTGAACAAGTGGTATTAAAAGAAGGAGAAAAGAAAGAGAACCCAGACACGGAATACTCTCTCTGTAACCCAGGTGGGTTGAGAGACCCTACCAGAGCTCACTTGATATGCTGTCCTCAGATTACTGCCTCAAGAAGGAATTGGTACAGCTCATGATGTATCTGCATCATTAGGCAGATACTGTTGGTCACAGACTTGAAAACAGAACCCTGCTTCCAGGGTAATTTAAAATTGCATGCGCTAATTTCATTAAGAAATGGAGTTCAGTCTACTTGTTAATGTGGTTTGATGCTAGGGTTGCAGGGTGTCCTCTAAGTAGGTAAATGGAAAAGATGCGTTTTATCAATGTTTGAATGAACAGGTCTTTAAAAGATGTGACATGATTTTGTTTCTTCACAGTAAAGTTAAACACATTTATTATCTAAATGTAGCAGAGCAGCTGGTACAACAAGCTGCTCCTGTCAGTGCTGATATTAACAGCAGAACTCGTCTGAGAAGAGACAGTACCTCCTCCAGGCTGGATCAATGATTCAGCTGAGCTAACGTGGACAGAATAATGCTCTGTGAGATGCTCCAGAAGAAAAGGAATTATTATATCTTCTTCCATAAAAAAAATTATTCTGTATTTCTATGTCATATGAAAAGTTTTTTTGATTTGCCATCAGATGCAGTATTCTGACATTAGATTTCTGGTATGGTACAATGTTAACTTTAAAAAGATGATAATTTGAAGATAATCTTTTAATCATACATACTTTCACACTTAATGGAATATTTTTGCACTGAAGCCTCGTCTCTCATGTTGTTGAAGTTGTGCTTTAAGGTTGTGTGTGTTGGGAGGGGTGGAGAGGGGTGTCCTTAAATATACTAAATAGAATTTAGGAATGTTGCTATCCATGTTTCCAACCTCCCTTAAAAAAAAATCCTCTTGTTTTACCAGAAGCTGACCCTCTCAATTTTATAAACTCCTGTGCTTAAAAAATGAATGGAGTAACTGTTCTGTGTATTTCCATAATAGCTGTAATGTTGTGCTGCTTCTTGGCTGCTCTTTGTCCAACCCTGGTATCTGTCTGCCTCTGTCTGAATCTTCTGTTTTGATTCAAAATTTGTATTTGCCTGTGCTGCTGCTCGTAGCACAAAAATCGCTGTCTGCACAAGCACATCATCTTGGCGTTCCATAATCACCAATTACATTTTTATTGCAAGCCCCATTAGAAAGCTTTTTAATTGTGGATTATCATTATAATTACCTCAGAATAGCTGTTTTGGTAAATTTCCAGTGGTACACAAGCCCTTGCAGAGCCTCTCAGAGGCCTTTCAATGCATTAAATATTTGCTGCTTGAATCTTAAATCAAGATTTCCTAGTAGAACGTTTTCTATGTTTTTAGCTTTTCACGTATTGGGTAGTTTTGGTTATTTTCCATTTAAAGGCTAGCATTTCATTACATACATATTACGTGTTTGTCTTCCATTCTTCGGTGCTGGCAATAATTGCACGTTCCTCTGAAGTTAAGCATGCAGGTGGTAACTGTTGTTGTACCGGTTTCAACTTGAGCTTTCTTTGGAAGGTAAATGAGTTCAGCCCAAGAGGTAAAAGGTGATGGTTAGGGTATTAATACTCTTGTAAGAGCTTGTTCTGTGTATGTTTATTAATTATCTAACACAACTGCATATTGGACCAAAGGTACAATAGCCTGCTTGGGACTTATGCGCATCTCTGCATTTGTTCCTGCTCCCTTCCTCTCCCCAGCCTTCTTTTCTGCCCAGCATTACACTTTCCCTACCCACAGCAGCACAACTGACTGTACGGCCCCATCGTAATCCAGATCGCTGCAGTTACCCAAAGACCCAGAACCCCATCTGGAAGATGGGATGGACAGGGTAGGAGGCAGGGTATGGCAGCGGGAACAGGGAGTGCCTGATCTGCTTCACTGCCAAAGGCGGCATCTCACCGACGGACATCCTTGCTGCTGTTTGGCAAGCTGTGCTGCTGGGTAGGGGGGCACCTGCATTTGGAGGACCTGGACCTCCGCAGTCTTGTCCTGGGGATCCCATAGTCATAACCAAGAAGGTTGGGTTCTTTTGGTCATCCGGAGTCCCATTATTATTGAAGAGCATGAAGCGTGTATCATGGTTATGTTCATTCTGGTTGCCTCCTAGAATTTTCATCTTTCCTCTGAAGTAAAATGAGTCTCCGTATATCCTAGAGCAGCGGTCTGAGTAAGTTAAGGCCCGAGAGCAGATGAATCCCTGACGAACAGAGGCAGAAGACAACACATGTCTTGCAGGTGCTCTTTGAAATCTGCCTTGAATAAAACTCGAGTTTGCATTTCTGAGACACGGCTGAGCTTTTGAACACAGCGTCCCTTTCATTTCCTCTGGCTTGAGCTAAACTCAGTTTTTATTACTCATGCCCACTACTCGCTTCAATTTACCAAATTTAGTTCAACCCAGCCTCAAGTGTCCTCAAAAACTTGTGATATTATTTCCTCAAAGAGGCAGGGAGTGCTGTGCTCTGTTGTGCTGAGCTCCAGAGTAATGAAACCAGTATGGGAATGCTTTTGAGCATAATTTACCAGGTGTGTGACCCAAGAATGGCTTTAGTTTGCTTTGTTTCTGGGTTAGCAGCAGAACAAATACTTTAAGGGGATCTCTGTCCTGGATGAACAAGAAATGCGAAGTGTAACATTTTGGGAGTAAAGATTTTTTTTGTGAAATTTTCATAAAAGTATGTATACAATTATGTATTATTCCTGCTTTACTTTGAGTACACACATTTAGAGCATGGATTTCCTTCACACTGAAAAGAGGAAAGAAAACTGTTCAAGGTTTTTCTTTTCCCAGCCATTCGCCCATTGCCCTAGCTCCTAAATCAAGAGTTCAGAGTAAGAAGCTGGCTGGTGTAAGCTTCTTGAATTCAGGAGTGTTCCGTCATTCTCGGCTTTAGATTTTCTGCCTGAAGAGAGTTTGCGAAGATGACTTAGAAATAAAATGAGTAACACTTTCAACCCTTCAGTTATTTTGCTCCATTACCAGATATCAAAGTGATTTTATAAAGTTTGTGAACTGGACGAAGCTAACTTGTTTGTAGCTCTCCGATTTCTTCAATTTCTTATGTACTATTTGAATGCTACGGAGCAGTAAAATGAGTAGCGTAAGAGTTAAAAAAAAAAAAAAAAAAAGGCAATAATTGTAAATATGTTAGTTCACCCTTGGATTATACTTATATAAGGATGGATACTATGAAAATATGGGAGTATTAGTACATTGCTTTAATCAGAGATAGGCAGCCAAACACATTTTATTTATCGTGAGTCTCAAAGTATTTTCAGACCATTACTTCCTGCATGCAAAATAGCAATAGGTCATAACGCTTTCCAAGGCATGCACTGTATCTGTGCTCGAATGGTTTTTCTCTTAGAAAAATCATAAATTTTAGTTGTTACCATGCATTTGGATGTATATATTTAAGTAATTGTTGCTCTGGGGTCAATATTTCAACTTCTGTTTGTATTGGAAAGGGGAATAATTCTCTGCCTGTTTAGATGAGGTTTTATCACTTCGGTTCCTGTTAATTTAGCAAGTGGCTGGAGGGACTTGCCATCTAATAAAATAGCTGATTTTTTTTTTAAGCCAGAAGAAGGTATTTAAAAAAAAGACTTAATAGCAAAACAGATGTGCTTATATATAGCAGGTGTATATTCTGGTGTTTTGTATGTGAGCACAGCCACACTGCTTGGCAATTACACCACAGTTTTGGTCAAAATCTGAAATACAAAGCTGTTGATGAAAATCAGTGGGAGATGCCGTCTAGTGCCATTCCCTGTAAATGAGATGTGCTGCACTGGGAATTGTCCTGCTAATGTGTTCTAATGCCTCTGTGACTCTTGGGATCAGGAGATGGGTGTGATATTGCCGCTGTAAAATAATGGGGGGGAGAATAATTGCACCTCTTTCTGACAGTATTTGGCTAGTAATGCTGAACTGGATGGCATAGGAATTTTTAGTGGTAGGCAAAAAAATTAAACTTTTTTAGTAACCGTATAATTTGTAATCTGAAAACAGTCAGGACTTTGTAGTATTAACCAGCTCCTTAAGGCTAACACGCAGTGCAGTGTGCCGCAGTGGAGGAGCACACCTGAACCAGCACTGAGATGGAATTGCTGAATGCTTGGTCTGACATCAGTGATGTGGCAGCTAACAGAAATCTGTTGGAATAGACCACCTCTTCTGCTAGAATGTGTTTTGCGAGACAGGAGGAAGATGCACACAGAGTTGTCTTTTGATTTTCTAGTATGCCCCAAGTGCATTTGAGTGTTTGTCCATAATCTGTTTTAGCCGAAGTTTGGAACCCTTCTGCCAAAGGATGCACCATGTCTGGGCAACCACAGCTGATGGAGGGGGAACCATCAAGATGTGGGAGGGTAAAAGTTAAAATCGCATATTGTATTTGCTAAAGGACACAAAACTGGCCCAGTTTTTGGGGGAGACTTGAAGCTTTCCCAAAAGCTTTGGCAGAATTTCTTAGCTGCATCGTTTTTCCAAACTCTTATGTCTAGCTTTAGAAATAAGACTTTCAGTTAAAAATCCTCCATCAGTTTTCCCATGAACAGCTTTAGTAAGACCTGAGCCCTTTGGAACAGGAAGAAACTCCATGGCAAAGAGCTCCAGGGAACATTTTGTTTCCTGATAGAGGGTTCCAGTTTGCCCACCTCCTTGCTTTGGGCGTGACACAGCTTGATGGTGACTTGCGCCATCCCGTAGCCTCCTGAGGTTTGGGGGTTAATTACCTAACAGCCGCCCATCTGTGTTTAAAAACAAAACCTTCAAATCAGCAGATTAATAACCAGCAGGATAAAAGAAGGCCATCGTATTTGAAGCAGGGATTGTAAATAGCTCTAATAGTTATTTCTTCATAATGTTTATTGCAGCCAGTAATGGGTAAATAGTTCACATGTTTTTCCCTGAACTGTTAGGACCAAGTTACGCAGAAGTTCTTTCATTCGAAGTAATCACTGCAGTGTAGAAATCTGTGCTTTATTCATATAAAGTTTCTGTGCTTTTAATGCTTTTAAGTCTAGCAGCTTTAGATTGCTGCTCATTTGCTGATCTACTGTTAAACTTGCTATTTCTGAATTCATGTTAGCTGGCCACTATCCTTCTTCTTGCACAGAAAATTTAGCAGATTTAGCAATACTAAAGAACTGACAACATTGCCAAATACTTTTCTTGTGGATTTTAGGTCCCTAAGTTTCCCTGTATGAGCAATTATCTGATTTTATTCAAACAGGTGTGTTTTTCTTTTGTTTCGGTTACACAAGGACTCCACGAATGTTAATATATATATTTACTGAATTTTTTATCTTCTTGATAATCTGTGCAGCTGAAGCTATGCTCTCGAGAAAGTGTCCTCAGAGGCGCGTTGTGTGCATGGTGGTGGGGCAGCTTGGTCTGTGCTTTGCAGGGCTGGGTCACTTTGTGCCTGTGTAGTCCCCACACACACCTGCACAGAAATGTTAACAATTCCCTTCCTAAGCCAGTACCAGTCACTCTCCCTGTACAAACACTGCTTGGAAGGCATGCTGGAATTGCTCGTGAGGAGCGCTGAAAGCTCTGTTTAGGGCAAAGGAGCACTGTTCCTTTATCCTTTTTAGGATCTACTCCCCTAGGTGAGGTTTGACTCATTATTTCATCTGATGTACATAATCACCACTACGTATGTGTGTGTGTGTATTTATATTATTTATTTATTGTTTGCTTGCTTTACATATGACATGCAAAAAATATTCAAAAAAGCTTGCATAGCCCTAAGCAAAGAGGTTCATCAGCCCTGATTTAAGCAGGTCTTCTTGCTGATTTTTTTTTTTCCCCCATTATACAGAAAGGACATCCTGTGTGTAAACCTTTGCCATCTCACTGGACTAGATGCTAGGAAATTAGGAGTGCAATCAAACCAGGCTTTAATAATAGAGATGTTGATTGGTTGCATTTCTTGACTGCTTGGTCACGCCATCAGCAACTATTTTGAAACACAGTGTGTCAAAGGATACTCCCCTTTTTTCCCTTCTTTCATAACCAACACCTACTTTTTGATGGGAAAATGTTTTTGACTGCCCACTTCAATTAAAAATTTGGTATGTCACAGACCTGCCTTTTCTTAGCATAATGTGCTTTTCCTTACCTGAGGAGAAGAAAAAAAAATGATTTAAAAAAATAAGAATTATTTTTGTAGAAAATGTTTTTGCAAGGCATTGGCTTTCAACCCTTCCTCGGTGAAGCGTGTTCTCCCACACTGTGAAGCTGATGTGGCTAAAGTTAAAAAGTAGAAAGTGTTTCGCCCAAAGCCACCGTGACAGCCCTCTGCAGCCCTCACGAGCTGCTGGTAGGAGCTGAAATTCCTCTCTGCGTCCATTCCTCTGGCCACATCCACTTTCAGCTTTCCTGCATGACATAAATCCTGTTAGTGAGCCGGATCTGTGTAGGGCAACAGCTATAGTGGGAAATTCAGAATGACTTTTGTCAGTGCTTCTTCCTTTTCATCTGAATTGTCACCTCCTGTGGCAACCTTGTGGAAGAGATTTGAGCAGCTCCCGACTTCATGTCTCAGCTACCTGCTGTGTACTGCTGGCTTTATTTTAAAGACGTAAGGATGGATTTAAACTCAGGACGGGAATTTGACACGAGTTGTCCGTACAGGATCCCTGTGTAGTGCTGATACCGTTTCAGAGCAGACAGTTTTGCCCATCAAACAGAGCAGCTGAAGCGATTACTGTCTCAGGTGCTGGTAGTGATTTAGGCTGAACTGTTGCATTTCTATTGCAGCAGAACAGGAGCACTCATATATTCAAGGAACATGTCTCAGCCAGGGGGTGAAACTTACCTGAAGCACATTTGGATTTGCAGAAGTACTGATGGGAGATTAATGTCATCATGCATTTGGTTGCAGCAATCATTAGAAGGGGGTTTGCTTTGAAAATAGAATAAAACATGTTGGAACTCTGGGTTTTGCCTCAAAACAAAATTCTGATTTTTAACTGGGAACCAGCTGCTGGAAACTCAGCATTGCTGCCCCTCGGTCAGATTTAGTTTGTTGTGCTCATCTTCAGAAATGCTAATGTCATTGGGACCTAAGTATAGTATAAAGGAAAGAAGGGAAAATACAACGCTTCCTCTGGTTGTTAAATGTGTTTGATAGAGTGCATGGATTTTTTACTATCTTCTTCTAGAATTTCATGCTATTTTTCATCCATTGCTGATGGGTCTTTCATGCCTCAGTAGTAAAGTGGCATTTTTAAAGGAATATAATATGCCAGTATTCCCCTTCTCCCCCAGACAGCAGAGAGGTTCAGATATATTTTGTTTTGAGGTATTTTTAAGTTTCTTATATCCCTTCAGAGAGATGTGTCCACCAACGTGCATGTTGAGATATCTTTTAAAAATGAAAAGTCATTTAAAAGCACAGTCTCTGCATCTGCTACTGTAAGTTGAAATCCTAATGAGTGATCCCGTTTCTCGCTCTGAGAACTTTTAAAGCTTTCCAGTTTGATATGAGAAATTAAAATTCTGACTTTTCAGGCAATATTGTTAATAGTTTTCATTGTGCTTAAAAGCACTGAATTGTCTTCCTTACATAACGGACTAAATGGTTGATTTCAGTGGATTCAGGATTTCAAGGCAGTGATAGAATTCTTAATTTTTAGATCACATTCTAGCCCGAATCAACCAGCGTTAACAGATGTCTTTCAATTGAATTTGGACGGTTTATTAGGCTCATAGTAAAATACATTTAAAGTTCATAAATTCTGTTGAGCATGTAATACACATAATTTTCCATTATATGATACTTTAAGTACTTGAATTACTTCACCTCACAATTTTGTTTTACCTACGTTAATAAGCATGCATTATAGTAAAAGTAGCAATGCGAGAAATGAGTGGATGCACTGACTTTATTTGATAAGTGCACCAATAGTAGTCTTAACAGGAAGATGTTCTTTCTTTCTTTTTGTAAGGATGCGAGATACTGCAAGAAAAATAGAAGAGAAGTATTTTTCCAATCTTGCAACCCATGTTGAATTTCTTCCGGTTGAATGGAGGTCAAAACTTACCCTGGATGGAGGTACATTACTTGATTCTTTTGTTATTCCAGTAGCTGCAGTCTTCAAAATTGTCCCCCAGAAGTTTCATGCTGTGTTCTCTGCATGTGCCTTGTTTGGATTTTATCATTCTCCTGCACGTAACTCAAGTCTCTTTTCTTTCAGACACTGTGGACTCCATTACTCCGGATAAAGTACGAGGTTTAAGGGACATGCTGAACAGCAGTGCGATGGATATCATGTACTACACAAGTCCTCTTTATAGGGATGAAGTAAGTGTTTGCTTGTTTGTTTGTTTGTTTGTTTTCCTGAGACACTAAGTAAAGAATACTAAAACTTTTCAAGTATAGATCACCTGTAGTTGCTGGTATTGCGTGGGCAGCAAGTGCAGCTCTCTGGGATCTTCCTTCTGTACCCCTGACACTCCTCACTTATTGGTTCTGAGACAGGAAAAGTTTCCAGTTCAGTGCTGGCCTTGTATCCAAGGGGTAGGCAAAATTCAGGTTTGTTTTCCTGTTGGGAGCTATCTGTGAGAAGATAACCAGGATTTGGCAGAGTTCGTCCTAGGATTTGAGACAGGAGCAGACAGGCATCTATTTCAGATGAGCAATAGAAATGTCTTTTCTTATTCTACAGTAGAAAATAAGAAATATTACCATGTGTGCAAGCATATAATATTTTACGGTGTTTTTTTTAGTATCATTGAGGAGTAACCAGCAGCTTCAACATTTCTGAAAGACATGAGGCTTTAATTTTGTAAAATTAGGGATAGTAGGTTCTCCTTTTGTCCTATCAGTATGTGTGTAAAATATCTGGAAAACATCCAGCAGGATGATCCTCGTATATCCTTGCTGTTAAGGGACTCCTAAGTTTGGCATGTAATTTTAGAGAAATTATGAACATAAAAAAATAACATTTACACTTCAGGTAATCAAAATACAGAGTTTTAACAGAGAGAAAAGTAGAAAAACAGCAAAAACTTCAATCAGTGTAGTTTGTTTAGAGCAGAAATCAGCAGCTTAGAAATGAGAGGGTTTTTTACAGTGTTTTCGTACATCTGCACATTCTGAGCAATGGGACTCCATAGAGCTGAGTATCTTCTTACCTCTTGCAAAATCTGTAGACGTCATTAAATTTCTGTCACATGTGAAGTCATATGGGGCCAGCAGCATCTGTAAACATGCCCAAGCCAGTTTTGATAGAGGTATACACTTGACCTTGCAAGAAAAGCAGGACGGTTACCTGTTTGTTAGGTGACTGTTCATATACTGGAAGCTGTTGTTTATTCTTGCCATGTCTGCATAGGCATGTGAGCTTTCATCTGTGTGGCCCCATTCATCAAATGGAAAAGCCTTGAATAAATGACAAAGTACCCTGTAAAACATATACATTGCATCACCCCATGAGCATCCTTTGTTTGCCACACGTCCTGGAAAAGCCCTGTAGGGAGGTTTTAGGATTACTTTCTATAGGAATTATAGTTTTTTCTTTATTGACTGCATTATATATGGAGCAGTGGTAGTGTTTTTGCAGCTTTCATGCTCAGTCTGCGTGGTTAAACTAGGGGTTGTGGAAGGTATTTTCAAAGCTTACCAGAGGACCTGATGCCACCTTTCATTAAAATTAAATACATTTAAGTACTTTAGACTGTCAACGTAATTGTAAAACCTAAACTTCCTAATAATAATAACTTTCCTGATAGCAGCAGTGGTTTTGAAATTGCTATGAGCCTTTTAAGCTTCCAACACTAGAAATAAGTGTAATGAAAGCTGTGCTCTCTTGTTGCTTGCTAATGCAAAGTTCATTGTTCAGGGCTCCTGGGTTCTCAGCTGTGTATCAGGTTTCCTTGTCTGTTGTGGAACTGAGACCAGTGTGAACTTCTGTGGCAAGCGAAGAAAACTTCTCTGGCAGCTCGAAAATAGATTTTTAAAGTGCATTAGAGGCTTGGCATGCCTACTGGCATCTTATGGGAAATGGATTAGCAAGTAAAGGTTAAGTATGCTGGCCAACGATGCATGAAAAATTGAATTCATTGCCCAGAAGAGCTGTAGTTTTGCAGGTATATTACCATCCCTCAGGTATGAGAATTGACAAATAACTGCTGTGGCTATACTTAGATCTGATTACAAAAGTTGTTTTCTTCACTAAATCAAGTGAATTTTTGGAGAATGAAGGACCACCCACGGTAGGAAAAGATCAGGTTCAAGACCCTCTAAGGAACCTGAAGATGCACAAGTCCATGAGATCTGATGAGATGAATCCACAGGTCCTGAAAGAACTGGCAGATGAAGTTGTTAAGCCATTATCCTTCATATTTGAGAAGTCGTGGCAGTCCATTGAATTCCCCAGTGGACTGGAAGAGGGGAAACATAACCCTATAACCCATAAGGAATTGGCTGGATGGTCACACTCAAAAGAGTTACAGTCAACGGCTCGATGTCTAAGTGGAGACCAAGGACAAGTGGCATTCTTCAGGGGTCTGTATGGGGACCGGTACTGTTTAATATCTTTATTAATGACAGGGACCGTAGGATCAAATGCACCCTCAGCACGTTTGTTGACGACACAAAGCTGTGTGGTGCTGGAGGGAAGGGATTTCATCCAGAGGGACCTTGGCAGGCCTGAGGGATGCGCCTGTGAGAACCTCGTGAGGTTCAACAAGGCCAAGTGCAAGGTCCTGCAGCTGGGCCAGGGTAACCCAAACCATCCTGTGATTCTATGAATTTTCTTGAAACATTTCACCCCAACAATACGCCCCGGTTGATCATTACCCTTCCTTATTCGGTCTGCATTTATAAATGTTACAGCTTTCTCAAAGCGAAGTTGTACACTCTGAATTGCGAGCATTTGTCCAAAAAGCACTGTTTACAGGTGTAATGTTAAAACCTTGAAGAACAGGTTTCTGAAATGAATCTTTGTTGTAGTCAAAATATTTGGATGCAGTTTTTCTTCTTTGCTCAGCTACAGAGTTCATGTGCTGCCACTGAGTTGTCAAGGATGTGACCTCTTGATCACATCCCTGCTCACTTAGCTAGGAGTTGTGGAAACCCCTAGTCATTAAATAGTTGTATGTCTTTTCACCTTTTATTTTGCCTTTAGCTACAGAAATGAGACTTGTATTTTTTAGTTACTCCTTCTTATCCCATTTTATTTCCTGTGACCTGACTTTGCACAGATTAAGGACAGTATTCTCAAGCTGAGCATTCCTGTGGAAAACCAGCATTGTGGTGTCCATCTCCCCACCATGTTCAGTGGTCACTCTGTTCAGAGTATTCATTCCAGCTTGGAAGTAAGCTTTGTCTTCAAGTATTCACATAGTCCCATGTTGCTCAGAATTAGTATTCCTGCACACCACTTTATAACACCAACCTGAGTCTTTGGATGCTGTTGGTGCTCCTAAAGCTTTCCATCCAAACATCTTAGAAGTGTCTCAAAAGGAGCTAATTAAACTTTGCTGTGCCCCATGAAATGAATTGAACAATGCAGTGAGTTCACCCTAGAGAAGAACAAAAGCTGTTATCCACCTGACAACGCTTAACTATACTTTGATACTAATTTTATTTCTAATTCAAAGGATTTCTCCCCACATCTGGAAGTAATGTGGCCATTGCTTTAAAGCTTTTGACTGCTCTTTAAACCTCTTGCGGAGGGATATGCGAGTGGATAACCACTGAAGGAAAGAAAAAAAAAAGGAAAAACCTTGTCATATCAGCTTTCATATGAGACAGCAGACAGCTGCTTCGGATGCAGCTGGATTGTTCAGTGAGGCATTACGGGAACCTGGTGGATAACCCCCTCTCTGATTGCAGGTATTGTTTCTTCTGCAGCATGGTAGGAAAATGTCAGAAGCACCTTTTGGATTTTTGACATGTAATGTGATACTAGACACGTATCAATAATTCAGTGAACATCTCAGACAGCCTGGTCTCAGAGTTCAGTGTGGGGGCTGTTTGTAGCCCTCCCAGTTGATTGTGGCATTTGTGTGAGGCTGCAAGTGAACTGTGCTACGCAGCTCCTCGTCTGTGTGGTGCTCCGTGATGAGGAAAGCAGAGTCCCTGTTTAAACATTACAGACATAATAACAAAAGAAACTAAGTTGATATTTTGATGCCCGCATGCCTATTTCTAAATGAACAGTCATTTCACACTGATTCTGATCTTGCTGGTGCTATTTATGGTAACGTAATATGGGCTGTTAGTGTGTCCAGTGGGTGACTGTGTCACATCTGTGCTGCTGTGGTTCTGTGTTTCTTTAATAATAAATGGTTCTGACAGAGTTTAAAAAGCCTAATTGATGCATAGCAAATTTAGTGTTGTCACCTTCATTATATTGTTAAGTGCTTATTTTACTGATCTCCACTCTGCTTACTTCCAGGCTAATTGTAATGCTGTGAATTATTGATATGTCTTGGCAGAAAGTTCCTGCAATACAGGCTTAATATTATCTGCATCCGTCACTGAAAGACCTTTAAAATGTTAGTTCAAATATTGCAATAGCCTCAGAAGATCAGTAGATGTTTATGGATTACTTCCGCCACAGCCGACGTGCAGGGGAAAGAATGCAATGGGCATTGAATGTTTCTCACCAGCTGGCGAGAGGAAATGAAGGGTCAGGGACGTGGAGGAGTGTTACAGGCTTTAGGAGACCAGGGGATGCAGTGACATGCAGTCAACATAGCATTGCTCCCCTGGGCAGGCTGCACTGTCCACCTTGAAGTGGCTTGTCACTTTGCTCTTACACACCTACGAAAGAAAGGGGATTAATGACTGTACTCTTCAAAGATGGAACTAGTATTAATTTTTACTAGAGATTTCATCCCTCTTTGATAAGAGGTTTTGTAATTGAAATGTTCTTCTCTGCTTCACTCCTTTCAGCAGTAAAAAGCATTTTTTTAACATGTTTCAGAAGGAGAGGGATGTGAGGCAGGAGATTTTTAACTGGGACTATTTCAACACTGGTTTTGCTTATTCCCTTGAACCTAATAGGGAGCTGCTTGCCAGCACTTTCACAGGTTGCTTAGTTCATTTGATTGTCAGCTTCATAAAATGGTAGGTTACTGGATCTGCCAGAACCTAAACTTAGCTTTGACTACGGTGACTTGGCTAGAAATGGGTTGGGCTCAGCTTTTCAACAAAAAGAGGGGTAGTGAGAAAGAGACTGGGGTCTGGGCAGATCTGTGGATCCTTTATCTGTAACGTCGCTAAGACACGAAGCCGTTCCTGTCTTTTCACACAGTTAAGTCTCATTCTGGCCTCTCATCTGTTGTTGTGACACTCTTCTGGCATCCATCCGTGATGCCGCCAGGCAGCATGACAACTCCTGTGTTCTGGAGGGTCAGCAGCCTCCCCACCTCTGCGGTATGTGCTGGCATGTTTTTGTTCATGTGAAGCAAATGCTCCTTGCTTTTGTTTTCGTGTTCCTTTACAATCTATCCTTGAGCTTCAGATTTTCATTGGCTTTTAAAGACCTTCTTCCACCTTCAGTTGGCCCACACGCTTTCTTATTGCCTGTTTGCTGAATTTTGTACAAATTTGCACTTTCTTCTTGAAGGTCTCTTGACGTCTGGAGGGAACTGCTCACAGAGCTCACAGTTCTCAGATCTGCTTCAGATTCCTTTCCCACGAAGCCTACAGAAACATTCATGCTGTTCAAGCTGGAGTGGTGCAGAGGTCAGGTTTCCTGCACTCCCTTTTAATATGTAGTTATCTGTTATTGTTTGTTGTGTTTTTTTTCCCTTGGGCTTCAAGCTGTTCATGTGAGAAGATGTCCAGTGGTGAGGGTCCCGTGGAGAGGACAGAAAGGCACTCCGAAAGTTTCACAAGGGGGTGCTCAGAGCTGAGAGCAGTGCCAGGAGAGGACAATCAGGAGAGCCCAAGAGAAGGGCAATTTTTTTGTTGTCTTTGACAGATCAAAGAGGTTGAGATTAGAGTGCTATATTCAATTTTCAGCCACGAGCAGGCCATTGAGGATTTGAGTAAGAACAGTGCAATCTCTGCGTCACTTCTGTGCTCAGGGTGCCAGCAGAGGGTTTGTAGTCCTTATTCTCCTGGAAAAAAAAAAAATAATTTCCTGAATATTGACAGAAAATGTCATTTTCTACCCTGGTACTTTTGGAATGCACTGAAAAGCCCACTTTTACCCCAGTAATCTGCCCACTAGGACATGCAGGGGAGGTGAAGTTCTTCCTGCTGCCTCCTCGGGGTGGTCCAGGCCTTTGTCTGCCACACACATAGCCAACTTCCTTCTGCTTTGCAAGAAATCGGCATGCTTATCTACGCTTGGGTCTTGCAAGGCTTTTTTCCATCAGAAGAGGAATGAACAGCTGTTTTGGATGCTGGTGATGGGGATTTAGAGGCTTGTTTTTTTCCAGCTCAGCACAGGACACTCTTAATGCCCTTCACAGAGGGGCTTCAGCTGAGACAGACAGCAGCTCTGCATATCTCACTGCCTACACATTTACTTACTGCCCTTCATGCTTCAGCAATCCAGGCGTACCCAAGTGTCCAAGAGGCGATTAGAGACGTGATCCTTCTGCCCATACGGTCAGTCTTGCCACAGCACCTTCCTCTGCCGGGATGGCAGTGGTGTGTCTCGTCTGGCCGAGGCTCCCATCTTGTGTTTACAAGCACATGCCCTTGCCACCAGGACTCCTGAACGGTTGGGATGGGTTGTTTGGGTTTGGTTTGGTTTATGTGTTGGAAGTGATATGCCAGACAGGCATGTAATTGGAAAGCAGAAAAGCAGAGGGGATTTATGGCCAGATGAGAGCAGGCCCAGTGACCCATTCCCTGCCTTGATTGTCAGTCTCAGCTTTGTCTTCCCCTCAAATTGCATGACTGTCACTCTGGCTCTCAACACGTATGCAGAGAGACCATTCTTTGCTTGGCTTTTAATTAAGTTTGCAAAGGGTGAAGAGCACTTAAACCTCAGTTTGTCAGCATATAAGCTGATGACTTCTGAGCAACTTGATCCTGTCAGCTTAAGTTTCCTACACGGAAGATGTGCTGGCACAAGTTCAGCTCATAAAGGGAGCTCCAGGCAGCTAATAATCGATCTACTTTTCACGAAGCAAAAATAAAATAGTTTCCCAAAAGAGCCTTGCAGAGCAGTAGCAGCATGCGGCATCTGCTCAGTCGTCCTGTGGTGTTTTTCTCCATTCACCCTGTGTTACTGAAATCTTCAACCACTGGAAATCAGGTCTCTCTCTTGCCTTTTGGGAGCAGAATAAAACATCTAGGAAATGCATCCATGACTTGGATACTGCTGTGTCAAGCTGTGTCACAGGCTGTGTCTCAAGTGTCTTTATTTTTGCAGGTCTGAAAATGTAATGACACATAAGGGCGCTCTACCAAGTCTGAGGATTGTGGGTTGCTTAATTTGCCTGATTATGACTGCCTATAAAATCTGCCTTTGAAATTTGACTCTATTAAAGGCTTCAGGTGTAGTAAAGTCCTTCTTTATTTCTGTTTTATTTTCTCTGGTTATACGTGAGCATTTGCAGTGATGCATCTGCAAGGTTCATAGCATTTTAATCCTGCACCAGTCTGCACTGAAACGATCAGTCTGCAAAATGTGCTCGGGTTTTCTTTCCCCAGAAATCAGAACAAAGAGAAAGGACTTTTCTGGAAAGGAAAATAGGAACGTTGGAAGATTTTCTGTACCTTTCTTTCAAATATTGCAGTGTCCTCAGGCTGATGCTAAACTGATGTGGTGGAAGGTTCAGCTGGGATGAAGGGATTTGATGTGGCTGTTCATGAAGAAATAAGAAGTGTTCCCGTTGTTACAATGGTTTGATTTGCTCATAGCAGACACGTAAGCCTGCTGCATTTCACTGGTCCCTCCTGGAAGAGTTGAGGGTAACGCAGAGCTTAGCAGCCAGCAGATTAGCAGTCAAAGCAGCCAGCAAGGTTTGTGGGAGCAGCTGCATGGAAAAAAATTGACTCACTTGGCTGCTGCCACATTTATCCTTTTGTGTGAGATATTTGAGCTTGTTTAGTCTGTGCAAGAAGCCTTTAGGAGATGGTGATACAGGTTGGGCAAAAACTCAAGGAAACTCTAGCCTTTTTGTGGGGAAAACCTTACTAAAAGCCCTTCTGGGGGGGCTGGCAAAGAACAGCAGTACTGCAGGGGCTGCAGAAATGGCTCTTTGTCAATGTTCAGTCTCACTGATCACCAAAATAAGGTGGAAACGGGGAGGGAGGAGGCAAGAGGGGAGATAGAAACAGAGAGGGGTCGGTTCATGCTGCATTTCACTATTCACTTTTTTTTTTTTTCCTGGATGATTCCTACTTTCCTGTTTTCAGGCAGAAACAGCAGGTGTTTCCTAAGCACATAATGGATGCATGGAGCAACAGGCAGTGAGGCTTAGGGTTGGCAGAAGCACAGGAGAAAGCAGAGGGCAAAGGGCTTCCGTGTTGGGAGGCCATCGGTTATAGCTCAAGTGTGAGCAGGAGAAGTTCTGCCAGCAGGAGACCAGGCTCTGGACGATGCACCCTCCGCTTACAACCTGACAGCGAGGTATAGACCATGCAGCAGCCACTCAAGTGTTGTGCTTTGCAGGGGGGGCTGGATGAAAGGGGACCTGTTTTTTTTTTTTTTTCTTTATTTTTTTCTTTTTTTCATTAAACAGATTCCCATAAACCATTTAAAGGGAGGAAAAAAACATGACCAGCTGTAGATGGGGGGGAAAAAGTCAGCTTTACAATGATGCAGTTTAGGAGAGAAAATTTAATAGGTGGCTGTGTTCGTGTTTAATTACAATGAAATGTTGATTTTGATAAGGACAATTGATATTTATAGAAATAATTTTTAATGGTGGGTTAGGATACATTCAGGCTATAACTACAAAACAGATCTGAAAGCACTTCATGTTATACTTGCCAGGCTAAAACCCTTTTCAAAACAAGCTTTTGTTTTACAGGTCAGGGTATTGTGTGCTTTTTAAGACTAAGAAAGCAGCTCAGGATTAAATAATATCTTAACTTTATAGACTGCTTAACTAAATAATTTTGTAGCTGGGACTTAAAATGAATTTGCTTTTTCTTTTCCTTCTGTCGTTTTTTTTTTCTTACTGTGTATCAAAAGGATCAGTTGTCTGATCAGAGTTGTTTTTGTCATAGCAGAAAAATAAACCATTCATACATAGTGCTTCAAAACCTGGAGGCTTTACTACAGCAGATCTATTATACAACAAAGTTAGGTAACCGGTGATTTGGAGTTTAGAAACAATATCTGGCCAATGATCTAGTTTGAATTTAATACTTGTACTCTGGCTTGCAAACTTAAATATACTGCTATTTGGAAATCCTCGAACAGTTTCGTTGCTGTCCATGTTTTTGCCTATCTCCTCAGTAACAGCATGTTTTTAAGGAGCAGGACGGTCAAAAGCAAGGTTAGATATTGTGTCCGACCAGGACTTTCCAGGAATTTGCTGTATTACGCCTCAAAATGGCAAGAGAACAAAACCTTTATAAAGAAATGCCGTGATGCCAGCAGGTTACTTGTGCTCTCTGTGCCTATGGGCTGTGGGCAGGCCGACAGAAGATCCTTCCTGGAAGGTATCTGCTTTTCCTCTGAAATAAGACTACGGTAGAGGAGAGTAGGGTACAGGACAATTGAGTAAGCTGGGCAGTGCACTGGGAGCAACAGCTTTTATGCAACAAGCAACACAGGGAAGTAGTTGAGTTGTTATTTTTAACTTCCCATCAGAGAAAAAAAAGTTGCATGTTGGCATGTATTGCTTAGGACTTTCAGGTTTAGATGGTGTAGGATTTTTAAAATGAGATGGCATTAGTCGTCTCCCCCTATACTGACAGAGTGCCTGGAAGCCACGAGTCCAGCACCAGTCTGCTTGGCATTTCTATGCTGCCTGCTCTGAAACAAGGAGCCCATGCTCCAGGCAGAGCACCTGCTGTGTGGCTGGGGGTCCTGGGCTCCCTGCTGAGGTCCCCGATGGCAGGACAAAGTGTGTCGGCTCCCTCGGAGGATCACAACAGCCGACCACACAGACACTGGAGAGCAGCATTCCCTCTTATCTCTGAGCTCCTGGCAACAATCCTGAACCGCTTTGATTTCAACAGATTTGTTATTTTGTTCTGGATTGTAATCAAAACCTTTTTTTTAAATGGAGAAAATGCCAGCCAGCCAAAGCTAGTCCTGATTTCTATTTTCAGCTCTTGCTAAAAACCTCTGCCTGTTTGTTCATGTGTGAAAGTAGCACCCAAAGTCTGCATAGTGCCAAACGCATCACAGTGAAAAGACTTGAAAATGGGAATGTTGATATTTTCCTCTCTGAGCTGTCACAAGGCTTTGTTAATCATTTCACAACGCTTTGAGGGATAGGGCTTGTGTGGTTTCTGTCTCAGTAAAGAGTGCACCAGACACTGACAGTCCTAGTGCCATTCATATTTATATTCAGTAATGATTCAGACACTTGAAAAATCATGCTCAAATTACATGTTCTATAGCTCTAATTTCCTGTTGCTAACAAGGAAATGATTTGCAATTTCTTGTTTGTCCTCCTCTGTGCCACAGCCGGGAAGCATTTCTCAGTTACCATGTTGAATAGCACAAGTAAAGCTGCCTTTTTTTTTTTTGTCAAATTTCTAAATCTTGTGGCTTTTTACATTTTTCTTTAAAAATTATTTCTGTGAATCTTAACATTTTTATGCATATGTACACTAGTATAGGATTTGAAGCAGATAAACCTCTGGGATATTCAATTAACTTAGGGCCAATATGTATTTATTTCGGTAGTATCGTAAGATTACTTTATGATGTCTGAGAACTATGTTACATTCCTATTTTTCTTTCACAATCTCCCAAAAGCCTATAACCAGTAAATACCTACTCGGTTTCTTAGCATTGTTTATATCAAATGTTCAAATTCTGGCTCTGCCTGTCTCATTTGTGCTCTTTCTCCTCCCCTATCTTCCTTTTGCCTGGGATGAGGCTTTTTGTTCTTTATCAGCATCATTTCTTTCTGATTCCTTTGGAAAAAATACATTGGGGGTAGTATGGTAGGAGTAGAAGTAAGATAGAAAGCCTACTTGTAGATAGGCAGTGGGCAGAATAATGAAAGACTGAATGAGATCAAGTATGCTTTACAAAGATCCAAAAGCAGTTTGGGATATTTTCCCAGAACCCATTTAGGCTGTCGCTTTAGTGTCTGAGCATATCAGTTTTAGTGGATTTATCTTCCCAGTCCCTCGCAGCAAGGTAGGAATGCTGTTACTTCGTTTTGATGAATAGAGAAGGGAGCATGGGTCTAGGGTTATGTGCAGGGCTTGTCGCAGAAATGCAAGCTGGTTCCAGATCGTATGGCCCAGGCTCCTTCCAGCCTCCTAAGTGAGAAAAGGAGCTGAACCTCTGACAGAGGAGAAACATACTGCCGAGAGGGAGAAACAGGGGGAGAAACAAGCAGTGAGGGAAATACAGGTGTGTTAGCAGTCACTGCTTTGCTAATGGACTGCTAGTGAAAACAGAGACCTATTGCTTATCTCGTGAGGATGTTGCGGAGTAATTCAAGCACAGCTGTTACTCGTTTGAGGGTTTATTTCAATATCACAGAGTGGGTTGTGAGGCATTGGATCAGGCTGCCCGGGGAAGTGGTTGAGTCACCATCCCTGCAGGTATGCAAAAGACGTGTAGATGTGGTGCCTAGGGACGTGATGTGGTGCTAGGTTAACAGTTGGACTTGGTGATCTTAGAGGTCTTTTCCAACCTAAAGGATTCTGTGATCATGCCTCGGGCTGTGCAGTGCAGCAGTTTTAGGGTTGGCACATGGCTTGGTGGTGCCCCTCAGGTTCATTTGTTCTGTTCTGCAGGTGGGCATTTTGAGGGCTGTTTCTAGAACAGCAACAGAGTTGAAGCAACCCTAAGGCTTTGTTCACCTCCTGAACCTATGCAAACAGACCATCATGCTTATTCTATCTGCATGCTCAAGAAGCTGGTCTATGTAGCATTCAACATACATGAACAGGAGTGATACGATGATGTTGTTAAACTTTCTTCCCCTACTGTCTTAAAACAGCTTGTCAAGGGGCTGCAGCAGGAGCTGAACCGGCTCTACACGCTTTTCTGCTCTCGGAATCCAGAGTTTGAGGAGAAAGGAGGGAAAGTCTCAATCGTGTCCCACTCGCTGGGCTGTGTCATCACCTATGACATCATGACTGGCTGGAACCCCGTCAGGCTTTACGAGCAGTTGCTGCAGAAGGAGGAGGAGGAGCTCGAAGAGAGTTGGATGAGTTACGAGGAGCAACGTTTACTTGAAGAACTTTACATAACCAAACAACGGTAATGCATCCACTTCTGATTATGAAAGGAAAAAAAAAAACCACATCTCTAAATGATGTCCTTTGGGTGTTTCCAGAACCTACCATGGCTGTTAATCTTCTGTGGCTGCTGTTCCTGTGATGATGCTGAATGGCAGTGGTAAATGCTAAACTCAGGACTAAGCAGTCAGAGATAGTGGCGCTGCTAATAAGAGCTCTGAACCTATATCCTGTGGGCTGTACCAAAACCAAACAAGTAGCTGCTGCTTACTGCCTGCATGCACTGGGAGCTGCTCTTAGCTGGGAGGGAAAGGAGACGGTCAGGCCGTTAGCCCTCAAGAGACTTGAGAAACACAGCAAAGTAGCTCGCAGGTGGACAGTGAGCTGAAATACTCACAAGCTGAGTAGTGAAATTCCTATGTTTCTAGAGGAAAATGAGAAGTTTTCTCCAAGGAAAGCTCAGCTTGGAAATTGAGCTCCACCAGCTGGATTACAGATGTTGTGATTACTGTGATTGGGCTTATGGGATTACTGCTCTGCTGCGGATCATTTACCAGTTTCTGCATGCTACCATTTGGAAAGGTTAATGCAGTTCTGCATGCAAAGCAGCACTGCCCATTGTGGCAGATTGGATCTTGGTTTTGGTGCCTTACAAGTGTTGGTATGGATTCTCCGTATTAGGGGACGTTGTAGATCATCATGATGTCTCCACAGTGTTAAGGTCCCTTCCCTGTTCTAACCTGGATTTCAAGGTGCTATGAGGCCCTTGTAAATAGAGAATCTAATAATAGGAGCTTGAGCTTCAGTCTTTCAGTGGGAAGGCGAGGATAAATCATGGTCACGGTTCTTTTTGGTGCCTTATTGAAACCTATCTTAGTACTGGTGGCACTTGGGAAGCATTAATATAGTATCAGATCTCTTGCAGTACTTGAAATCAGTATGCGTGTAATTAGAGGTTGGTATAGAACATCTCTTAACAGCTGCAAGGCTGGATAAAGTGCAACCTTTCTGAGAGAAGGGAAGTAAGAGACCAAATAATCTTGCCTAGTGGTAAAACAAGCTTTCAGGCATATTACTGGCATGTGAGTAGTGAAAAATTACCATTTTCACACTTACAGCTCCTTAGGCGTTCACTGAAGTGTTTCAGGTTTCATCCGTGGTAATTCAAGTACCATTTCACACAGGCACTTCTGTAATAGATAAGAGTGGCTCTCCTGTCCATGAACCACGTTAGCGTCGTGCAGTCTTAACTGCTACAGGATGCCAATTCTATATTTTCTGACTTCTGGATATCTAGTGTTGTAAGGTTGTCAAATATGTAATGGATTTCTGGAAGTACTTATGCCTGAGTAGGGTGTGTGACAGCATGTATAAATATTCTACGTTGTAGAATAACATACACAGAGCATACGAGTTTGTTTATTGGAACCCTTCGACAGCAGTTCACAATAGTTAAGAATTCCACATGCCTTCTTTTTTTTTTAATGAATTAGTTTTTTTTAACAAATTTTTCTTTTTTTTAATGAATTAGTATTCATTAAAACATACTAACTTTTTTGAGAGTACCACTTTTCAGAAAGCTTTAGCTCCAGACTTGTTTCTTCCTAATCAGGATGACAGAGGTTAAGCTTAACATTTTTGTTTGTAAAATGCTTTAGGAGAACTTGAAGAGGTTGTTTTTTTTCCTGCTCTGAAGAGGGCATAATGCTCTACCTATATAGGAGGCCTTTTATATTGTAGCTGCTCTTTTTTATTGTTATTATTTTTGAATTTATGCTGACTAGAAGAACAAGTAAATGATCTTTTTTCATGATAGTTGAAAATGTGGGATGCTGTCCTCCAGATACTCCACCACAATATAGAACTCCATAATGCTTGGGCCATGGGGTTTCCTGTTACTCTGGTTAAACAAAGCAAACAAACAAAAACCAGCTGATTTGGGTGCAAAACCACCAAGGAAGCAGGACGTGAGACACCTGCTCCTGAGGAAGGCAGATAGCCAAGTTCTTGGGGGTGATGAACAAGGAAACTGTCATGTCTTGATTGATTCCTCCTGTTGTCAGAGAAACAGGATTTCACAAGCATTGATCTTAATCGACTGGACTGCCTCAAAGGAAAAAACAAACAGCACGGTCACTCTCTTCCTAACAGATGAAACTGTTGGACCCTCCAGGAATGCCTGTTTGGATCAGAGAAGTTAATGCTGTTTTTTATTTTATTTTTTGTATCTCAGAAAGATTTTCTTATTTTCTAGGTTGAAAGAAATAGAGGAGAGGTTACAAGGCTTAAAGGCATCTACCATATCGAAAACACCTGTCTTAAAATTTAAGGTATGTATGTCTAGGTTTTTACTAAATGTTTTGCTTGTACTAAAAGTGCACTTGAGTTATTCTACCTTTTTTTTTTCCACGTCCATAGACATAATGTTGGTAGAAGAGTTTGAATGTGTATGGATGTGTGTAAACATGTTACTACATTCATATATTACATTTTATTACAAATATATATGTTTATATGTAAATACATAAGCCAACGTATAGATTGTTACATTACATACACGCACAACCATGTGGGAAGGTAAAAGTCATTTGGCAAATTACAACAATCACGTATCTTAAAAATTTTCAGTTTTATTTTGTCAACTAACCCATTTTCTTTGGGGACTACTTCTAACATGTCACACCTCTGAGTAAATCTGACTGAATTTCCTCCAGCAGTGGATTTTCCTTCCAAATTACTCTGGTCTGACAGTTAGGACAAGTTACTTTTAGTCTCATGAAATAGATTGCTTCCTAATCGGCTCTGTAAATTGCTAGGATTTCATGTCACCGGGAAAAGACATTTTCTAGCTTCTTCGTGGGATACGCAACACTTTGTATTTGCTCTACTATATCCTAAAATATTAAATTATAAAAATGTCACATGATAGATGAGAAGAAAATAGATCATTGTTCTTAACTTGCCATTTTTCTTTCCTTCTGAGTTCAGAAGCACTTCCAGAAGCCAAGGTCAATCCTGAGCCATGAAAAAGAGGAAACTAACCATAATTCAATTTGTCATAGCCTTCTCATTTTTATCACGGCTTAAAAACACATGTTGTGCTATTATCTCTACCATCAAACAAGCTGGAGCCAGACTGATACTCCTTTAGCTCTGTGCAAAGAAGACTCTTCACTCAGCTCTGCTTAAACTGAAGATTTCTTTGAACAGATGCTTTTTAGAGGGAGTAGGAAGGGAGGGGAAAAGAAAGGTGGAAGAAGAGAAGACTGTATCAATCCAAATTGCTGCTAGGTATTTTTCCAACGCTATGCGTCCTTTTTTCTTACCCTTACTAAAAGAAAGACGTTTGACTTCTTTATGCTAGTGCTCCTAGTGTAAAGCAGTGCTTTACACTGGTGACTCCCATTGCTTGAGTACTGTGCTGGAGACAGACCTCAAGGGGAGGCGAGGAGACCTCCAGGAGAAGAAGGAGGCTTTCTATGAATCTGTGGCAAGGGGCCTCTGCCAAGGGAGGATTTCTACAGGATGACATTGAACAATGATTGATTGCTCATGAGCAAGCCAGTCCAGCTAACTGAGGGTGATGACTAGCTTGTTGAAAGAGAAGGAACTGCTTTGGAGGTACTGACTAGTAAGCACCTTGGATCTTTCGTGCCAGACCTGAGCTCTAGATGGTCATGAGTTACTACTATTCAGGGCAAATGCTTGATCCACAAATTACTTTGGTCCGTGCAATGCAGGCAACTGGATTCTTTGGTCCCTGATCTCCTTAGGCTGTATTGCACAACCAAATGGGTACATATGGTTGTAATGAAAAGGATTAGCCAGAAAATAAAAGCGTGGGGAATGGTGCAATACCTACCTCTTTATGACTCTGTGGTTCATGAAAATAACAGTGTTGTAAGGCGATTTTCAGTCACCATATGGAAGGGGAGAGCAGGATGTACCTCAGTTGCTCCCTAATACTGAGATGGAAATTAATTTAAATCTGGACTTGTTAGTGTGCTGGCCCAAAGTGATTCATGATTCCTTAGCACTTCTAATTCACCTATGGTTACAGAAGCTCTTCCAGAAGAAGCTCCAGCTAGTACTTCACCCAGTGGTTTTTATGTAGCATCATCTGACAGTGATGTCAATGTTGACAAAAACAATCACAAATTTATGTAAGATACTAGTGTTTTACCACCTGTACAAGAATTATGAGTGTTTAATAGGATGCTGATGTGCAACCTTATTGGAGAGGAGGAAGACTTTAAACTGAATATAAAAATGTGCCAGAGTAATTCAACACGCAACTGTCCAGTCAAATTCCCCATGTAATACTGATGAAGTCTGTTCTCTTTGTTAAGGCTGCAGAATGTTCCCGCGCAAAGGAATGGGTAGAGACTGCTGGAGAGGTCTGTATTTCCTCTCTGTGTGAAGAAATTTGGGATCCTCCAGGCTAAAAGGCAGAACATAAACATGAACTGTAATTGCCTTCTGTCTCTTCTGTTTTAACTTCACCACTGAACATGTTCATCTAACCCCCACACTCATTTATGCACAAAAGGGCTGAGCTGTCTCACTTCTGTTGTCTCATTCAGCTATTTTATTTTTCTTTTCATTCTGAAAAAACGTCAGTCTTAAGTTGAACGGCTGAGTATTTGGCTCAGCTTCTGCTTAACATAAAAATTAATTATGACTTCTGCTTATGAATCATAACCGGCAGAAAAGTGCTATCCTGAAAGGTCGTGTTCTTAAAAATTGCTTCTCTGCTCTTAAACATTTACAGTGAAGTATATGTGAAGTGCCTCACTCCTGCTTCATGGAGAAACATCAAAATTAATAGATGCTTTCTAGAAAGATTTTAGTCCTCTGTTCCCAGCAGGTTTCATCAGATTGTAGTCTTCTCTTCAGCCACTTTGCAACAGTGCTAGGAGTCTAATGGCTGCAATTTAAAGGACTTTATTTTTGGAAGACTTACTTTCGATTTTTAGTGTGTGCTGCTTTGGTATTGATCTGTTGCCACCCCTTAAAGTACCCTCCGCTTGGTACTTTTGTCTTTGTAAACATTTCCAGAGGAAATAAGAGAGCTGGAAGATCACGTTGAAAGGCTTGCACACGTAAGAAAATACATAGCAAAGAACGCTGTGGTCCAAGAAAATGTCATCTGTCTGTGGGTGCTGTTAATCTTCTGTTTACCAGTAGAAACAATGGAATAAAAGCCATGTACCTTGTAACCATTGCAAATATTTACCTTTTGAGATTCTCACCTAGTCTGTACTTGCCTAAGGTGAATTCATGAAAACATCTTTAAACTATCTCCTAGCAAGCATTAAGGTGGCAGTCACTTTCTGATTTCTTTCTGAAGCAGAAAGACCGTAATCGTGTACTCCAAATGCAGTATACAGGCATATCAGATGGACCGGGTTAGAAGTTACTTACTCAGTTTAAAGGATTACACAGTGAATGTCTGTTCCTATTGTATTTAAAGATGAGAAAGCTTTTTGTCCAAACTGCAAAAATGTAAGGCTCTTTGTAAAGTTTAATTGAAAGGAGAGCTGCTTTGAACTAGGCTAGAGTAATAATATAGATGACAATGAGCAGTGCTTTGCAGCATATGACATTGAATAGCTTTACTGAAGACCTAGATTTTTTTTCTATTGAATTGGGACTTGTGCGTTCTTTTGGATGGAAGAGGTGGAGTACCAGTGCCAAGTAAGAGGAGGAAGAATGTTTTGTTCAGGGCTGGAATCTGATAGATGAAACAGACCATTATTTCCACACCCTCGCTCCATGTGCTGACGTACAGTGAAGGCGTGTGGGAATCCAAGTATTCTCCACGTGCACTTAGCGGGAATTAAGTCATTTCTCTTGCCAGTTCAGCAGCAGTGCATTGATAGTTGCTTGGTTGTAGTGCCTTGCAAACTGGCACTATTGGGAAAGTTACAGTGAAGTTCTGATAATGGTAAAATTAATCTCTCGTATAAGAAAATATTCTAAAGGTTAAAAAGTATCTTTGACTTTTGAAAATACTTTTGACTACAGAGTTTTACATTTGATGTTTCTAGGAGACGATGTCTGAGGATTGGTAATGGGATACGAAGCCATTCACCTCTAGGTCACTGTTGAATCCCGGCCCAGGTTGGTAGTGACCAGAAGTCGTTACCACTGATGCATGTTCAGTGACCTTTGTCAGATGGGTTAGTGGTTGCAGTCCGGATTCACTCAGCTTGCCTCTCAGTGCTAAAGGCAGTCCTTTCGGAGCAAGTCACAGTAGCTTTGGACAGCAGGGGAGTAGCCTGCAGGGTAGCTCGGCGTGCTGTACCTAGGTAGTGGTTCCTAACGCGTGATGTGGTGGCACTTTTGACAAGCACCATTCTGTTCACTGAACACCAGATATTTTTAAGAGGTTGCACCAGCCTGCACATGTGTGTGTGACTACCATGAGAATTCTGTGTGTTGTCTTTAATACTCAGTTTAGCTTGCATTTCTACTTCCTTGATGGTGTATGTAGCAAAATGTGTCGTGGAATACTTGGTGAGGGTAAGATCAAGGAGCTGTGGTAGTCTTTGGAAAGAGAAATCAGACTTCGGTCTTGTGAAACTCATCACATTTCCTTAGTGTCTTCCAAATTCTTCTCACTTTACCCCTTCCAGTGTTGGTAGACTTGTTTCAGTTCAATTATCCAACTTGTTTTTCAGTTTTTGAACTATGCAGCACCACAACATGTAATAACTCTCTTCTGACAGCAAAGGGAAATGGGAAACTTAACCTGTTATGTTACACTATGTATGTTATAGTGCTCTTCCCTGTTTTGAATTACTAATACTGTACAAGTCTCTTGGTTGTAAAACAGAAATCAAATCCAGCCATGTTAGAAAGCATTACTTCCCTTATTAATGTAGATGAAATCTCTCCTTAGGTTGAGAATTTCTTCTGTATGGGATCTCCATTAGCAGTGTTTTTGGCATTGCGTGGCATCCGTCCAGGAAACAGCGGTAGTCAAGATCATATTCTGCCCAGAACAATTTGTAACCGCTTACTAAATATTTTTCATCCAACAGATCCAGTGGTGAGTTGTAATTGCAGTTGCAAGCTTTTGCCTTGAGTGTTTTTAAGCATCAGCTGTGTGGTAATATGTGATCTTCAAAGCATGTGAATCAACGCAAGTATGTTACAGCACAGGACTGTGTCTTAATTAGTATTGTATAACTGTTGAATATTTTCTACAAATAATTGCCTTAAATATCATATATGCCTCTTTTTTCATATTAATAAGGGTAAGATGTGAGAATACCCAATGTTTTTTGCAAAGACATGAAATTTCTCACTCTAGTTCCAACTTTTATTTAACTTACTGACTTCTATTAAACGTCATATGTCTTAAGAGACTACTGCTGTTAAAAGAAACGCACACAAGCAGTTTACAAGGTACTGAAGAAAATCAAAGACTGTTTTCCCAAGGGATCCTTGAATAATAACGGATTGTTAGAGGGTGGGATAGGACTTGGGAAGGAAGTATTGGTGTAGTTTTGCCCTGTCCTTAAGCTCTTCTATAGGCAGACAGTATTCGCTGTTATCAAAGGCAGGATGTTGGGCTTCTGATCTGTATTGCCTCGGCAACTTCTTTGATGGAAGTCTGATTTGGGAGTTTCACGCTTACTGTAGAATAGTAATTTGGGGATACTTTTGGTTTTAAACTCTACCTGAAGCTGGATATCTTTCAGCTCCAAACACACTGGTTCTTGCTCATCTGATCTTGTTCAGCTCTAGCAACTCCAAAAACAGAATTTTCTTGGGACACCTAGGATGACTAGTCAGGATGCAGTCAGCAGGCCCACTCTGCAAGTAGTAACTCTGCTTAGTTCTAAGATAAATAAATGCAGAACCCTTTTCTATAGCTAAGTAAACAAGAAAAGTAAACAAAGAAAAACAAAGAATCGATAGAAAGTGACTTTTTAATAGGCATACAAACGCCCTTCCAGTTCATGGTTTGCACAGGGATCAATGAAGATTTATCAAACAAAATGTTCACATAGTTGGTTTTCCACTCTGTTTCATTGTGCAGGATCAGTTTAACTTGTGTAAAGTTTGGTCTTTCTAAGCATAATGACAAACATCTGTTAATAGCAGTTTTTGTGTCAGTAAATGGGTAGTAAAGCTGTTGCAGAAAAATATGCAAATGTGTGTGTATAAGCAACTGGGCAGCTAATGTATCTCCCAGGCGGTGAAAATAAGTGAACCAGAATATAATGCCATTGTTCTGTCATTTTCTAAGCTTTACTTGTTACAGATATTTTGGATTTGAGGTTGGAGAAGACTCTGTATGGGAATTTTCTTTAGTATTTTCTCAGAATTTTCTTTTCTGAATTGTTCTTGCAGGCCTATAGGTTAGAACCTTTAATTCTGAAACACTACAGCAACATTTCACCTGTCCAGATCCACTGGTACAACACTGCAAACCCTCTACCTTATGAGCATATGAAGCCAAGTTTTCTCAACCCAACAAAAGAACCTACCTCAGTAACTGATGGCGAAAGTGCTTCAACTGTACCAAGCCCAACTACTTCACCAGTCATGGTTCGACGCCACTATGGAGAGTCTATAACAAACATAGGCAAAGCCAGTATATTGGGTAATTGCTTTTTATGTTCTTTTTTATATAGCATCTTCTTGTATAGCTTCACTGCTCTGTGGTGTGGTGTTTAAGGTGCAACTGTCAGCAAGCTATTCCTGGCTATTTTTAGTGTTTGTTCTGTGTAGGTGTATTGCTTGTTTTAATCCAAACTAACATTTACTTTGAAGTAAAGATAGTTTACATAATACACTGGAGTCAAGCCTTGCAGGGAGAGGATGTGGGTCAGGGAGTTTATGCTATTGCCGCCTTATTGTTGTCTGGCTTATTGAGGTAACATCCTGGGGGTTTAATAGTTTGCACTGTACTTCATGGAAAAATGTTTTAAAGCTTGTTTTGTGACTACATGTTCTGGTATTGACAAATAGGAGAAAAATCAATCCTTATAAAGTATCACAGTTCTATTTAATTTATCATTTTACCAAGGGAAATTCAGGCTGCTTAGTTATGAAGTCTGTCCCCTTCTGGCTTTCTGATTCAAAATAAGTTCTGATTTAGTTGAGATTAAATTCACTTTCACTGGAGCTTATATTTGAGCACACACTTGCAGTTTTTGTTGACTCAAGGACTTTCTTTAGCTCTATATGTGAGATTTGGAAGAAGGTTAACATAACCTAGTGCAAGGAATCTTTCTAATCTAATAAATAGAGTGTATAAAAGCAGTTTAGTCCTTAAGTAAAAATACACAATGTTCCAAAGCAGTGATCTCTCACAGTACACTGCTTTTTGCTGTTTTACTATAGTAACTTTAATGTCTTGTCCATAAGGTGGCAGCAAAGTCAGGAGAAAACAACACAGATTTGTTCTTAACTTTTATACCCTTCTTCCTGAGCAACCAAAATAGTCCTTCTGAAGGATGATATAGCATTTCTAAATCTCTGTAAGGGTTATGTCAACATAAGACCCCTTACCGAAAGGAGTGTCTTAAATGTCCCGATGGGATCCTTATGTTCAGAAAGTACTACCATTGTTATAAAACATTTTTGTCTTAGTCTTCAGCTTTTTATGAAAGAGGAATTACAACACATCCTTAAAAAGTTCAGAAGTGTTATTTTGTATTTTTGTTCCCTTAACTACAGTTTCCAAATTATAGCCTTTGCTTGCACACTAGATTAGTCTCATGGTAAGCAGTGTACGCTTAAGTCAGATAAGCTGTTCCCACCCTAGAAAAGCATGAATAGTGTTTTCCGTCATTCAGCTCTTAATTGATGGGTGCTACAGTGACTTTAATTTGCAGTTTGATTTAGATGCTCTTGTGCTTGTGTTTGTGTTTTTTGTTTTTTTTTTTCTCTCCCTGGTGAATGCAGGAGCTGCGAGCATTGGGAAGGGCCTTGGAGGGATGCTTTTTTCAAGATTTGGTCGATCTAGTACAACCACCTCACAGACACCTGAGGCCGGGAAAGATGGAGCAGAGGGGGACGACAAGAGGGCCACTACTGTTGGAACGCCGCCTTTCTCACAAAGCAGCTCAGGCTTTCTCGAACCCACATGTTAGTGACTAGTCCCCCTTACATACCCTGTGGGAACAAGACCTTCAGTGGGCTGCATGTGTGTGTTGTGGGAGGTTGGAAATGCCATAACATATGCCTCTATTTAATTTTGTTGGTTTGCTCTAAAATGATAAAAATTGAGTCTGTTCTTTTTGAATCTCTTAAGACAGCAATGTGCGTTTGTTGCTAGGAAGGCTAATGGTTTCTTGGCTGCATGAGGCAAAGTGTCTCCAGCAGGTCAGGAGAGGAGATCCTTGCCCCATGCCCAGCACTGGGGAGGCCGCACCTGGAGTGCTGGGTCCTGTTCTGGGCCCCCCAGTACAAGAGAGACCCGGGCATGCTGGGGAGAACCCAACATAGGGCCCCTGAGGTGCTGAGGGGCCTGGAGCATCTCCCTGTGAGGAGAGGCTGAGGGAGCTGGGGCTGCTCGGCCTGGAAAGGAGGAGGCTCGGGGGGATCCCAGCAATGTCCATGACCACCTACAGGAGGGAGCCGAGAGGCCGGAGCCAGGCCCAGAGGCCACGGGCCCAGCGCGGAGCCCAGGCGGCTCCCCCTGCCCCTCAGGCAGCACTGCTGGGCCGGGCGGGTGCCGGAGCCCTGGCACAGGCTGCCCAGAGGGGCTGAGGGCTCCTCGGGGATATCTCCAGCAGCCGCCTGGCCGTGGGGCTGGGCACCCTACTCAGGGGGGCCCTGCTGGGGCTGGGGGTACACCAGATGAACCCTGTCAGCCTCAGCCATGCTATGATTCTATGAAGGCTGTCCAAGGACTGACTTTGTTCTCCCTGTTATCTTTTTTCCTCTTAAAAGAGGTTTATGTGTTTGTGTCTGTTGTTTATACACACACATATATGTGTGTATGAGTTATAGCTGATGAGATCTGTACATCAGTAGTTCCTAGACTATCACTAGGGAAAGCAAAATTATTCCTGCAGAGAATCCCACTTACCATGTATCATGAAATGGATTTTATTTAAGCTTGCCCATATATTTGCAATTCTGAAGCAATCTATATTTAAAGGCATTTATGACTGGAAACAGAGGCTGTCCTTATCCTAGCCTGAACCACCCGGAACATAGCGAGCAATTTTAGCAGATGCATTTTTTTGGAAAAATTTAGGTACTTCCTTTACAGACACTCATACTTGATTTTATTTTTAAACTTCTCATTGCAAGGAGGGGCTTTTTGCAATCTAAGCAGTCACAAGTATTAGCACTGTTGTATCTTGTGATAGCATTCACATGATACATTGCAGGCTGTTGATCGCTGCTACTTTCAACAGATAACCTTCCTGAGTCAGTACTGAGGACAGAAACTTTGTTTTAAACTTAAGGAAATTAAACCAACGTGACAGCGAGTATTGTGGAGCTGTTGATTAGTTCCTTCTGCAGGGGTGGCACTTCAGGGCCTTCTGCACAGTTCCTGCATCCCTCTCTGCTGCAGCCCCATCCCTGCTCCATAGAAGGAGAACGTGGAGCAGAGGCCAGCGAGGCTGCAAGCAGAATGATGCAATCCACAGCCAAAGTGTTCGCTTCTGAGAGAGCGGCTGCGCGGCTTGCAGTGGGGTTTGGCTTCCTCCCAAGCTTCTGTAATGGAGACAGGGTTGGTCGGGGTGTTTTTTCTGCAGAGAGACTGATTTTGAATACACGCATCTTAGTGGAAATGACTGTGGTTGTCTCCTGGTATGCAAAGGCTCCGACTCCCTCTCCTTGCTGCGTTTGGAAGGCAGTGAAATGCTGCTGTGAAAATATGAAGGCCTGTCATTCCCTGATGCTGCTGTGCCATGACTGCGGAGGCAGCACTTGTGTGATGCTCCATTTATGCGGTCTTGGAGCCAAGAATTAAAATTCCTTGAAATTGGCTTTGATAAATAGCTACATTTTTTACTCAATATGGGGTTTTGGCTTTTGTAGCTAAGCAGGCTTTTAGTTTTGTCCTTTTCATTCTATTGCTCCTTGTAGAGATTTTCTAACCACTAAAGTGCCTTCACAATAGGTTAGCCATTGGCCCAGTTAAACACACAGTGAAAATTACTTTGAATGTGTTATTAATCAAAGCAGCCATTGAAATGAAAGGATAACTGCTGAAATATATTTGGAATAATCTGGAAATTAAAAGGGCTAGTGCAATGTAGGAACTGCTCGATTTCAGAAAGGACATGTAGTATTGCGTGTAGTCTCCCTGTACAGCTGCTAGAGATGCAGAAAATTTGTTTATTGCTGAAAGTTCTGAGCCATCCACATTCTGACAAAGTTTCCCAAGGGGGTCCCAACATTTCCTGGATACTTCGGTGTAGTTATCCCAAGGAGCATAAATAAATGTATTTCCATCATTACTATGTGGAAAACAGACACTTAAAAAAAACACGGGATTTTTCCAAGCTTTTGGTTTGGTTTCTGTTTTGTTTTTGTTTTTTTCCTGAACTAAGCACCACTCATAGGTCAGGTTTGTGCTACATGCATGTACATTAAAATGTATGTATGTGTTCTTAAAAATTGCAGCTGATTTATATGAGCGTACTGTTAAATGTGAACACAGGGATTGTGTGCAAGCAAAACCAGAACCTAAGTCTGAGAGAAAAATATGCAAGGATTTCTTCCACTGACATACAGTTCTAACAACATTTCTGTTTCTCGTTCAATTTCTAGTGGAACTGGAGCACAGGATTGATTTCGAGCTCAGGGAAGGTCTTGTGGAGAGCAGATACTGGTCTGCAGTCACATCACACACTGCCTATTGGTCATCTCTGGATATTGCTCTTTTCCTTCTAACCTTCATGTACAAGCACGACCAAGATGATACCGACAAATCCAATTTAGATGCTATTTGAATTTTTGACTGGGTATGGGGAGGGATGGGAAAGGAAATTTTAAAACGAATGGCACAAAACTGATGTCTTACTGTTAAACTGCAGTATATATGGCATGGAGGTTTCAGGTTTAAGTGCATGTTTGGATATTTTCCTGTTTCTAAAGAGCAAAAATGATTTGTATTTAAAAGCACTTTATAGTTTTAAACATTTTGCAGTGCTTAATTAGACCTGAAATTATTCCAAATTCTTGTTAACTTTGACTGTATAAAGAGCCGATACAATGTGTAGCATCACGTAAGCACAGTTGTGCAGTGTGCTTGGGTGACATACTTGTTAATGACCATAATTGCTGTTTAGTTCATTGAAGTATAAAAGATAAGTTGATTAAAAAACTAAATTAATTTCCATTAACAAAATATACGTTCCTTACAAACCTAAAACTGCCATGTTCTGATGTTTTATGTATCAGTAAATAACAAACGGTGGTGTCATTTTTCTAGGACTTTATTCAGCTCCACATCCTATTGTCCACATTACCATTGAAAGACCATTCTGACTGCTGGCTTCTGAGAGCATATTATACGTGACACATTTAGAAACTAATGCTGAAAAAGCATGAAGCAAATATTTGAAAAACTGTAATTATAATTTATTATCTCTTAACTGTTTCATTTTATTCCAGTGTATAAAACATTACTTTTTTACTGGTTTCTTTTGACATAATTTAAGAACCACATTTATTTTCTACAGTGTTAAGACTTTTTCTCAGAAATACATATCTTTGTACTACTATTCAAATGAATATATGGACACTGTGGCACACTTTAAGTATTTTTTCATTAAAATAAATATTTGTGGTTTCACACAAATGACATTAGTCACCTTCTTCTCAAAGGTAAGTAACTGCTTTGCTAGGCCTTTGCTTTTTAGGCTCCAAGCGTTTTTCCAGAATATATGAAGGTTTTGACCTCACATTAGCCTTGGTGTGCAGAGGATCCAGCTGTCTTTTGCCTGCCATTATTAAATGTACATATGTGTGTGTTTGTATAAAGTTGTATGCATATATGTGTGTATATATATGTACAAGGAACCTATCGAGAGGAAAGAGAGCAGCATAAAATAAACTTGGTGAGGCCTGAGAATACCAGAACTTAGATTAGATTTGTATCTGAAAGTAATTCAGGAGTTGTGAAGAGAGAAGTGTCGTGATGAAAGGAAATAATCTCCAAATGAAACACTAAAAGGTCGTTGCTGAGATTTTAAAAACATGCGAGGCTCTGGAGAAGAAGTGTCAGATATACGGCCTCAGAGCTGCCTCTGGCTCAGGTATTTATGATCTGTATGGCACATTTAGAAGCTGCAGAATCTAAACTAATGTTTAAAAAAAATGAGGCCGTGGTGTTGGTGAATAGCTGTGTTCTCAATGTAAACAGATGCTAACATCAGCCCAAAACAGCAGACAGCCTCAGCCAGCGGTTAAGAGATGTGGAAACCACCCAGGCTTCCCGTTCTGAAATCCAGGAGGGAGAGGGCGGCTGTTCTCCCAAATAATACTGCTCAGGCTGTTTCTTGCCCCAGGCCATGGTGCAGTAGGGAAGGAATTAGGCCTGTGTGTTGAGGGTATGGATTTAGGAATAATTATAAAGAGATAAAGACTAAAAGGGGAGGGGAAGGGGGAGAGAAGGTGACAGAAACAGCACTACCATAAATGCAGTGAAATAAAACTGAACAAAGGTGGGTGGCTGGGTGCTGTAAAGGACAAAGCATCAGTGTGGAACTCTGGAAAGAAATCCTTTTGGCCTCGGTGAATTGTAACTCTAGTGTCTGGCACGTTTACCTTGGTTGATGAGTAATCATTAAAAATTAAAATCAACCCTTTAAGAGAGGGAAGATTGACACCTCTGCTCCAGAAAGCAGGCTTTTGTTTACATTACTGGTTTTCCAGATAAGTTGTTTAATTGACTCTTCCTAAATAGGAGAACTCGAACATAAAAGGAGAATCTCCTTTTATATTTAGAGCACGCAAAACATTTCCAAATGTGTACAGTCTGTGCTTCAGTACTTTGAGTTGGATAATGTCACTGCTGTGCTATCCCCTTATAGCACTGCATCGACGTTAGATCTCTTCTTCAGTGCTGTAAACAAAAGGGGCTTAATTCCTGTAATGCTTGTGGTCTGTGCGAACTCTGCCGTTGTCCAGAACGTGTTTCAGATTTATGGGATAGCAGTTTCCCCCGCATCAGGACGTGCTGGTGCTTGCTCACTGCTCTCCCTATAAGGGGTGAGATCCCTGCGTGCCTGCTGTGCACCTCTGGGTAAAGCAGGGAGAAGTCCCCCAAAGTCCCCCACGAGCTGCTGCGAGAAGGCAAAGGAAGGACCAGGACCTGTTCATCGCGTTGCATTTTTTTCTGATTTAGTGGATTATGATTCTGTTCCAACTTGTGACTTCATGAAGCATCTACTAATCTCTGAGCTTAATTACAAAGAGAAAGCATACCTAAAGAATAAATGGGAATCTATTCTAAAGTGCATGCGAACACATTAAGCGTGCTGTAGGCAGACTTTCATCTTTTTAATTCTCAGGAAAACATCTCTTATCCTCTTGCTAAGATGAAATGCTGTATGGTAATTGAATTTTGAAGTCGTTCGAAAAAAGGTTGCCCCGTTTCTCTTCTGCGGTGCAACACATTCAAGTAGAGTCACGTCTCTGCATGCTAGAGTCTAAATTTCATGCTTAAAGCTTTCTGGTCAGATGGTCCGCAGCATAATATAGAGCTGGAATGTCCTGGCTTCCAATTACTGACTTGTTTTCATTTGCAAGAACGATGTTTAGCTTTACAAGCTGTGTTGACTGGTGCTTTTTCTTGAGAAACTAAGATAAAAGAAACACACTGCGTTGTTGTCCGTCTTCTGACAGATACTGAGCTGTTTTCCGAAAAGTGTCCTTGAGTTCTTTGTCCAAATTTGACACTTGGAGGGTTTTTTGCTACGAGGTCATTTTTGCAGATGGTCAGCGCTTTTTTTTTTTTTAGCACTGGACTCCATCCCTTTCCTCCTAACTCTACTGCCGTGGCTGTGCCCTAACATCACATCCCCTGTATACGCTCCCCTTTCTTTGTTTGCCACTGTTTCTGGTGCCAGGGACCCTTTGTTTTATTTTCCCGTGACAGTCTAGCTGGCTACCTTCAGCACTAGGCTGAACTGAAAGATGTGTCCCGTTCTCATGTCTATATCACACCTGGCTGCTGCCTCTTCCTCCTTTATGACTCGGTTGTCCTGGTGCTCCTTTCCCATGCCACTTGTCAGCAGAGCTGAATGTGCCCGTAGCTAAATGGGTGGGAATTATTTATTATTTTTTTTTCAGTTCATTAATCCCTGTCAACTCTTTGCAGTTAGATAGTTAATGTCTATCAGTGCGCCCTCTGCCTAGGGAATTTATTTCAAATTTCATTCCATTTCCCATTTTTCTGTTGGTAGCTTGGAGCTGAGGTTTCTGCCTTCACATTTTTCTGCTCGAGCCGGGCTGGAACCGAGCGGCAGTGGGGTCAGACAGGGCCATGTCCCTGTTCCTCACCATGCACCTTCAGCAACGGTGAGGGGTTCAGGAAGCTTTCACACACCAAGACCCAGTAACATGCTTCCATACGTCATTTTCAGTTCTCCAAGCATTATCTTACTGGCTGCTCTTCATCTGCAATCGTAGTGACCACTTTTGGTTATTTCACAAGGAGTCCACATCTATTGTCTTTGTTGACCTTGTGAAAAGCCTAAAAATCTTCCAAATGTCACCTGTGTGACAATTATTTTCTGGTTTATTGGATGGACATCAGTCTGGCATTCTTTTTGTACACTGCATTTGGACTAAATTTGATAATTATTTTCCACAAAAGCAAACTCTTCTGGTTTATTTTTTCCCCTCCCTCTTCCACAGTTTTTTGTTCTGTTTGTTGTTGTTGTTATTTTTTTGTTGGGCTTTTTAGTTTTTTCTTTTTTTTTTTTTTTTTAGTACAGTTTGTCTCCTACTCATTGCTCTCAAACCTCTTCAGAAGCCCTCCGTTTTCATTTCTGCTTCGATTTCAGTCCCCTGGAATTGAAGCTTGCTTCGAGGCAGTGCTTGTCTCAGCATGGCCTGTGCATCCTCAGGACTTAAAAGCGCCGTGGAAGCTTTGCAACGCGCTTGAAATCCCAGGGGCACGTATTGCTGTCATGATCTGGGAGACTTCTCCGAAAGCCGAGTGTCAGCAGAGCACAGATGGATGTGTTTAGCTTTCAGGATGGGTGTGCGTGTTCTCCCTCACCGTCACTGCCATCAGTCAGCTTCGCTCGGGGCCTGACAGCATTTGTCCTCATAGCACTGCCAGTGAGCAGCAGATCGAGGCTGGCCTCTCCAAAGAGGGGTTCCCCAGACTTGGTGGGATTCCCCTTTCCCCCTTGGGGCCCCCGTTTTGCTGTATAGATGTCACAGTTCTGTGTTGCTCCACATGCTGTTACAGAACCACTTAGAAAGGCATGCGAGGCTTCTGACGCTGACAGTGCCTTGACACGGCCTCCTCTTCCCAGGAATTAAGAGGAGACGTCTAATGTATGGGCAGAAATGCCTGGCTGTCAAGCTTTCGGGTCATCCTGGAGGCCAGTGCTCTCTGGGCCCTTTAGAAAGCAATTTCCAACGCCAGCTGTTTCCACTGCACCGCCCTATCTGCCAGGCGGCAGCTGCAGTCCTTTCTTTCCAAAAAGTCCCTGGGTCCCCAGCAAACCCCAGGCGTCCCAGGAGGCATCTTGTGGGTTTGAAACCTTCAGTGACTTACCCAGAGAGTTCTCATTTGACAGTTCTGTGGGCATCTGCCGCAGATCTGCTCCTTAAATATGTCCTTACATATTAAGGACATATAAATATATATATATATGGATATTAAGTATGTCCTTATATATGTTATAAATCTGTTTCTTAAATAAAATACCATTCCTTTCAGCTACTCTGCCCGTACCTGGTCCCTCATCGACCGTAAGCGTGGACAAGGGAGAGGGAGAGGGGAGAGGGGATGCGCAAACTTCTCATCGGGCTGTGGCTGTAACCACACACTCAAGACCCCACATCTGATTTGTTCCTGCTGGTTTTAGGGCTCTTTCAGTTTCTCTCTGGAAGTCAGTACCTCATCTCAGGGTAGTCCGGTACTTTGTACTTAGAGTGTTGATGTTTCGCTATGCCCCTTGGTAAGAAGGTCTTTGACTTCCAGCTTAAAACAGGCTTTTCAAGCGTGTTTCTGCACCAGAACATCGCAGTTTTGGGGGTTTAACTGCTTTCTGCAGTTTATACGAAGTATCATTTAGCTTGGGTTTTGAATTTATAATATCTGTTTCAAGTAGAAATGATCGAATTTTACCAAGTGCCTTATGAATCCAGATTTTTCCTGATACATCACCAGTAACATGGCAGGCCACCTCAAGCAGCCCGTGTGGTCCTGCCCATGCTCCGTCCCCACCAGCCAGCTCCCAGCCCTGCTGAAACAAAGAGCTGCCCTCGGGTTCGGTGACGTTGGGATCCTGTTCCGAGTCCCCGTAACTGTGCCTGGGTGAGTGCCTAACATCGTGTTAGGTGGTGGAATAAACACCTCCGGCATGCCGGCTGCCCACGTGGGCGCATTTCCCACTGAGAATCCCTGAAAATGGCAAAAATCTCTGCGAGATGAAGATGAGCCCTCTGAAACATGCGAAAATGTTTTGTCTTTCCACCTTTTATCCCTGTGCTAAAGGGCCAGACGAGCAGCACGCACGTTTCCAGCCTAAAACTGCCAGCGTCCTCTTGTGCTAACTTCCCAGAATATTAAATACTGTGGGACCTGTCAGAAATGATTTTCACAACTGTAATTATTTTTAACTGATGCTTGCGTTTAAAAATAACCTTGAAAGTACTTTCAGCCTTGCTAGACGTGCTTTCAGGACGGAAATGGTTAGACCTAGCTGCAAAGGAGGACGGGTCACTTCCAAAACAAACACTGCTCATCTCCCCGCTGCCGTCTTACCGGAGCACACTGAGGGAAGGAGAGGGGGGTTGCTTTGTGGTGGTTGCAGAAAAAAGAGGGCAGAGATGTTCCCTCTGAAGATGCTTGCTCTGCTGTCACGGAAGAAACCTGCCACCTCCTCGTGCCGGGGAGGGACCCGTCTGCAGCCGGCGGTGGGAGGCAGGCAGGAGAAGCAGCAGGCAGGAGCGGCAGCGATGAAATCAAGGCAGGGCTTGGCAGCAGCCTGATGCCTATCAGCCGGCACGTGCTGAACACGTCGCAGCTTGATGCTCCTGGCAGGAGCTGTGGGCGCAAGGCGGAGGGAAGGGAGCTGCTGAGCTGCCTGACCGGGGGGGGTCTCGGTCCCAGGTCTGGAGCAGGCACCCTGCGGGGTCCCCAGGGACCCTAAGCATCCTTCTCAGCCCGTCCTGATGGTTACGGGTGCACTGCCCCTTCCCAAGGGGAGCAGTGGGGCTGCCATCCTGCCCTAGCAGCACACAAGCGTCTCTTCCTTCACCAGAGCTGCATAAATTGGGATGCTGATGGCTGAAGCAGGGAGGGACCGCTGCGTCCCGCCAGCTTCCCACCCGGCACCGCGGGGCTGCTTTCTAGGGATCGCTTCCCTTCCCTTCCCAAGTCGCTGGGCTGACCGCGAGTCGCGCTTTTGACATCTGCATCCACGAGGGCTTGGGAAAGAAGCGCTGAGGACTCGCCGCCCCGCGCTGCCCTCCCTGCGGTGAGGTTTGGTTCCGAGCGGCCCGAGCCAAGTGGCGGTGCCTGAAAACATCTGCAGGCGCAGTCCTGTTATTCCCATATTCTGCAGCGCTTCCTATTCTTTTAATTAGCTTCAGGGCAGCATCCAGCTGCCCAAGGAAAAGCAAGAGTGTAAGGATGTTGCAGCGAGCGTTTTGCCAATTTTTTTGTTGCGTGTCGTCATCACGATGGCATCCGCAGCCTTCTTGGATTTACGATTTACGGTGACGTGTTCGTAGCCTTCTGTGGAATACTTCTGGGGGAAGCAGGAGCTCTGGCTGCAAGCTGTGTCTGGGTAAAGCGCTGAGGTCCTCGCGAGTTGAGTCGGCGGTATCTGGAAAAAGGATGTGAGGGTAAATGTAACGCGGGTAAATGTACTCCGTGCACTATGTACGCAGGCACAGCGCACTTGTTTCTCCACAGTTGAAGCCGTGTTTTAAAGCAGGGCTTTAAAATGAGCCTAAAAGCGTCTGCAAAATCATTTTACTCCCTCCAAACAATTTAGTTAATGAACCTGCTAAATCGGTTCCCGCCGGCTCTCCCTGCAGATACCCCTCCTGAACGAGATTTTCCTTTAGATTTGGATCAAACCCGATGGTTGAGTCATGATTTTGCATTCTGGCTCGGCTGCCGGAGCGGGAGTGTTGTTCGCAATCCTGGCTGTTGCCATATGCTTTTTTCATCAAGTCAAAGGGTGCAACTCTCTGTTTGCTTCCCCCCTCCACTGACTCACTCCCCAAATATGCTTCTGGTTTAGGATGCCTTGGGACTTCTTCCTGACATAAGGTTTTGCGTTTTGCAGTTGGATTTGCCTCCGTGAACCCCCAAATCCCCCAACCCTGGCGGGGATGGGGTCAAGGAGGGCAGGGGACTTGCTATGGGGTGGCAGGTTGGCCACCCGCACGTCACCTCCCGCCGTGCCTGGCAGCTCTCCTGCTTGCCCAGGAGCTCGTGGTCCCCTCCAATGTCCAGCTGGGCACTTCGCACCCTGCCTGTGGTGAATTTGGCATTTTGCCTGTTCACCTGATCCAGAAGGGAAAGCTCCCCGAGGCAGCCTCCTGCTGTCCCAGGAGCTCTCAGTGCTATCCCCTTCACTGCTGACACCAAATTCCCTTGGAGAAGGTGGGTCAGGAGCATGGGGTCGTGTCTGAGCCCCGGAGCCCAGCGTCCCGAGCACTGGGGAGTCCCCAGCACTGGATGAGCAGGAGGAAACAGCTCCCCAGAAAGCAACCCATAAATCACCCAGATGATGCTTCCTGAACCTGACCTCACCAAAATCAGGCTTGTAGCACCTGCGAGCACAGGACGGGGTTTCTGACAGCCAGCTGGGGGCTGTTTTCCATCACTTGTGTCTCCGCCATGTCCAGCAGGCCCTGCTCTGGCCACCTCACTGTGTGGGGCTGTAGGTGTACCTCCTGTCCTCACCCCCCAGAGCCCGAGGATCCCAGGGGTTGAGGGAGAGGCCAGGCAGAACAGCTCGCCTGTTTTTCAGCCGAGGAACTGAGATGCCAAGAGTTAAGCGGCTGGCCCAAAGCCAGAGCGCTTGGAGACGGGCCCATATCTTCCTTGTATTAGCTGGGACATGACCGTGGAGCATGCCTTGCCCTGCTGGAAATGTCACCCACGTTCTCTGGAACAGCTATTCTGCAGGGAAGCATCTCCCTCTCCTTTTTATTTCCCCCCAAACCGCTCTGCCTGGCAGGACAAGCCCCATCTGTTTGGCTTTCTGGGATGGAGCAGAGCAGCGCCGCGCCAGCCTTTGCGCTGGCCTTTTGAGCGTTTCTCCTTTCCTAGAGCTTTGCCTGGAAAGTTAACTCCAGGCTGACCCAGGCAGGGAGCTCTCCCAGCTCCTGTGGCTCTGTGACTCTCTGCCCCCGGGCCGTTTGGGCACAGAAGGTGGCGGTCCTGCGCCAGCTGAGATGCGAGCCCTGCTCCCAGGACCCAGGATCTCGCAGGAAGGGATCCTGGGATCCCCCCGTCTCCACTTGACAGGGGGCTCCGTGTCCGTGTTGGGTCCCTTCTGGGGAGGACACGTCACTTATGGCCACCCCTCTGCAGGCTGGTCGTCCACATGGTGCTGGCGACAGGTCCTTTGAAATCCTTCCGTGGCTCCTGCAAGGCACTGACTCCTTTCCAAGGGATTTGCTGAACTTCGGGTTCTTGCTATGATTTTCCTTTTCCTTGTTCTTTCCAGTGCTGCTATCACTATTCTTCCTGGCCAGGCACTGACATCCTTCCGTGTCATCATTCAGGAGGTGAGGGCAGGCAGCGGTGCTTCTCTGCAGGGAACTGATGTTGCAGTGACCTGCCTGCTCAGCCGGCAGCATCTCCAGCACCCCAAATAAGTAGGAATGATGTGAGCAGACCCTGGCTGCACCACAGCCCTGGAGGGAGGCAAGGGGCCTCTGTGCTTGGAAAAAAATCAATCCTCTGGCAGCCAGATCTCCTGGACTCAGCCTTTAAGGAAAAAAAAATAAAATCTCCCAGAGGATCTGATGGAGCCCAACGCTTGTGTTATTTAAAAATGAGCAGAATAAAGGGCTAGAGGCTGCAAGCCCGGGATAAACAGCATTGGCTTCACAGGACCTCGGTTAAAACCCCTCAGGGAGGAAAAGCACAGCAGACGGCCAAAATAGGTCTCTCCTCCTCTCCATTTCCGTGTTTCTGTGTGGATGGGAAAACAAGTGAGGTCCTGGGAATATCTTGTTGCCTCTGCGCATCCCGGCACGCCGCTGCAGCGCTTCCATCTGGGCGTGGGGCAGCGCCACTGCTTTTGCTCGTCCCCTGCCCAGGCTGTGAGGCCGGGTTTGGGACCTGCCCATCCCTGCCCGAGCAGCCACCGGTGGTGGGGATGGGGATGGAGCAGCTGAGCTGGGATTTGGGCTCTTGAGTGCAGGTGGGGTTTCCCAACAGCAGCTGGTGCTTGGTGTGGAGAGCCCTGGGGAGCCAGAGAAGGGATAAGTGCTTTCCTGGGCTGTTTTGGGGCACCTCTGTGCCGCAGTCCTACTTGAAACCATGACGTCCATCACAGGGGAACCCCAACCCCAGCCACTTCTCTGCCGGGGACACCTCTCACCCAACGGCATTGTGCTGTTCTCCTTCCCGACAGCTTCCCCGCAGCCTGCTGAGCCACCTTCAGAGCCTGACCTGATTTTCTGGTGGCTTTTTTTTTTTTTTTTTTCCTTTTTCCACGACCCAGCTGGTTTCTGCCCTTTCCCGCAGTGACCACGCTTGACTCTGCACCGAGACCTCCGCCTGCTGTGCGAGAGCTGCAGGTAGGTCTCACCGGGCTGCAGCGCACGCGGCGCCATCTCCCCCCGGCCTCTCCGTTCCCCGGGGAGCAGCAGATGCGTGACACGGCCACCCGCCTGCCCTCACCACCCATCCCATCGGCATCGCCCTGCCACACCTCGGGAGCGCTCCCAGAGCAGCTCCCCACGGCACGATGAAGTCTCTGGGCCCCCGAGCGTTTGCTGTAGCTCTGCTGCCTTCCAGGCTGCGTCTCTGGTGTCTTGGCTGGCCCCGGGGGTGGTTTTTTTAGCAGCGCCGTGCTCTCCGTCCTGAGGTCACAAGGGTTTGTGCTGCCTCCTCAGCGCTGGATTCAGCACGGAGGTTTACCTGTGAGGGCCATGGTTTTGAGCTTGTCTTTGGAGAGGACAAAGCTGTTGCTCTTTCAGGAGCTTGGACGGCGGCCCCAGCATCCTCCTATTTCAGCAGGGAGCCACCGGGAGGGTTTACTGGTCTGAAAAGGGGCTGGGGTGGGAGAGTCCCATCAGCACAGAGCTGCTGCCTGGGCCAGGCTAAACACCTGGTTTCTGGCTTAGCTTTAAAAACCTCTGATGATGGTGATGCCCCCCACCCCCTTCAGTCCTTCACCCCCCTATACACAAAATAGACTCCCCTAGGAGCTCACCTGAATCTTTCTCTGGGCGCTTTCCCCTCTCTTTTTGCCTCTCCATTGTGGAAAAGAGAACCAAGCATTTCCTCCCTCCTTCTTTAGGTAAACCCTCTTTTATCTGCCTGAAGATATTATCGAGGCTCTCTTTCTCTGGGCCAAACAGCCTGAATTCCTCTCACCTTTGGTCCCCCTTGTGTCTCAGCACGAGCACCGATGAGCCAGCAGCACAGGTCCCTCCGTGTCCCGGATTCACAGAGCTGTGGGGTTGTGCCAGAAACCTCATGGAAACACAGTCCCTCCACGGTGCCCTAGGTGAAGGAAATGGGGTTTGCCCCTGGACTTCCTCTCCCCACGTCTATGCACCGCTGTGCACCTTCTAGGAGCTCGCAGACCACTGTAATTTCAAGTTTTGGGGTTTTTTTGGTGGGTCAAGTTTTGGGGTGTTTTGGTGGGTTCCCTGCAACTCCCCCCCATGCCCGGTCCCGCTGAACGCCCCCCGCTGCTCCCTGCGGAGCTGCCGGCGCTTCAGATGCGCTGCCCGGAGGTGAAGTTCATCCCACCCGGCTGATTCAATAACGCCCACCTTATTAAACCGCCCCGATCTGCTCTGTCTCTATTTTTCCAGCGCTAACTTCATTACCGCCCCGATCGCTGCTGACCTTTCCGGCGAGGACCGAAGCCAGCAAGCACAAAGCCATCCAGCTGCCTCGGCATCATCCAGCCCTGGAGCTCGCTGCGGCCACACCGGGCACCTGGGGTGGCCAGGAGGCAAGTGAAAGGTCCCCACAATAATCCTCTTTAAAAGGTGTGTTGGTTTTCTGTTCGATTCCCTGCAAAAGGAAGCAGTTTGGGGTTACTGTTATCCCAATCTAGCACCTGTGTTATTTTCTACTGTTATTTCTGTTATTCCAAATCCTCCCAGCCCTGGATGCCTCCAGCCTCAGTTTTCCTTTCTGTAAAATGGGAGAAATCCCTGCGGCTTCCTTGCCTGCGGTGTTTGTGCCCAGATTTGCCCAGGGAATTTCGGCACCCCGTGCCCGGGGAGGCTCTTCCCAACCACCCCAAACCCACCAGGATGTGCTTGGTTAAAAACCAGGCAGGAGGGCAGTTTGGGGGACGCTGGGGGTGCCCAAGTGAAGCAGTCGCACAGGACGATGGTGGCTTGCTCCCCCTGCACCCCGAGCGTGGGTTTGGGGGCAAATTTGGGTGATTCCTGCAGGGCGAAGCCGCACGATGGCTCCGTCAGCCGACCTCTCTGCGGCACAAACACCCCGGTGCTCGCACGGCGCCTGTGTCTTTGCTCACGCGCCTGTTATCAGCCCCGATTTCGCAGCTCCGTGACGTGCGTGCTGATAAAAGCACTCAGTCGGGAGCTTTTTGTTCTCCAGCAGCGCGGGAGCAAGGGCGGCCAAACCCCGTCGGATCCGTCCTCGGCGCCCTCCTTCCTCCGCCAGCCTTCGCAGCCAGCTTTGCAGAGCTTCCCGGCCAGGGGTGGGATTTATGGGGAGGGTGTGATTTATAGGACGGGTGGGATTTATGGGCCTGCTGCTCTGCTTGTTTGGCCTTTGGGGCTTTGCAGCGCTGGGGAACTCCCTGCTCCCTGCGCCGCTGTGGCACGGCTGGCTCCGAGTCCTTAATTCCTCAGGCTTTGAATGATTTGGGGCTCGGGTGATGGATGTTTGCTCTCAGCATCAGCGGGGGGTCTGGGTTTCCCTACCCGCCCACCCCAGGCTGCCGTTGTTCCCCCGGGTGATGGGAGAGGAAGCATAAATCCATCTCCAGAGCATCCTTCTGGGGCTGCAGGGTGGGGACCGGGACACTGGCACAAGGCAGGCTGGAGCTGCAGCCAGCACCGAGCATCCCGGTACTGGACAGAGGAGGTGGGTGGCCCAGGCTGCGGTTTCTGCAATGGGAAAATCATCCCCGTGAATCCCCATCCTTGTATCTCTGGAGCACCACCAGACAGCCACTTCCCAGGGCTGGATTTGCTGCCCTAGTTCACGATTTGGGGATTTTTGCAATGCCACGGGGTCAAACTGTGCCCTGGGAAGCTCATTGCAAAATTTGCACGGGGTTGGGGGGATTCGAGCGAAGAAAAAACAATGTGGTGAAAGCCCAGAATGGGGCAGGAGATGGGGCAGGAGATGGGGCTGCTCTTGCTGGGCTTTGTCCCCGGCTCCCATCGATTCCCACCCGCTCCAGAGCGCATCCGTCCAGGTGGGAACGGTCGGGCACATCTCAGGGATGCCCCGGCTGTGGATCCCCAAACACAGAATAACAGGACAGGGCTTGGCCTCGCTGCTCCCTGCACCCACGGAGGGAAAACCCACGGGCAGGGAGCCAGCCTCCCCAGACCGTTGGGGAGGGGAGAGCCGGGGCCGCAGAGATAAGGGGAAGCGCCGGGGCAGGGCGCGCACGGTGCCGCCGGCTGCGGGGCTGCAGCTTGCACATACCGGGCAGGGTGTGGGGTGGCTTTTCCCGCAGCCCTGCTTCCCGTCACAGCAGCTGCCCTGAAAGGCCCCGAAAAGCTGCTGGGAATAATCGGTGGTGTGATTCGGGGATTTTTTTTTTTTCCCCCGCTGCGTCCCAGTAAATCATGTCCAAGCAGGCGCTTTCCACTCCAAGCTTTCCGCTCTCTGGGCAGCTCTGTAGATGATGGTGTGGGAGCCATCGGATGAATTATTCGGGATTTTCATTTGTTCTTGACCAGCAGCGAGCACCAGATGCTGGGTGTTTCTTCTGGCACCCCAGAGTCGGCAGCTCCGGGGCTGCTGAGGGAGCCTTGCGTGACATTTGGGTTTGCTCGGAGCCTCAGCTCCCCCAGATAAATTCAGCCTCCCAGCCCGTACTTTGTACTCGTAAAGCCCAATGAATAGGAGGCCTTCTGGAGGTGGAGAAAAGCCAGAACGGGAGTGACAAAGGCTCCAAAAATCTGATGGACAATAGAAAATGGTTTAATGTGTTATATATTATGGGAGAGGAGGGGGGGAGAGATATTTGGACATTTGGGCTGGAGTCACCCCTTTTCTTGGGCAAGTGCAAATCAGTACGGCAGTAAAGCACCCCGTGAAGTCACTTTTAGCCAAAATCTCTACAAACTGATTGATTTCGGGGTCTTCCTCATCAAAACACAGGATCTTCCACCAAAAGTTTCTAACAAAATGATTTACACCGACCACCTGCAAAGTTACAGCACCTTGCAAAGCATCCGGAGGATAACACCGGCTGAAATCTGGTGCAAATGGGCAGGGAAAAGTACATTTGCTGGAAAAGTTGCAAAATTTGGCAATGGCCAGGCGGGAGGCCGTTTGTCCAGTGGCCCACCTGGTATAGGAGCCCCTAATAAAGAGGTGCAGGCTGGGCTCTGACCACGGGCAAGGCAGAGGAATATCCGTGATGAGAGCGGGGTCCTGGGCATAGCGGTTGCGAGACTGAGGAGCTGGGGGACATTTTTTAGCCCTGGGATGAATTAGCTTTGGGGAGAATTTACCAGGATTTACCCAAATTCTCCACCATGTGGATCCAAGCCAACAGCTCCCTCTGGCTAAGGCAGATGTCCAGCGGGTGCTTCGGGACCTTTCAGGGACACCCGGCGTCTGAGGACCCTGATTTGGGGCACGTTGCCTCCTTTCTGGGAACCTCACGCCGTGGGGGCCGCTCCTGGCAGCTGGAACATCGGAAGGACACGGCCGTGTGATAGAAAAAGCCTAGAAGATAAACGGCGGCAGAGGGATTAATGTCAACAGGAAACTAAAGCCTGACACGGGTCGGGGAAGGAGAGCCCGGGGGGTTGTTTGTTGTGCGCAGCTGATTGTGGAGGACGAGGCTGGGAAGAAAAACCTCCCAGCCTGGGGCTTCAGCAGCTTGGATGTCTCCAGTTCCTGGAAAGAAAGAGAAGATTGAGTGGATGAAGAGCCCTGCAGTGGGTTTTTGGTCCTGTGGTGTGCGTGTAATGGGCTCGGGGGCACGGCGTGATGCTAGGCACACGCAGCACGGAGAGGAGCTGCAGTTTGGTAGCTGCAGGGTGATGAACCCTTGGCTCAGCTTAACAAGGGAGGAGGTGGCTCGCTCTGGCTCGGCGTCTCTTATCGGAGAGTAGCTATCTCTTGCAAGCCAGGATTTATTCCAGCCTCAGGGGGATGTTTTGTAACCTTTGGGCATGAAGGACCGCGCCGGATGGCTGTGGCAGTCTCAGCTCTTGCTCCCCAGCTTCGTCCCATGTGTCCTTGGCCACCAGGAGGGCAGCTCTTGCTGTCTGTAGGGATGCCCACCGTGGCACCAGGATCCTTTCCCCAAAATCCCTGGCTGTATTTCCCTTGGAAGAAGAATTGGCCCATGCTGAAGACATCCGAGGACCTGAGCCTGCAGACCTGCCCGTCCCTCCTGGCCCTCGCGCCCTGGGAAGAGATGCGATGCTGCCTCGTGTGTTCGGCCCTGGGCACCACATCCTCCTTCACCAAGGAGGAGACAAACTCCTGGGGATTCTTCTGACTTCTTTCATTCGGGACCAAACAATTTGGGGCTGAGATGATGAGCCTGGCAGAAGGCTGCGTGAGCAAAGCAGCGGGATTGCACCAGTGGAGTTGTGCCCTCAGGGATGTAAGGAAATACTGTTGTACTGCTGGTAGCAAGCCATGGGGATGCTCAATAGTCTTTGCAAGGTCACCAGAGAGAATTATTACGGTCTGGAAAGACTGAACCTCCATTCTCAAGTGCTTCTTCCACTCTTTTAAACTCAAAACTTGTCCACCCTTTTATTACAGGGATGCTGAATAACCTGGTGCGTGCAGCAGGTGGTTGCACCTCTGCTCTGTTCCTATGAGGCGAAGCTGTGACACAACTCCATTGCTCTGCATACATTTTTTCAGAAAAAGGAAAAAGTCACATGGACATTTCCGAAATGTCAGAGTCAGGGAAGAATGAATGTGGCCGGGAATAAACAAGGAAGCGGAGTTACCAGCACATTTCCTCTGCCAGGAGCGTGACCTTCCCTCTGCTAGGAAATGGTCATTTGTGAAAAGCGAACCTTGGCCGTGTCCTGAGGGCGCTGGGAGCCGGGAGGAGATGGAGACACACGGGGAAAACCGCACAGATGGTTCGGGCATCTCTTGCCAGCAGAGAAACAATGGCACGAGGAGAGAGAGATATTTGCTGCTCAGCCCTGCCTGCCTGTGGGCCCATGGCTTGCTCTTGCCTGGGATTTTATTTCTTGTAGCACATCCTTCCAAGCCTTGCTCCAAGCCCACAGCTCTAAAAGAAGGTGCTGAGGAAGGGCACAGTGGGCTCATGAGCACAGTGCAGCATGGAGCGGCACCAATGGGGGCACAGAGCCAGGGAGGTGCTGGAGCCGCAAAAAGCACCAGGGAAAATCAGGCTTCTGCATTTCTCCTTTCTGGGGTTTTCTTTTTAAACTTTGTCCCTCGTTCAGGAAGAGGCTGGGGATGGGGAGTATGAGGACCTGGGCAAGCTTTTGGGGTGATGGGGCCGAGTGTCTTGTGCCTGGCTGCGCTGCACCGCGGGAGGAAATGGGTTTGTCTTCACACTTGGCTTCGGGGAATTTCTCTGCTCCCGTGCCTGGATCCTGCTGCTTTTCCTGCTCCCTACACCCAGCCAAGGCACCCAAATACACAGGGCACGTTTCGGTCACCCTGGAGAAAGCCAGTCTGACCGGCTCACACACAGCCCCGAAGCAGCAAGGTATTAAAGCGAGCTGGCTTTGACAATCACGCATAGTTAAAAATTAAAATAATCAGTAAAAAAAAAAAAAAAAAGGCAAACAAAAACAGAGCAAAAAGGAGCCTAATAAAGGCAGGGAAGGAGCGGCTCGGCTCCACCGCCGGTATCTCAGAGCTGCCCTGCTATTGAGTCATTTCACGGGAACAGCATCCCGCTTTCGGGGAACGGAGGCAGAAGGGGCAGCGGGCTGGGAGCCGTGCGCGGGCAGGTCTGGTGGGCATCATCCCTGCTCCGGCGGAGCGGCCGTGCGCTGCGGCACCTTATTTGGCTATTGCCGCTGCTCGTAGGGAGCACACAGCTCCTGCAAACAGTGGGAAGAGCCCCGGGATGCTTGGCTGCCTCTGACGCAAGAGCCTCGCGGGTGCATTTTTGACCTTGCTTCGCGGCTCGGCCGAGCATTGGCGACGAGGCCGCCCGCCTCCGCGCACACCCCCGCTGCGGGTGGGAAGGGGAGCCCCGGGGACGGCGTCCCCCTGCCACCGAGGCTGGGGAAATAAACTCCGGGAAGGGTTTTTGGGGGCAGGAGGAACCAGTGCAGTCAGCTGGACTGAAACAATGCGGCTTCACCGGGGCCGTGTTGCATTGCATCAGCTGGGGAGCTCGGCCAAAACGCCGGAGCGGAGAGTAACCCTTTCTATTTATTGCCCTATTGTTTGACAGAGGAGTAACGCCGAGATACGAGCCGGGCTGTTACGGGATGGCTTTGCCCTGCCTTCCCAGGCCGTCCCCATGCAGAGCGTGCTCAGCTTCCAGGCTCAGGGGGAAGAAATGGGGTTACACTGGCAGGGACCGAGGCCCTGGGAGGATTTTGGGGGGAGGCCACTGTTACCCAAGTCCCCTCCAGCAGCATCGGCCACGTTAGCCTAAATCCTCCATGCTCTTTGTGTGCGAAACCTGGCTCAGGAAAGCCTTTATTAAGGCTTACAGGAAAGCAGAGGAGCAACCCTTGATAAATACCTCCACGAAAACAGCAAAAGGGGGAAGCTGGGGAGCCCCCATCATCCCCACCACGCTTTTTTCGTGCCCACCACCACGACAAAGCCCCGGCTGCCGTTCGTGGCGCGGGACACGGGAGCGGCACACGTGGAAATTGAGGGCAGAGGCCGCTGCGAGGGGCTGGGGTGAGCGGGATGGGGCTGCCCAGCGCCCACCGCGGGACGCATATTGCCCACCGTGGGCCTCGCGTCTCCGCTCCTCCCGCGCCGCCACCTTCTCAGGAAGCCCGGCTGCCGTGGCGGGACGTATGTATCATTGGGTGGAGAGCCACAGGAAGCGGACAATCACTTTTTTTTCTGCATTCGTGCTGGTTCGGGCTCTCCTTTACCCACAGCTCCCATCCCCGAGGCTCGCAGCCGCTGAGGATGGAGGGAGGCAGCGCGGCACCGGGCACGGCGCGGGCCGAAGGCTGCGATGCCAAGGTACGGCTCGGCACGGGGCGAGGCGGTTCGGTGCCGGCCGGCTCTGCTGCGGGGCTGGGGGGCTTAGAAAAGTGGGGAAATCCCGGGGTAGGGGTGGCGGTGGGGTGTGCTTGGAGGGGCCTGCTGAGCAGCCGTGCCGTGCCGTGCCGTGCCCTGCCATGCCGAGCTGTGCTGTGCCATGCCGTGCCGTGCCGTGCCGTGCCGAGCCGTGTCGTGCCGTGCCGTGCCGTGCCGTGCCGTGCCGAGCCGCGCCGTGCTGAGCCGTGCTGAACCGTGCCGAGCCGTGCCGTGCCGTGCCGATCCGAGCCGATCCGAGCCGTGCCGAGTCCCGGATGTTGGAGCTGGGCCCCCCCCGCGCTCTGTCCTTCGCTTCCATAAAAGGCCAAGGGGCCCGGCAGCGCGGGGCGCGTTTTTCCTTTAATTATTATCCCCCTCCTCCTCCTCCTCCTCCTCCTCCTCCTCCTCCTCCTCCTCCTCCTCCTCCTCCTCCTCCCGCCCCTCTCCCCCTGCCCGCCCCTTCTCCTCCCGGGCGGCCCCGCAGGCAGCGGCTCGGGCCCCCCCCCCCCCCCCCCCGCCTCCCCCGCGCCCCCAGCTCCCTCCCAGCCGAGCCGAGCCGAGCCGTGCCGGGGCTGAGCGGGGCTGGCTGGCGGCGCAGGAGGCCGGGGCCATGGCGCTGGACGGGATCCGCATGCCGGACGGCTGCTACGCGGACGGGACGTGGGAGCTGAGCGTCCATGTCACCGACCTGGGCCGCGATGTCACCCTGCGGGTCACCGGCGAGATCCACATCGGCGGCGTCATGCTGCGCCTCGTCGAGAAGCTCGGTGAGTCGTCCCCCCCCCCCCCCCCCGCCCCGGGCCGCCGGCCTCGGGCAGGGCTGGGCGCCGGCACACGGCTGCTTGTAGCCAGCACCCTGCCCCAGCGCCCGGCACCCTGCCCCGGAGCCTGGGACTCAGCCACAGTGCTGTGCTTCAGCACCCAGCACCCTGCCCGTACCCAGCACCCTGCCCGTGTCCGGCACCCAGCGCCCTGCTTGTGTCCAGCACCCCACGTCCAGCTCCCCAGCACCCTGCCCCAGCTCCCAGGACTCTGCCACAGTGCTGTGCTTCAGCACCCAGTGCCCAGCACCCTGCCTGTGTCCAGCACCCAGCCTACATCCAGCACCCAATACCCAGCCTATATCCAGCACCCAGCACCCTGCCTATGCCTAGCACCCAGCCTATTTCCAGCACCCATCCTACGTCCAGCACCCAGCACCTAGCCTATATCCAATGCCCAGCACCCTGCCTATATCCAGCACTCTGTCTATGCCCAGTGCCCAGCACCCTGCCTATGTCCAGCACCCGATACCCTGCCCACACCTAGCATCCTGCCCCAGCACCCTGTCCCAGCATACTGCTTGAGCACCCAGCACCCTGCCCCAGAAGTCTGGTTGAGCACCCAGCACCCCGCACCCTGCCTGCTCCATGTCCCAGCACCCCATCCCAGCCTCTGCTTAACTACCCAGCACCCTGCCCCATGACTCTGCTTGAGCACCCAGCACCCTGTCCCAGCCCTCCGAGTGCCCCGGGGTGCCCCTCTCCCCAGACACCCCTCTGAGCACCACCCAGCCCCCTGGGGCCCCGAGGGGTGCCCGGCAGCACCCACGCTCTGCACCCACTTCGGTCCAGAAGCAGCCGAACCGTTCCGCCCCGGGGCCGGTGCTTTGAGCTGCTCTGCAAAGGGGACTTTGCGTGGGGCCGGGAGACATCGTCATTTATGGGTGGGTTTTGTGCGAGTGCGCCTTCTCCGGCTGACAAAAAAGATTTAATTCGGAAAGCCAGCACAGAGCGGAGCTGGGCAGCGCATTTGCACGGTCAGCACTGGAAAGGCTGGCCCTGCTCCACGCGCGGTGCCGCTTTGGGCGAGGAAAGCGTCTTTGAGCTGATTTGGGGCTATCTGGCTTTTGGGGCCAACAAGGGGGGCCGGGAGCCCCGCGGTGTCCGGTGGCCTTGAGCTCGCACCTGGACAAAGAGCCCGTTTGTCTGGGGCATGTGAAAACCGGCATCTGAAGGCGGTGGGGCCGGCCGGCTGCGAGCTTTTGTGCGCTCCCCGTGGGCGCCTTCGCGGCCCGGCGTCCCCAAAAGCCACTTGGTGCTGTCCCCAACCCGCGGTCCAGGGACAGCCTCGTAGCGGCTCCTCTTTGTATCGGCTCCTTATGGCTTGCCTGTGTTTACCCAGCAGCGTTGTTCAGGCTGATTACCGTAATTGCTCAAATAAAATATTAATTTCGAGTTGCCGGCGCATGCCTGTGGCTGTGGGAGTAGCAGCGCTGTCAGCTGCGCCTGCAGGTCCTGCTTACATGCGAAGCGTTTGCGTGGCTTTAAAAACACCATCTTACACCATGCTCGGGCTCCAATTTATCAATTATCTGGAGCTGAAGGAAGCAAGAGACAGACATAAGTACGCTCGTTTGAAAAGGAAGCAAACCTTCGCATCAAAGGGTCTTGAGCTCGAGACAGCCTTGACTCAGAAAACTCATTTATTTTTGTTATTTTTATGCCAGAGCTGCAGAAAAATCCGCCGAAGCTGGGCTAAGCACTGGGGGAAGCACAAAAAAAAAACAAAAAAAAAAGTCAATGGCTTTCTAGAAATGGTAAAAATCGGCCCCCGGATGGATAAGCGCTGCCCCCCTGGGCTCTGCTGCTCGGGGCTGACGTCGCACTGAGGGGACGCCTGGCGTGCGGGGGCTCGGCGCATGCAGGGGGACGAAGCCCAGCGAGGGCTTAAATTAGCTCCTGACGCAAGGCGTCCCCCCGCGAAGAGCTCGCCAGGCTCCTCTCCTCCCGTTAAATTAGGCATTGTATTATGGGGAAGGAATGCTGGCCCTCGGCCCCGCGCGGGAGCTGTGCATTCGGCTGTCGTGGTGCTCGGGGCCCGCGGACGCTCAGGCTGCCCCTTCCCTCTCTCCTCGCCTTCCCTGCATGTGGTCACCTCCCTTCCATCCTCACTATTTGTACTGCTGTGCTTTGAAGGCCAGCCGCTTGATCGGGGTCGTTCCTGGGGAGCAGGATGGTTGCTGTCCCCTCGCCCTCCTGCACCCTTTCGCCTCCAGATGCGTTCATCCTGCATCTTTCCCATGTCAGACCCCTCTCCCTGCACTTTCAACCCATCCCTCGCTCCCTGCTGCTGCCCTTTTATTTTTTTTAGCAGCTCCCAGCATTGAAAAATTGTTTTCCAAAGGTCATAGTTTTCACCCTTTGAGTTTTAGGGAAACTTCCTAAAAGCGATGTTTCCCGTAGCTCTGGGATCCCCCCTGGCAGATGGATGGGGGATCGGTTCCGTGGGCATGGCTTTGCCTGCTCTGTCCTCTTTCCCTGCTTGTGGGGTAGGGCAAGATGATTTGGGGGAGTTTTGCTGAAATTTAGGGCATTGCTGGGGATCGTGAGCAGACTGGCCCTGCTGTAGGGTGCTGGCAGAAGTGTAGGGTGGTGGCTTTAAGCGTCGGGTATCAGTGACTCCTGTGCATTCAGTCCTTGCCAGCACAGAGCCTGCAATTTGGGGAGTTTACAATTAAAACCTATCCCTAATGCAGATTGGAAAAACCCCAAGCAGCAGACAGGGATCTGGTTACTCAAGTGAATTGCAGTGACCTGCTCGCTCCCTGTTATTTATCACCCTGCCGGATTAAGCCACTTGGTTAATTGAGATGTACCATGTGTTTCGCAGAATCGACCTCTGAAAAATAGGCAAAAACTGCTGAGGTTTTAAGAGCAGTAGGATTTAATTGGTCACCTATAAAGGTACGGGGTAAAATCCCGGTTACGGTGTAGGGAGCGTGCCGTTAATCCTGTCCATGCCATTGTAATGTGCAGTGCATCTCAAGCTGGGCCAGATTATTATTATTATTGTTATTATTATTGTTATTATCATCGTTATTATCATCATTATTGTTGTTATTATGTATTTATACTTAATAAGGTTTTAAGAGCTGGCTTCACTCTAGACTTTTCCAGTTTCGCAGAAGACATTTGGTTAATTTTGAAGTACGAAGCAACCTGTTTCTCCTTGCTTAAAATCACAAGCAAGGCTGCGTCCTGGGGCGCGGGGCCGGCTCCGCGCTGGAAACCCGTGGTGCTCACCCAGGGGTTTTTAGGAATCCTGCCACTATTGACTTACAAACAAAAAACGCGGCTTAAAATCACTGCGAGTGGAGGAAGGAAGGAAGTGAGCAGAGGTTATTGTTGTTGTCAACTCGAGGCTGTTTTAAACATACCCGACCAAAAATTTGCCTTTTTTTTTTTTTTTTTTTTTTTTGGAATGGGCCTGGGAGGAGCTTTCTGGGACGTACTGCAAAAGGGGGATGGCGTTCGGTGGGTGCTGCGGGAGTAAAAGACGAGCTGAAGGAAACAAGGAGGGGGACAAACAACGTCTGGCAGATGAACGGCTGAAGACAGGTGACCTAAATGTGCACTGATCGGATGCCAAAGCCTAGGGATGAAGCTGCACAGCACCGTGAGGACCTGCAGAGGGGACCGCCTGGGACCCCTCGGCTCGATGCGGGCACAGGACCCATGGCAGAGCAAGCCCCTGCCCCGACAGAGCACCTGACAGCAGCGATGGCAGCCTCCAAGTCCGTGTTTTTTTGGCAAAGCGGGTCTCTGGTGATGGCCTGGGGATCTGTGCCAGGCTCTCTGCCCCCTCTGGCAGCCCTGCTGTCCTGTTCTCCAGGTGCGTCGCCGCGGAGGGCCGGCTCCCACCTGAACACGGGGGCTGGCAGGGGAGCTGGCACATGCAAATTTTGAGTTTTTTTGTTGCTGGCGTAGCACACTGAGCTCTTTCTTCCGCTGGTTTCAGCCTGCAGATGTGTCTGGGATTCATCAGGAGCCCAGGGGCTCTGTTCCCAATCGAATGGGCTCTGCCCGAATTACCTCGCCAATGACTTCAGCCCCGCTCTGTAGGAAGACTGAATGAAAATATTAGCGCTCGCCACGTAAGGACTCTTCCTTAATGGAACCCTTACGGGGCTATGAATAAAACACCAAGGAAGTGCAGCATCATCGATTCTGAGTTCCGTGCCTGAGGTTTTGCAGCGCTTACAAATGCGCCGAGCCCTGGTGAGACCTGCTGTGGAAATCATTTGCCTTGAAATGGGCCCTCTGAAAGAGCTCAAGGCTGTGTAAAAAAAATAAAAAATACAGAGTGCCTGCACCGTGCTGTTCTGCTGCGGATATGAGGCAGGGTGAGCCTGCGGGGCTGTCCTGCAGGTGCCTTGCTCCTTTTGCCTTGCAATCCTCCAAGGAGCCATAGGCGAGGGCTATAGGTGGGCACGTTCACCCTGCTGCTAAAGGAGGTGAGAGGAGGTGTTGGAGGACAACGAGAATAAAGGAAAGGGTTTTATTGTAGGCACGCTTTCCAAAAATCCTGATCTAAACATCCGTGCCTGGTGCCTGCAGCGTGGCCGGGGCGTGCCACGAGGATGACAGCTGAGCATCTTCATCCGCAAGGGCTGCGGATGGATGCTCGTCTGGCCGTCAGCTGTCAGTCGAGGCGAGGAGGAAGTTCTGCTTCAAAACCAGTGCTCAAATCATCCCTCTCTTGCTTTTCAAGTGCGTGGTGTTTGCAGAGGGCTGTGAGTCCTGGTCAGCACGCCGGGAGGCTTGCGAGGAGGTGATGGTGGTGGTGGTGGTGTGATGGTGGTGGTGGCGGTCACCACCAAGGGCAGCTCGTGCTGGGCAAGGGTTGCTCCTCGAGTGCCCAGCACCAGCCACCTTCTGGGGAATGTCATCCCAGACTTCTCAGCAGCTGGGAGGGGACGTGGTGGGAGGCTGGCGCAGAGCAGCTCCAGCAACAGGCCGTACCCAGCAGGGATGCTCCCGCTCCAGCAGCATCTTCAAGGAGACCTCTGGAGCTGCTAGCCCTGCTTTTTCATATCTCTACGTGATTAATATCTTCACTATCGACCTATGCTGAATCCTCCTCCCTTGGGTAACATATTTTTCCTGGCATGTAAGTGAGATATGCAAGCGGCCATTAAGGCAGCCCGTTAATCAGAGGCCACGCGCGTTGCTCCGTGTGGGGCAGGCTCCTTGCTTTGCATCCAGCTTCTGACTCCAGGAAGCTTCTACGTAGGCACACAACAAAATCGCAGGATCGGGGCTCAAATAATGTCCTCTTTGTTAGCGTGAGCGGAATATTCATCTGCGCTGCCAGCGAGCGGAGGAATTCGGGGTGGGGGTAGGTAAAAGCCGCACGCAGCTCCGAGCCGCGGTCACGGCGATTAGCGTTTCTGCCCCGAGTGGCGATGGCTCTTGGGATGCCAAAAACAAAAAATCTATTTTTGCAGTAATTTCCTCTCTCGTGTGTTTGTTCTTCGTCCAAATAGCGGCGCGTAAAAGCAAGCAAGAAGCCCGCGTGGAGAAGCAGCCGTCCTCCACCTGGGGCCACGGCGGAAAATTCCCGCAGCTCCCCGCTGGCTCGCGCCGTGCCGGTGATGCCGGGGGGGCTTTTCCCCTTCCAGACCCCCGCTCGGGCTGGGAAGAGCCCGGCCTTGCGATATGGAGCCCAGTCGGAGGGGGAAGCGGCGGCGGCGTTCCCGCAGTGCCAGGGTTTGTCCGACCACAGACAGGAAATTGTTGGGTTCGCCGCTCAGACCCAGCCCAAATCAGCAGCTTCCTCTCCGCACTTTGTCAGGTTTCGCTTTGACGTAACGCGGGGGGAAGCTGGCGAGGGGAGCTGCTCGAAGCGCTGACGTCGGATGGAGCTGGAATGAGAGCACTGGCACATCCGTGCACTTCCCTTTTAGTTTTGTTTTTTGTTTTGGTTTGGGTTGTTGTTTTTTTTTTTTTTCTTGCTGCGGCCATCCTTTCCTTTTCCCCACCCTCGTCCATCAGGGCTTTCAATGCGGCCTCGCGTTTCGCGTCTGGCCGAGTCTCCCTCAGCTGCATACAAAAAAGCGAATAAATTGCGCTCAGAATAGTCCAACGTTTCAATCAGAAGCTGACTGCCTCCGTGCGTTCCCCCAGCAGGGATTTCTGAATCCGTCCCCCTCGGAGACATGACAAAAAGCAAACCAGGAACCTCAATTCGCTAAACGTGCGCTTGTCTTTGAAGCATGCGCCCTGGCAAAGCAGGGCCTCGTGTGGGGCCAGACGAAGGGCAAGGAATGATGCTGAAGTGGGGGAACGGGCCGGTTTTTAGGGGATGGTGCCTGGCAGAAAGGATTATGGCTGGTGCCTGCGGCCCCAGCACAACGAGGGCAGAGACCCGTGCTCTGAAATGCCGCCTTGCCACCCAGCACCCCTGCAAGAGCAACTTTCCGCGGCGCGGCGCGTGCCGAAATGCACGTGGGGATTCGCGGCATAACCTGCGACCGCGGCGGGTTTTAACCCTTGTTCTCTGGGTACGGGGGGGGAGAAGAGGTGTGTGGGCAGCGACATGAACTCCTGGGTGTGGAGAGTGTTTGCCAAGTTGGGAAAGAGCAGAGGGAGTGTTTGCGCTGCAAACTTCGGCCGTTTCAACATCGCCGATTGCACAGCCGCTGCAAGCCCGTGTTCTGTGCCTTTGGGGGATTTATTTTTTGGTGGTGGCTTTTCTTACAGGCGAGGCAAAGGAAGGAGATTTACAGCGCTCACAGAGCTCTTGGCACACCGAGTTTATCCCAGGTCCAAGCCTGGACGTGCTTTGGGGGAAAAGTCTCGTTCTGCTCAGATGCCCCCTCCTGCCGCCTGGGAAGGAGAAGCGTTTCTTGCTCTCCTTCTGAGATGTGGCTGATAGCTCAGAAGGGGCAGAGGAGCAAAACCAAAAGGTCTCAGCCGGCGGGACTCAGCTCTGAGCGTTCTCGCTGGCTTTCAGGGTTTTTTGTTCGCTACATTTTGGAAAAACACCGAGATCCCCAAATTCCTGCTTGACGGGGAAATGAGGAACGTGAGCCGCGTTGCGGTAACTTCGCTTTCTTGGCCAGGCTTGGTTCTTGCACATGACCCTGGTTTGGGTTATCCAGGCTGGAGCTTCCATGGGGGAGAACTGCTGGGAAACGGGAAGAAAGTGCTCGGCAAGCCGGAGGAAAGCTTTTTCAACTTCTTCTTTGTTCCGGAGAACCGTGCCGCTCAGCTTCTCTCGCATTCGCCCCGTTTGCGGCGCGTTTGCAGCAGGTCCGAGTGCAGGTGGCACCTCGTGGCCCTTCAAATATTAACCCGTGCCTGGGAGCGGTGTGCTGCCGAAAGCGACTTCTCTCCAGATTCAGCTGGCTCCAGCGCCCCGCAGCCCTTCAGGTCCTTGGAAAACAGGGCTGAAAGTGGGCAGCAGGTCCAGAGCAATATTTGGAGGGCTGCAGGCACACGAGCAGTTGCATAAACCTTCATTTTTTACAACCTTGGATGGCTTTTAGCTTGCGAAACAGCCAGAAGGCAACCTGAACTTCATCTTGCCAATTATTACATTTTAAATCTCTGACCAGCCAATTATCTGGGCTGTCTCGCTGGTTGTTTTCTTTTATTCCCCCTCCTCCCTGCAAATATATGTGCTTTTGGAAGGCTTAATCGCCGAAGCTCCAAATTCAATTAGAAAGTCTGCGCTTTCCAAAATCGCCTGGGAAGAGCGATGTCGCCGTCTCGCCGAGCTTCCCGTCCTCGCCGGTCACACGCAGAGCTTCGCTGGGAGCAGCCAGACCCCAGGGCGAGCGACCTGGTGGCTTTTGTGCCTTCCAGGTGGCCAGCAGGAGCCACGGGCTCGAGGGCTGGGAGCCCTTTAGAAGCCTGCAGCGTGGAAATAAAGAAGACATATAGTATTTCCTATTTATTAGATTATCCGTAATATTTCTGCAGAATTTATTACACCTGTTTCTGAATTCCTGTTGATTAGATTATGCATAATATTTCTGCAGATGTTATTACACATATTTCTGGAGAAGTTATTATGAATAATGGCACAATGACTTCTGCAGAAATAAATAATAATAATAATAAATAAAGGTGGGGTTTCTTCCATCGCTCTGCCGCGCACCCCAGGCACAGCAGCGGTTGCACAGCTCGCTTTGCAGACAAAGCTGTTATCACCGAATAACCGGCGCTGAGCATCGTAGCGGGGCTGAGCCTTCAAACACAGCGTAGGGAATTGAGGCTGCCTGCTCAGCCCGCCTTTATCTGCCCCGTGCATGCGTCCCGTGCAACGTCCTCTGGCTCGGGTATCAAGCACGGGTGTCATTCCTGTTTTTCTGGCAGGAATTGCACCTCGGGGGCTGAGTCAGGATTGCGCACCGCTGGCATCGTCGCCCCCCCCAGGCGCTCGTCCCTTTTGTGTCCCCGCAGGGAGCTGGAGTCTCCCCGCCGACGCGGTTTTCCTTCCTTCCGCTGCCGCTCTGTTTCCGTGCGATGCTTCCTATTTTGTGCTGGGTGAATCATGTAAACCCTAATCGAGTTTGCTTCCATTTCTCGTGGTTCCATCCGCCGCGGAGAGCAGGCGGCAAAAGCCGCCTCTGGAGGCGTGCTTGGCGAGGGGGGTGCAACGGAGGGGCTAAATCAGGATGCGAAGACCCTGTTAAAAAATATTTTAAAATAAAAATCCGCCCTTGCTTTCCTGCATTTCCTCCCTGAGAAAAATGAGCAATCCAAACTGCTGCTGGTGCTGGCGCAGGGGATTTAAGGGAGCCCGCAGGACGCACGTGCGCCTGGTGTGGGGTACCTGGGGGTGCTGGGGGTCACGCTCAGCTTTCCTGGGGGGTCTCCTGGCGTTCCCCCGGGGTTAGCATTGCTGCTAAACTCGAGCCAGCAAGTTCAGACTGGGCTGGGTATGGCTGCACAAAGCAGGAGAGAAAAACCCACAGACCTCCTGCCGCAGCAAACGCTGAGAAATAAAACGGATTTTATTTTACATGCCCGTACGCATAATAAATTTATGCGTAAAAACACAATGGAAGTGTTTGCCTCGGGGGCAGGTGCCATATGCTCGGCTCAGAGCTTGTGGGGCCGTCAGCCTGTGCTTTATACGTTCTGTGGGATGGCCCCAAATGCTGGAGAGGTGAGGAGGGTGTCGCTGCTGCCGCTGCAGCGAGGGAGATCGCTGCCGCTGGGGCTGGAGGAGGAGGGATCCGGGCGCTAGCAGTGCAAGTGCCGTGGCATCTTAATGAATTAAATTTCCAAGTGCTAGTTGAGTAATCCTATTACCGCTGAAAAGAGCTTCCTTCCTAGAGTTTACTTTAGAGCAGAGGCGACTTTCACGCTCGTCGGCAGTCGTCCTGCTGGCCGGGGCTGCGCGCGGTCGCCTTGGGGTGCTGGCGGGGGCTCAGGTGTGTGCCAGGGACAAGGGCTCAGAGCTTTGGCCCCATGATTTTGCAAAACCACTTGGCAGAGAGCATGCCGTGTGCCCCTTTTTCTTTGTGGGCCACCAAACAGTGCCGAGCACCGTGAAACCTAACATTTCGTGGGTGCTTCACCAGGAGGTGCTGAGCTTTTGGGCAGCAGGAGGATCGACAGCTGCATTTTTTTTGTCAACTCGTCGGTGCATCAGTCAGCATACACCATGTCGAGGTGTGGGCTTGCCCTTGTAGCCCTGACTTACAAACCCGATGAAAGGACACTTCTGTTTCCAGCATCAGAGCAAAGCACTCCCTTATTAGCAGAGCACAGCCAACAATTACTCGGAGCAAGGATGCATTGAAGGGCTGCGCTCTGCATCGCATCCTCATGTGCTTGTTGTCCTTTGCGGGGTTTTTTTGCACCTTTTTTCAGTGCTTTTGCATAGCTATCTGCAACCGAGCAGTGTGCTCTGACGTCTGGATCTTGCACGGCTGTTTTTTTCTCCTTATGTTTTTTTTTTTTTTTTTTTTTTTTGACAAGTCAGGCTATTTTTCATGCAAGAAATGTTTTCCTTAAATTTAAATTCCAGCACAGGTCTGCGCTGGTTTTGACACCTCCGTGGGTGTGCTCAGGTGATATTTGTGCTCCCGAAGACAGGCAGGATAACATAGCAGGGGTGGTGGCTGCCCGTGGGGGTAAACGTGGGAGAATTCAAGGTACCGCTTTGCTGCTCTGTCTTCACCTGAAGGTAGAAGCCCTTTCACAAGTGGTGGCTGCAGAGTAGCTGACGCACAGTGATTTTTTCATAGCTGGCCTCAAATGCATACAGGGCATTTGATTAAAACCCCCATTAAATCTCATGAGTACCAAGAGCATCAGATTGTCCTGCCTGCAGCTTTATTACAGCAGGCTGATAATGATTTTTTTAGAGTATTTATCTCTCTGTGCTTCAAAGTATAATTTTTCAAGTGTCATGCTCAAAGGGCAGAAGGATTTTTTTATCCTTTTCCATTTAAAATCCCAGTTTAAATCCCAATTTACACTTCCAAAACCCCAAAACACTCAAAACTGTACCAACAAATAGATTGCGCCCGAGACAGTGACCCTGTCACCCAGCAAAAACCATCAGCGCTTCTGTTTGACCCGAGACGAATGGCAACAGCCCAGTTCGTGCATATTTCTTCCATGATTGTCTCAGAAGGAGTGGCTTTGGCATGTTGGAAGGAATCTGGGTGTTCAGAGGTCAGCGCGAGCAGCGACGCGGCGGTGTCATGTCCCACCCCATAGGGAACGATATGGGTTGTATACATATATATATATACACATAGCTGTACCCATATATATATATATTTACCAAGAGAGTGTGCATGTAATTATAGATGGGTGAATATGGTGTATGTATATATACACACCTATATAAACATATAATGTATATATGGATAAATATACATGTATGTATGTATACATGGATAAATATATCTGTATGTATGTGTATATATGTATGTATATGCACAGTGTGCGTGTCTATATACCTGGAATCTCTGCATTTACCCATACATATATATATTTACCCATACATATATATATATATGCACAGTGTGCATGCCTATATACCTGGAATCTCTGCATTTACCCATATATATATATATTTACCCATATATATCTATATTTACCCATATATATATATGGGTATATATATATATGAGTAAATATATATATATATATGGGTGTATATATATTTATATGGGTAAATATATATATATGGGCGTATATATATATATATATATATATATGGGTAAATAAATAAATAGATATATGGGTAAATGCAGAGATTCCAGGTATATAGATATGCACAGACACTGAGCAAATAACGTTGTGACCGAGAGAGCTGCCACTAGCTGGAGCTGACCCCTGGTAGTGCTCATGGCTGCAAAACCCTTCTTATTCTTCATCCCCTGCCACCTCTGCCCTGCTCCGTGCGCCGGAGCAGCCCATAAAGGGCATAAAGTATGCTCAGACATCGGAGCAGTGCGAGGGCAGGCTTCTTGCCAGCGCCTGCACACCTTATTGGCACACGTCCTTTGATAGCACGTGGAAAACCAACCGAAGCCACCGCAAAAAGCGATTATTTTTCTTCTCCCCTCTTTTACTGTTGTTATTTTTTCACTCACAGTTTTAAATCTCTCCCTTTTTCGCATGCTTTGAAGCATTTCTGTATTTCCCCCGGCGAAGCAGCCAGGCAGTGCCTTATGCATCCCCTGCAGCCGGCTCACCTGGCAGCCCCGGGCTCCTCTGCAGGAATTCTTCGTCCCCACAGGGGCACAACCCCAACCCTGGAGAGCCTCTGGCCGCTCCCTGCGGCTTGCGAGCGCCGGGCTGCCGCCTTATCAGCCGCTGCTCCAGCCCAAAGGTGCTCCAGTCCTCTCGAGCCGTCTGCTGCCGGCCGCTGGCGTTCCACGGGCGGTGTCCGCATTTGTGGTTTTTTTCAATGAGGTGTATATTGCACGTTAAGCTTAAAAAAAAAAAAACACAAAAAAACTAACTCTCATTTGTCTTCTTGCATCCGTATGAAAGCATTCTTCTCCTTGAAAAGCCTGGAAGTTGTTTTCCGCGGTGGATTACCAAGCACAAAAGCCACTTTTGTGAGTGGAAGTGCTTGGGTTGTGATTTGGTTTCAGTCCCCGCACCATATCTTATGTATATAACATTTAATGTATATATACATTCTTACGTATATAACATTTATTGTGTACACACACAGCTATATATGTTTTATATGTGTGTGGAGATATGACATCCATATACATGCAGATATGTCTGTGTGTATATATGAAATAAATGTGTCCCTGTATGTTTTAGATGCATAATATATCAAAATATTGATCATTATATTTATATTGAGGTATTTTATATCAGCGTGGATATGCGTACGTACACAAATGGATACAGGCAGGATTCGTGCTCAGAGGACTTGAATCTGCTGCTGTAAAAGTTGTTGCTTACAATTAAAAAATAATTAAAAAATGAGCGGGAGCCTCTGTTTTGGCTGTGGCCACGGCACGCGTGTGTGTGCAAGGCTGGAGCGCGAGGCAGAGTCCTGCGGGCGGACCCGCGTGAGCTGCACAGCTTCATTTCCTTCTCACGTCTTTGAAAGCAAACAAACAAACCCCAAATTGCACCAAACAGGCTGGCAGGCCTTCCCTGCCCACCTACTCTTTTTAATAATTCCCAACCCAAATCTCAGCCCTGCGGGGCTTGGCCAACTGTAGGAAGGAGGAGGAGAGGAGGAGGCACCTCTCATCCTCCCGGAGCGTGACGAAGGTCCTGCCCGGGCTCCTGGCTCACAGGAGGAGGGCTCCCTCCTCAACGGGGGATATCCCAAAATAACGAGGCAAAGGCGGTGTTTATGTAACACCGGGGTCTTGTATACTACTGCGAGTAAGTCATAAGCTCGCGGGGAGCCTGCCAAGGAGCGCTCAGGCTTCTGGAGCAGGGAGGTTGTGCTAGGTGATCTTTAAAAGGCCCTTCCAACCCAAACCATGCTATGAAGTCAGGCGTTGGTAAACCTCCCGGTATCCTACCGGCCCAGGGTCCTTCGTTATTTCGCACTACACCAAAATTTGGCTTCGTTACGAAGTGCTTAAATGGTGATTGTGCGTGCATGCATCCGTCTGTGCAACAGCGGCTGCAGAATTAAAAAGTACTTCTCGCGCATCTCGATGAAGAGTTATTTTCTGCTCCATGAAGCCTGGATGTGAAATCAGCAGTAGCTTTGGGAATAAAAATCTGCAAATGTAATCGCGCCGGACGAGCAGGTGCGGTGCGACTGTGGCAAGGCGCCGGCGTGAATTTAACACTTGGGATATTTAAGGTTAAAAGCAGGTTGTAGAGCAGCCTTTCCCCTCGTATCGGATGTCTGGTCCTCGCAGAGGTCTCTGCAGCTGTCTGGGCGATTAGGGATGCCTCTCGCACGTGCAGGACGGCCTGAGCTGCTTTTCGGGGCAAGCAGCAAAGGTGCCCGGCGCTGGCTCCCAGGGTTTTGCTGCCCGAAACCTCCTCAGCATCCCTCTTGGCACAGCTCTGGGAGGCGAATGTGAAAACGGGCTCTTCTTTCTGCGAGAAAAGACGGGCTCTTCATTTCTGCTGCTCTCCCTACCAGCGCTGCCATCGGGCTGGTGCTCTCCAGAGGTCCGCCCAGGCTCTCGGCTCGCTCTTCTGCCCATAGGAAGCATCCATCCCGTGGCTGTCGGTGTGCAAGGGCTGAGCCGAAATCCCCAGCCTTGTCATAAAACCCCGACAAATCAGTAACTCGTGAGCTGGGGCCCTGCTGAATGCTTGTAAACCTTTGCTCAGGTGGCAGCGGGAGGCTGGCATTCCCCAGCCCGCAGACACTGCTGCTAAACATTCACCAACTCTTCTGTGCATAACGGCCCCAGGGGCATTCAGCAACCTCCAGGCATAGCCAGCATCTCACTGGTAATTTGTTAATTGCTCTTGGGCCGGAGGAGGATGCTGTGCATGCTCACGCCATGGCCTGAGAGGTTAACCTGCAGCCTAAACCCAAATCCCCTCCTGTTAGGCACAAGTTAGAGATTCAAAACACTTTTTTTTTTTTCCTCCCCCAGGCTTCCCGTGCCAACCTGCTGAGCTTCCAGTAGGGCAGAAGTTGGACTTCATTACCAAAGTCCATTGTAATGATTTCTCGGATTTTTCTGAGAGTAGCCAAAGCTTGTGCAAGTTTGCATGCTTTTCTATATTTGGTTTTGTTTAATTTGATTGTACAAGGCTGTTGAAAAGTCTAGCCGAACATTTCCACTTTCTGGCTCCGTGACCGTGCCATCTTACCAGAATTTACATGGAAAAAGCTTCTGCTTCAAATCCCATGCTGTTTTTTCTCAATGATCCCGCAGTCCAGATCCCGTTGTGACTTATTTTCTGCGAGTCCTGGATATGAAATTAGCAGTAGCTTCGGGAATAAAAATCTGCAAATAAAACAAATCCTCAGCGCTTAGTGTGCCCATAACTTGTCCTTGCAAAATGCAGCTGCCCCCTTCTTGCCTTCCTCCTGCCCCAGCGGGTGCTGATGTGCCTTCTGCCACTGTGCCATGGCACGGGGGAAAATGCCCTTCTTGGGGTGGCATCGCGCACGTGGCCAGCTCCAAAATCCCACTATTGCCTTTGGGCTTTGGCGGAGCGGCGTGGGATGCCTGCGAGGCAGTTCCCATCTGCGGTCAGCGCTCGTGCTCCTCCCCACTGGCACTGCACCGTTGGTGCCTGGGCAGTTTTCGGAGATGCTCTGTGGGACAGGCAAGGGGAGAGCGCGGCGCAGGATGGGTGTTAGTGGGAGAGAGGAAAATATCACATAAGGGCTGGGAAAATCCGTCCCGGGGACAGTGCTGGGTTGTTAACGAGCCCCTTGGTGTCCCAGCCACCAGGCTAGGTGATCCATGGATCTGTCGTGCGTTTTTCCTACTTTTTCCCTCCTCTCTGTCCCATTTCTGGGTTAATGCTGTGGCAGTGCGCAGGGACCCCATTCCCCGAGCAAGCCCCCATTGTGCTAAATTCTGCGAGAGCAGAAAGAGCCTCCTTTGTGCAGCAGGGCTGGCAGCAACAGCCAGAGGTGAGGGCTCACCAAAACGATTCAGACCCCTCGGTACATCCCTTAGAAAAGCGAGGCACTCATCTCCGAGGTGGCTTCTGGGTGCTATTGAGCGCAGCAATTACTTCTGTCTGATGGCGTTTCGGGTCGATAGGCGCGTCTCGGTTGACGCCTCTGAATTTCTGCTTTGATGTCTTTTGAGGGTTCGTTCTGGTCCCGGTTTTAACTGGCGAAATGGGGTCTTTGTTGCAGATGTCAAGAAGGACTGGTCGGATCACGCGCTGTGGTGGGAAAAGAAGAAGACGTGGCTCCTGAAAACTCACTGGACGCTGGACAAGTACGGGATCCAGGCTGACGCCAAGCTGCAGTTCACGCCGCAGCACAAGCTGCTCCGCCTGCAGCTGCCCAACATGAAGTACGTGAAGGTGAAGGTCAACTTCTCGGACAGGGTCTTCAAGGCGGTTTCCGACATCTGCAAAACCTTCAGTAAGTATCGGGCCGCTTGGTTCGGCTTCCCCCTCTCTTCCCATTCACGTGCGTCTCCGTGAGCTCATCGAGTCGCTGCCGATTTCCACCTTCAAGCCCCAAACACCTGGGAATCGACACCTGGGTGTCTGCCCTTCCTGCCTTTCAGATCTCGTCTTTTCTGGGTAAATACTTAGGTAAAAAAGCATGCTGCAGACACAGCCGATGGAGAGATGCGGCGCTGAACACTCTTCATAACCAGGCTGTGCTCGGCTTTGCGGGCGGCAGGGCGGCAGCAGCCCTGCTCTGTGTTTAAGCTGTTGCTGTTGGGTCCTAATTTTCTTTTTTTCTGCAAATTTATGCGCTAGATGACAAACAAGCCCTGCAATAGGAAATCTTCCAGATGCGTGGGTTCTTTTCCAGAGGAAAATCATATTAGAGGTTAAGTGATGATGCTCCGCTATAAAAGTGTCTGGTGGAGGGAAGGGACCGATTCTTCCTCCTTCCTCCCCAACTCCTCCTTCCACTTCTTCCTTCGGTAAATTTCCCTTCAATTGCACAGTGCTTGTCCAAGGCTGCTGCCTCCGGGCATCTCGTTTTACCCATTTTTCCACGTTTCTTATACCCCCCCAAAACCTGGGCACGATCTTTCAGCCCAGAGGGACCGAACGATGTTCTCGCTGCCACCCACTTCTCCTCCGCGCGAGGGGCAGCCTCCCCTCCCAAAGGATGCGATGCGAGCCGAGCCCTGGCGTAGTAAAATCTATTTCTGCTCTCCAAAAGCGACTCTGGTTACTCTTGGCTGACCCAGTTATTTCACGGAGCAGGAAGCGGCCGGCTGGAAGCGAGCTGTTACGACATGGCCCCCTTGCATCCGCGGCTAAGCCGATATATATAGCTGACGATGGAGCTTGATAGGGCTCTCCGCTGTTCCCTTCCTGTTTTGTTTTTGGGGGTTTCCTTTTGATAAATATTGGGAAAATTCTCCTTAAAATAGAAAAGCCTTAGACAGCGTGATTTCCGAGTGGATTTAGCGTCCTCCCCCGTCTTCCATTGCCATTTTCAGTACCTTGAAGACAGAGGAGTCACAAGCGTCTGCTTTGCTGCTGCTGAATCTTTATAGCAGTGAGTCACGTCAGGAAATTCTGATAGAGTTAATCACGTAACGAGAGAGCTTGCACTGCCGCCGCAGAGCAGTCAGAACCTTAAATGGGCCTGCAGCAGCTATTTATTTAACTCCAGGACTCTCAGCGTATTTATGAGCAAACCGACAGGATAATGCTAATATTTAAAGATGTGCAAGGGGGTGGAAAGCTGCTCGGAGGGCTGCAGCTGGGCAGTGATAAGAGCTCTTTGCAGCAGGCAGGAGCGGCACATCTGTCGCAGGCGTTTCTGACTTTTCTGCTGTGGCATCCGAAGCGCTGGGCTAAACGTGCCTGGTGGGGGGGAAGGAGCAAAAGGAGGATTTGGCTGGAAACCCCGTTCTTCCTTCCATGCCTTACACCAGCCCAAGCCGTTTGACGATGGATGGAGACTACGAGGCTGAATACAGCAATTAAATCTTGTTTAGCCCTTCTCGTGGTGTTTACTGGAAGCCAGATGTTCGGCAGAGCTGCAGGGAAAACGGCCACATTCGGCATGGGGAAACGGGGCTGGGACTGGAGGCTCTTCCCTGCTCCATGGAGGTATACGGATGCCTCTATATCCATATATAATATAGTTTCATAGCTGGATAGTTCATATATATAACTTTTAACTTACATATCAGATATATCTGAGATATATATATATATATATATGTTTATATGTGTATAGGAACCAAAATCCTTCCCCCTTTCCTTTTTCTCCAGCACATCCCTCTCTTGGGGTCTTGCAGACCCTGCTATAGCACCTGTTTTCCTCTCTATTCCCCCCCACTTGGTGTTTATTCTGCCCTGTTTTTCTCCATTACCTTTCTCCTGCCCTCCCCAGCATCTGTGCAGGGAGCACCAACACCAACTGTGCTCATTGCCTCCCCAAGGAAAACTGAGCAGATATTTCAAGGTAGAAGGGGAAAGAGGTAATCCCTGCTCTAACAGCACAACTCTTTCCTCTAAAAATCCCTTGATTTCTAAAATTACAGTCCATTGTGGCCTGAACCAGTGTCCAGCAGAGAGAATTGTGTTTGTGAACTGCTCACATTTCAGATCTGTTTGCTGCCTTTGCCCCCAGAGCATTTAATTACATACTTCGGTAATTTTAACATATGGCATGATTAAGGAGTAATTAATCCTTAAATGTAAGTAATTCCTCATGTCACCAGGACTCTAGCTGGTTACATCTATAAAATACCCTACAGACAAGCAGGATCACACTTGGGTGTATTATTTGGGTTGCGCCTTTTCTTATATTCACTTTAAATTATAGAATGTGACAAGCTTTAGGGTTAACAACCAGAAAGCTTGGCAATTCCTGGAAGAAGCTTCCCCGTGCAATCCTGTTCGTTGTGCATGTGTTTTCCAGCCCGTGGGCAGCTGTTCTCTTGGATCCTGAGGGCTGCACGTTGGGATGTAGAGATGTCTGAGCTCTGCCGTTGCTCTGCGGGGAGAAAGCCTGGTCTGGAGGATGCTGCAGCCGGGGAGCATCCTCTGGCTGGAGCGGGGTGGCCCGAGAAATGATATTTCTTCTGCAGAGGTGTGGCACATGCAGTGCTGCAGCCCTACGTGAAGGTTTTGCAACAGCATTGGTTCTGCAATTTGTGTAAAATGAGGGAGGGATGGGGAAGGAGGGAGGCAGCCCAGAGTTTCTGCCTGCTGTGAAAGGCTCTTCGGTCTTGGAAGTGGCTTTTCGCCAAGTGGTGCCTGAGACTTTGTATTTCTGTCAGGGGCTGAATTTCCTGCAAAAGGGGAACGGGGAATTCACGTTAGAGCAATAGCAGATGAGGAATGCTGTTTGAGCTCTGTGGAGGGAAATTGCGAGTCAGAGCATCCTCTGACGGGACCGCATTACCAAACCAGGGCGGCTCTGCTGCCCTCAGACCTGCTTCTTTTTGGACCTGCCGGCGAGGTTGCTGCCGTTCTGCATCTCTCTTAATTAAAACGAGGGCATTGTTGCAATCCAGCCTTGACAGGTTTCCGTCCCCGGCAGGGCTGTAGCAGAGGCTGTCGTCTCCTTGAGCACAGCAGCCAGGCATGTCATGTCACCCTTGGGATTTCTTCCTAAAGTCTGTAATCTTGTGCAGATGGAAATTATTGCGGAGAGCAGCCCTCGCCGCTGCTGTGTCGGGGCTCTCCTGGGGCAGCCCAGAGGTGGATGTGGGAAGATGCTGGAGCCTCTCGCACAACCCCCCCAGTGTTTATGGAGGTCGTGTGAAGCCGGAAAAGGCTCCCCCATTCCCAATGGCTGGGCTGCAGCCCCTCAATTCCCACAGCAGCCGGTGGGGAGGGTCAGCCTGTGGGGCAGGGGGCGATGGAGGATGGAGGCAGGAGAAGCAGAGCGGGGCGGAGGATGGAGCGGGCAGCCCTGGCCCAAAGGCTGGCCCTGGCTGCATGCCCGGGCAGTGGGAGGGCAAGCTTTGATCTGCTATTAAAGACCACAGAAAGAGAAAGTAAAACTTCCCTTTTTTTGTTCAGGGACTGCCAGAGGTGCCGCAGGGACGAGCAGGGTGCTGCAGGCTGGGGACGTGGTGCTGCTTACGGGTGTCCCACGTGTCCCCCTCCTGTTTGTCCTGCTTGGGAGATTTTCCTGCCCGGCAGACAGCTTGTCAAATATACAAATGCGATTTGACGTGGCTGCAGTTCAGCACTTGATTGGTGTGGGTGGGAATATCTCCACCGGAGGTCTGGGGAGATGGGGGATGCGGCTGAACGCACAGAGCTGGCTGTGCCAGCGTGTAACGCACAGCCGTGTCACGGCTCCTGCTGACTGATCATCCTGCAGAACTACACGCAGAGAAATCCTCCCCTCCTCCCCAGCTTCGTGTGATTGCAGGGCAGAGGATGCTTTGCGTCTGCTCCTGCCATCGCGCTGCTTCCTTGCAGGCTCCCCTTGCTGCTGCTGCAGCTCCCTGTAGGTTTTTTTCCATGTACCCTGGGAGCAGCGATGGACTCCAGGCAGGATACGCTGCTGCTGGCAGGGCACGTGGGAGAGGAAAAGCAAACAGAGCCCTAAGTGTGAAGGTTTTTTTCCCATGCTTTTGCGTTTCCTGCCCCAGCAGCGCTGCTTCTCTCAGGGAAGTAGCGTGTGTCCTGGGAGCCCCAGGATGAGGGAAAGTTGCTGCGTGCCGAGATGGTGGCGGCTGGTGCTGGTGGGAGCGCTGGGAGGAGGACGGGTGCCCGAGCCGGGAGGATGCTGCCCTGGGAGGAAGGGCTGCTCCGTACGGATCTCCAAAACACGTTACTGCTCCCTCCCTTGTCCCCCCTGAGGCTGTGCAGGACCCAAAGAAGTTCCTTCAGGTCGTCTTTCCCTGCTGAGGCATCTCCCCCAGCTCCTCCGTCCTCATCCTCGGGGAGCTTCGTGAGAATTAACCGCCTGGTTTGGAAACCAAGTCCATGGAGCACCTGTGTTAAGCAGCAGCAGTTCCCCTGCCTGCACCCATTCTGGGTCCGATCCTCAGGGACACCAAAAAGTCAGAAGCCCTCTTGCTCCGGGAAGGGTCACCCAGTCGCGGGGAGCTCATGGGGCCGAGGATGGGGCTGGGCAGTCCCCGCTTCTTCCCCTCAACTCTCCCTGCCCCAAAATAGCAGAAGAACGTGACTGACGGGAAGGCGATAGCTGATCCTCCTCGCTTCTCCTCCAGCCACCGAGTGCAACCCGAGACGAGGTGGCGGTGGCATTTGGGAGCTGCGTGATGCAAGCCCGAGCGAGGCGACACCGTCCGGCAGTCTAGACGCTGAATATGACCCTACCTTTTTTTTTTTTTTTCTTCCCTCTCTTTATAAATGGTCTCTCCTCCAGTACAGAATGTCCTCTGCCTTCTGAAGTATTTGTAATATTTCCACGCCCTCAGTTGCCAAAAAAACTTCTATAAAAAGCTGCTATTTCTGCAAAACTGAAACCCGCTGGTACTCCTAGATGCACAGCATTCCCAGGGCTTCGCCCGGCTTCGTTAGCACACCGAGCAGCAGCCCGGCATGGCTGGGTGCAGCTGGAGTTAAATGCAGAAAGGCCTTGGAGCAGAGCACGGGACATGGGGACAGTCACTCCTCGCCCTTGTAAAATTGCACCCCATTGCAAATTGTGAGGGTGCAGCCCCGTTCTCCCCCCATGGCAGGACGTGCCCTGCTGCCACCCACTCTGCCTCTTGCCATTTGCACCACGAAATATTCCTTTAGGTTCCTCTTTGCTGGAAGAGTGCCTTCAATCTCCTCTTTAAACCTTTTTATCTTCCCTCACGCCCCGCCGCAAAACAAAACAGTGCTTCTCCTAAAATATTGGGGCTGAAGTGGGGTCCTGGTAAATGCATGTGAGCGTTTGAGGGGTGGCACCAGCTCTCCCCTGGTGCGGTCTGGGGATGCTCAGCAGCACCACGAGGATGCTTGGAGGCATCACGCACGTCCCAGCGCAGAGACAGAGCCGGCCAAGCACCGAGGCAGGGTTTGCTGCCTTCTGCTACCACGAGCAGAGGTTTGGCAGTAGCGCAGCTATTTCTAAATATGTCTAGGGGATGGGTGTGGAAGGAAATCTTACCATTTAGAGAGTCTGCCAAATTGCAATGTACTCAGCTTTTTAAATTGGGAGGCCCGAGTGTGCCGCTGCCAACTTCTTCATTTCGCTCTTTTCCTCTTTTATTGCTTTCCTATACTCATCCACAGCTGTTGTGTAGGATCCAGACGAACACCAGAAACTGGACTGTAAGAGAAATAACGAGATGGAATCGCAAAGTGACTGAAATGGAAAAAAGTATTCCCCTTTCCTCCCCCCTTCGCCGTCCCCATTCTGCCTGTCGAGTAACATCACTTCGTATGTCACTGCGTGAGTCAGTGAATTTTTTCATCCTTACTCGTCTGTTGACAGAGACCCTTTAAATAGCCTTCCATCCTGAAGACATTAGGAGATGCTTGCAGACCTGGTCCCGCCACCTTCCCTAGGATTATTCTCCCTCTGATGGCTCTTTATGGCCCGATGCAGAGGCTATAAATGGATTTATTCTCTTGTTTGTGGCACTTAATCTAATGAGTTTAATTCGACTTCAGCTGCAGTTCAGAAACTTCAGGGAAAGGCTCGAAGTGCCGTCTGGGCTCTAAAAGGCATCTGGTTAACCGGAGCCTGGGGATTCCGTCCCACTCATGGAAAAAAACATCAAAACATTCAGCGTTTGGCTCCTCCTGTCTCTCCGACGGCCCTTTTTATTAGCCTTGTGCTAACGGTTGGCTCCGTCGCTGCTCTGTGCTTCCTCCTCCTCCTCCCCTTGGGTCCCCCCGACCGATGCCGCCTGATTTTGGCTCCGGATACCGCTCACACAGCATCTGCAAGAAGTGCCCTCAACTCTGCAAACCCATCTGACAGCTTCAGAGACCATTTTTCGGGTGGCTTTACAGATCGCTGCCCCGGCAGTGAGTCGCTAATCCAGTGGGCGCTTGGGTTTTCCGTAGGGAATTTGGGAAGGCAAAGCCCGTGCCAGGGTCAGCCCCGGTTTGGACAGTGCCCGTGACACTTGTCGGGCATCTCAGGAGGCTTCGCAGGATGTCCTGACAGAGCTGCTTGCCTGGGGCAGCAGGCGCAGAACTTGGCTTTTACCCAAATAAATATTTAAGCAGCCGGGCAGCTGAAGAACCCATAATAAAATGTTCTGAATGCGCGTGGGTATACAAACCCAGCAAACTGCTGAGGACCTGCTCCGCCGTCAGCTGGGGTACCGCCTCCGGTACAACTGGGCTCTTATCTCCAGGCGTTCCCAAAGCTATGTGCTTTTTTTTTTTTTTTTTTTTTGCCTTAGGTTTGTTTTGCAGACTTTATCTTGAATGAGTTTATGTTAAAGATAAGGCAGTGATACCTAGGTCTGTCAGCTTACGCCTCGAAACAGGATTTGCTGATTCAAAAAAAAAATTCTAGTCTTAGGTTTGAAATGGGAAAGGAACGGGTTTTGAGGTCTCATTTTTCTAAGAATCATCATGTTGAAGTGCAAAGGCTGTAATTTTCATGAGTCATTGGTTCAAGACATTGGTGATCCAGTGCAGAAATAACCCACTTCAAAACACATTTCCTAGCTGAGGGTAACTGGATGAGCATTAAAGAGAGGATTTCCCCTAAATGCTGTCTGTGCTACCAGTAAAATTATGGAGTTTTCAATGCTTCAAGAGCTAGGCTAACCAGCTTGCCGGCCTTTTAAGGCAGCCAGAAATGGGGTAGAAAAATGAATGGCAACTTCTTCAGAGAGTTATTTTTCGTAAAATATCAAAACTGGATATTGAAAGTAGTGTGCTTTCCCATACTTCTAAATTTTGGAGAAGTCAATACATCCCCAGACACCGCTTCCAGTGGATAATGCCATGTTGTGGATGTGGTCGGTACAAGAAAACCACAGATCTGATCTCTCATCATGACAAGAACACGTCACTTAGAGCTCTCACATTGTCACTTGGTGTCCCCTGACCCCTCGGTGTGCTGCTTCGCCGCCTGTGGGACAATCAGGGTGGTTTGAACCTTCAGTGGGGACAAAGCAGCAAAATCCCCTCTTCTTTCATGCCAAAACCCATGGGTTTTGATTCTGTCTCTACATTCCCAACTCCTTTCCCATGGCTGGGGCCAGGGCCAGCCGCAACACACCTTGGTGTTAAAGATGCAGCAGCCGCGTGATTCAGCCTAAAAGAGCGTAAATTTTGAATTTTACAGCCTGCAGGGCAGCTATTTTTCTTCAAAGCCAGTTTTCTGGGCTCAGTCAGTCCAGTGTCCTGTGGAGAAGGAGCTCTGCTGCTCGTCTCCGGGTGGGAGATAAATGGGTACAGCTGGGCCGGCTGAGCTGTGCATGGGCTGGAACAAAAATGAGGGATTACACGGGAAGGAAAGGCCAAGGGTTTGTCTGCAGCAAGACACAGCACAGGCATAGACAGGCTCTTGCAGGCGAACGGGAAAGGAGATGCTGCAGGGAGCAGAATGCCTTTGTCCAACAGTTGGGGAAATTTATCCTGGAGGCTGAAAAGCCGCCTTCCCCGTCACGTTTCTGAGATGCCTGCTATGAAAATCACATGCATGTGCTCCCCTCGCCCGAGGGCATTTCCCTCTCTTGGTAAAACCCAATGGGTTCGACGAGCCCCTTCTGCTGGGGGCTGCAGAAATGGTTCCCACTCGGATCTGGCTGAGAAGAGGTTTCTGAAGCAGGTTTTGGTGGCACTGCCCCTCCATACAAGCATCCTGGTGGCTGCCACCAGCTGTGCCGGGGCTCGCGGCAGGAGGAGGAATAGCTGGGTTTCCACGCGCTTGCACAATAAATAGAAATAAAAATGCTAAATGGATCATTTACAGTAATTTCTCATAGATGTTGCCAATGCCATCTGTCTTGTGTGTACAGACAAGGAGTCTCTCTTGAAACAAACACAGGCCCGGAGGATGACAACAAAAGCATAAACTGAAGAGCGAGCTCACAGCGCATCAGGAGGTCGCTGCTGCAAGCCACCCGCTTCTGCTCGGAGGTGACCTTTGGCAGGAACAGCCTGGTGTCAGCCGAAAAACGGGGAGGAGATGTTAACAGAGGCCTTTGCGTGTGGATTTGGGGCTGGAGCTGAACCTGGGAAGATGTTTTACCCCAGAGGACAGCTCCAGCGAATGGCCATCTCCAGGCGCAGCGTGACTTACCGCACAGCACAAACCTATATCAAGGACTTGAGATTTCTCACTCCGCTTTTGTACTTTAAAGACGTCTCTCTTGTTTTTATGGCCAGAAGAGAGGGGCTGGGGCTCTGAGCAGCTCCTTGTCCCAGTTTCCAATTAACTGGAGCACTACCATCTGCAAGCCCTTACACCCCGGACAGCCTCTGCTTTAGCTACAGTAACTAAACAGCATGTTTGCCAAGCTCGTCTCTATTCAAAACACGCTTGAAGAGCCTTTGTAAACTTATTAATCATAAGCAGTGTCAAGGGTTTTTTTCACCAGTAGTTTACTGAAAGATTGAAAAGCGCAGCCAGAAAATGTGCAAAGTTGCTTTTCACTTTTTCTCTAATTCGGGGGTAGGAACTGCAGACAAGCAGACAGTGGTGTTCGCTTGCCTCTTGTGTACTTGTAGCACGGCAGGGTTCATTTTTATTTCCCCCTGCAACCCAAATTTCTGCAGTTGGCTTCAGTGGGGTTATGAAGGCTCTGAAAGGCTGGTTTGTCCAGCAACCAGCTCTTGGGGTGAAACTTGTGGTTTTTCACTTGAAAAAGTGCTCAGCCGCGGAGGAGCAGCAGTGCTCTTGCATGGCAAGGATGCTGCTGTGCTGTGCCCCGCGGCGATGCACGGCTTTGAAGCAGCTGCCGAAAACTTGCAGCATCCTTTGTAATCCGAAGATAGCGTCATGAACAACTGAGAAACTATAAAAAGTCGCTTTGAAATCAGATGGTCAAGCGTTGGGCCGTCTCCAGCAGATTGCTCTCAGGAGCCGAGCTTGGCCTGGAGCCCTTCTCTTGGCCTCTTTGAATGGTTTCAGCTGAGCGGCAGCATCAGTTGCTAATGCACCATAAATAAACAGCAGAGTATAAACCTTGCTAGCAAAATACCAGGGGAACTCCTCATTTTAGGCTCTGCTGTGTGTTGTCCCATGCTCATGATCCTGGTTATCCCAGCAGATTTTTTCTTAATGAGATAAGCTGGAGGCAAGAAGAGTGAATCAGAAGAGCTGTCTGTATTCGCGCTCCGGGTATTTATTGCTAGAAATGGTCAAAAAGTAGTGTTGAGTGGAGGTGAAACTAGCTGTTGTGGGGAGGGAGCTCAGCATGATGGACAGTGTTTGTGTAGTAATAATAAATCAGTGTGCACTTTAATTAATTAAAGCTGTGTCAGAGGGTGGTTTGGGGTGGGAGACCCGCAGTATGGAAGATGGGTAAATCCAGAGGTGCTGGATTAGGAGACACCAGGACAGAGGCATCTGTCCTTGCATGTCACCTAAAATCACATCGCCCCGATGTGGCAGGCACAGCCAGGTTGTTAGTTGTGCCCCAGGGGAGAAGCAGAGGTTGTTGTACAAACAGCACCGCAGGCTGGGCGTTGTGGTGCCCTTTGTGGGATGGGATAGCCCATGCTGTGGCCCCATGGAGCTCATGGTGTCTGCAAGCAGGGAAACAAAGTCCAGGGACGGGACACAGCCTGCCAGGGAAGCCATGCTGTAACAAATTTAAAAAAATAAAGTAATTTTTGGAATGTGCTGTTTATAATGGCAGCCATACCCTGGCAAATGTGGAAACTGCATCGTGTCCAGCTGTGTGATTTAGCAGCGCTGCACCTACGTAGGCTGCTGGGTCCTGCTCCATCCCGAGTGCTCCAGCTGGGGATGCTCCAGGGATGTGCCCTGTGCCTGAGCACCCAACGGGAGCATGGGCTTGGAGAGAAACAGACTGGGGATTGCTTACAAGAAAAGCCAGATGTGTCTGTCCGCCTGGGGATGGTGGGAATCGTGTCTGGTAGAGGCAGATCTGGTTTCTTGGCTCATGGTGTGTCGCTGGGTTGGGGCAGAGCCTGCTCGCAGCCTGGTGTTCTCATCCATCGTTTCTCACAGGGAAAGAGGCTGGGGTAGGAAACATCTGCTGCATCACGGAGCAGCACAGATGTGTCCCCTTCAGGTCACGTGCTGGCCACCGAATTCCAGGTTTAATGGTATCCCTGTGGCTGGGACCAGACAGCAAACTCCCACTGCTGCCGGCGTGGTCACCGCATGCGTTGGGTAAAATGCTGACCGTGTAATCCCTCATGGTTTGGGTGATTACCGGTTGTCTTGCTCAGCATCCCTCCTGGTGGGGAAGTGCAGCCTGCTCCGACTCTGTGCATCCTCTCCTCCCTGGTGGATGAGCCCACGCGCCCTCCTGGCCATGCCAAATGAAAACAGCAAGTTTCTCCCCAGGCAATCCGTTAGGTATCGTAACGTGTACAGCTGCAAGCTTCAGTGTGCAATTGAGATGGGAATTGTGGTCACTTTCCTTAAAGCGTCAAGGATTCACAGCTTCGCACATTTCTGTGCATTTTGGGGGAAAACAGCTGGAGACCACCAAGGGGTTTGAGCAGGGACAGCCAGCTGCAGGGGCAGCTCTAAAGCTCTTCCTTGCAGGCTCAGGTGTGACCAGAATCTCCTTTTTTTTCTAATTTGAGCAGTACTTCAGAGCTTGCAGGTCTTTTTGCAATCTTTCATCATTGCAATGAAATGGCTTTGTGCCCAAGTGAATGCCAGGACAGTTCCTACCTATCGATCTATGTGGAGCAGAGAGGAGATGGAGCCCTGCTGCCCGCTTGGGGTCCCCGTGCCAGCAGGGACCTCTGGACACCCTCCAGAGGGTTTCTCCTGAGGGTTTCTTTGGTCTCTGCTTTCCCGGAAAGCTCCTTCCCACTTGGAAGTGGATGCATGAGGTGTGACACCCCAAAATACCTTTGCCTGGATATGATCACCCCAAACCCCCAGAACAGCAAGAGCCCTGTGATGGAAGCCAAATGTGTGGCTCTTTAATTGGCCAAGCTACGGTTTACGTGACAAGAATTGATTCCTGGGGAGGATTTTGTTACCCAGTCACCTAAATCGTGTAATCCCTTTTTCCTACATATTTTTATGTGTTTCTCATTTTCATTAGTCATGCAGATTGTGTGCTTTGTAGAAGCAAACCATGATACTCCCATGGCTTGAAGCACTGATGCACTTCGATGCTCTTCATTTTCAGTTACCTGGTTTTAGAATTATTCCGTCTGGTTTGGGGCAGGGAAGTGGGAGAGGCTGGAGTTCCCCTGACAGGAGCCCCTGCCCCCAGCCCAGGCTGCCCCCAGCCCCATCCAGCCTGTCCTGGGGCACTGCCAGGGATGGGGCAGCCACAGCTCCTCAGGGCAGCCTGCGACAGGGCCTCACTGCCCTCTGAGGGAAGAATTTCTTCCTCATATCTAATCTAAATCTACCCTCTTTTGGTTTAAAACCATCGTTATCACTACATGCCTTTGTAAAAAGTCCCCCCCAGCTCCCCTGCAGCCCCTTTTGGCACTGGCAGGCCGTTGTGAGGTCTCCCCGGGGCCTTCTCTTCTCCAGGCTGAACACCCCCAGCTCCCTCAGCCTGTCCCCACAGCAGAGGGGCTCCAGCCTCTGAGCATGCTCGGGGCCTCCTCTGGTCTTGCTCTAATATGTCCGTGTCCTTCTTGTGCTGGGGGCCCAGAGCTGGGTGCAGGGCTCTAGGTGGGGCCTCACGAGAGCAGAGCAGAGGGGGACAGTCCCCTCCCTTGCCCTGCTGCCATGCTGCTGCTGGTGCAGCTCAGGACACGGGTGGCTTTCTGGGCTGCAAGCACACATTGCCGGCTGGTGGCAAGCTTCTCATCAACCAACACCCTCAGGTCCTTCTCCCAAGGGCCGCTCTCAATCCATTCCCTGCCCAGCTTGTGTTTGTGCTTGGGACGGCCCTGGCCCAGCTGCAGGACCTTGCACTTGGCCTTGTTGAACCCCATGAGGTTCGCACAGGCCCACCCCTCAGGCCCGTCCAGGTCCCTCTGGATGGCATCCCTTCCCTCCAGCACCACACAGCGTGTTGTCATCAACAAACACACTGAGGGTGCACTTGATCCTACTGTCCGTGTCATTAAGAAAGACATTAAACAGTACTGGTCCCCATACAGATCTATGCGGGACACCACTTTTCACTGCTCTCCACCTGGACATAGAGCTGTTTACTGCAACCCTCTGGATGCGGCCATCCAGCCAATTCCTTGTCCACCAAATAGCCCGCCCATCAAATCCACATCTCTCCGGTTTAGAGACAAGGATGTTGTGTGGGAAAGACAAGGGTGTTGTGTGTGACATTTCTAGTCGGATAACTAAATAAGTGGCTTGACTCTTGAGATGCTGCTGTGGATGGGAGAGAACCAGGCCTGTCACCTAGGTGCCTAAATAGGTGGGTTAAATATGTATAAAGAAAGATATAAAATTAGATAGCTAAGATATGGGGTGGGAGTGGTGCCAGGGTCTGGCAGTGCTTGTGTTTGCGCTGAGGTGGCTGTGCCTGGGAAGTGCTGTGTTTGACCCGAACACCATGTTAGCTCTCGCCACTGGTGCAAGGAAGGTGGTTGTTCCAGACAGGCTGGGTCTCAACTTCACTTCTATCCATAGTAAAGCAGGAAAATCAGCCAAGATACTGCAAGTCACTGGGTGTTATTCCTAAAGGAAAGATTTTCTTCTTTTTTTTTTCCCCATTTTTCCATCCTGCCTTTGTTAAAGAGGTCTGTTTTTTCCCCAGACATCAGGCATCCAGAAGAGCTCTCCCTTTTGAGGAAACCCAGAGATCCATCAAAGAAAAAAAAGAAGAAGCTGGATGATCAATGTGAAGATGAAGCCTTTGAGCTGGAGGGCCCGCTAATCACGCCGGGGTCGGGTGAGTCTGGGTTTGCTTTGTGGTGATGCGCTTATGGGGAGCAGAGTGGGAGGAAGCAGCCAGGTAATAAAATGGGAATGCATGCGGGGAAAAAATGTATAGCAGTATTGATCTGACCAAATTCCTTAAGGTCTGTGCAAGAAATGGACCCCGAATTATTTCCATAAGTTATCAAGGGCTGCTGCATGCGGTCATGACGGCGCAGATGAACGCCTGGGGCTGTGAGGTGTGCAGGGGAGCAGAACAACGCCAGGCTTTATAAAATAATAAAGAAACACATAAAATAAAAAAGAAAGTGTGACCACTTCAGCATGCAGATTGTGTTACTGAAATGTTTTCTTACCCTATTAAGAAAGAAGTTAAATGGAAAACCATTCCTAACTTCAAATTCCAGGTGCGTTTTAGGCAACACCGCTGCTTTAAACCTTATTTATAGCCCACCAGAAATAGTCTTTTTATTAATTGCATTAGTGCTCCCTAATGCTAAGGGCGTGGCTATAGGTGGTAACGCTAAAAGAAAGCTCTCATTGTCGGGGGTTTCTTGCTGCTGCGGGAGTTTGCCAGTGTGGCTCACAGAGCACCGCTAACGAAGCAGCACTGCTAACGGAGCAGCACCGCTTGCCACAAGCAGCAAATCAATGCCGGGAGTGTTTGCAGAGTGTTCTGGCTCTGCTCCGCAGTGGCTGGAGGCTGGGGCTGGAAGGATGAAGGCGGTCAAGTGGGAACACTTTAACCCTAATGGACTCGCGGAGACAGCCGCAGCGATGCGTGCTGGCGGGCGGGCGAGACGTGCCTGGCTGCCAGCGCTCCTGGATTTAAATCCAGCGATAACAGAGAAGCAGGGAAGCGTTAATGTTAAAAAACAAACAACCTTGGGATTCAGTAAATTTGTATTAATTGCTCTTGAATTAACCAAAGTACAAGTGAAGGTCACAGCAGCGTGCTCGGTGGTGCTCTGCGGGCACGGTGCTCACCCCTGCATGCCTGCGGGCAGCTTCGCACGGGGCACGGGCACAGGGGAGGGCTGGCATCTCCCCTTTTCGGCAACCAACTGGGGGGGCAGCTGTGGGTCTGCATCCCTTGTGGAATGGAGGGGCCCGGGGCTCCTGCACAAGCTTCCCAGCTGCTCAGCACCACCCTGGGCACTTCTGGAGGGTGGGCTGCAGAAGCCCCTTGGGAGCTTTGCAGCAAGAGAAAAATACTCCTTTTCTTCCTCTGTTCTCACTCTTTCTCTTCTAAGTCACTTAATAATACTTCTGGACTAGTCCTCATCCACTCCTGGCTAGAGGAGCTTTCCCTGCATCTTTCAAAGCTCAGGCCAATTTTCATTTTCGTTTGGCATTTCCATCAGGAGAGGTAGTCATCAGCCTTTCTGAAAGGCAACGTTCACAGAGAGCATCTCTGTTAGATTAATAGGAAATACTTGGCTTGCTTTGTGGGAAACGTATGCAAAAGACATTTTTTAATTTAAATTATTTATTACTCTTTCAGTGAGTCACTTTGAACTGTCTTACAGTTTTTTCTTTCCTGCACTACTTCTGTGAATGAAAGGACTTTTGCTGCAGGTTTAATTACTGCAGCTACCTGCAACGTTTAGGTCCCATTAGTTAGACGTCATGTTTTTAATCTGAATAAATTGTTGCTGCTGTTGTTCCAACATCAGTTTGTGCACTGAATGCTTATGTGAAATGAGTTAACATTTCTGGATCTGCTTGTTTCAGTGCATATAGATTTAATGGGCATTTTTTTGTCACTGAGGACCCCACATCTGGCAATGCAACCAATTTAAACCTCTGTAGGCAGAGCTGTCAATATACCTGCAGTAAGTATTGCCCAACACTTTCCACTGAAATTCTTGTTTTCACTTGTTTATAAGTTAGCCAAGTTTATAGCTATTTAAGCTGAAACTTTCCATGACATTGCCTGCCACAGGCAAATTTTTTAAGGAGAACTTCTGAAATGTTTCTGAACGACTTCAGTGACCTTCTCAGAAAGTGATATGGAGAACATCCACGGGGAAGCTTTGCTCCTCTGTTTCTCTGGAGCAGAGACTCGAACAGAGGGGAGCAGGGCTTGCACATGCATGGATGTCCATGTGAACATCTGCCCAATTTGGGGCAAGAAGTGGGTTTTCCTTTCCTTACTCCATGTTCAGCCCTGTCTACTTGAGGCTGGCACAATGCAAGGGCCGACGGATGGCGGCAAGGAGAAGCCGCTGCCTTCTCCTTGAAAGTGTGAAGCTCAAAGGGGGATATTCCCATCCTGCCGTGATTCCTGCAGCATTTTTGCTCAGCCCCAGCTTTCAGCTCTGTCCCAGTGGCAGGTTCCCACTTTGCTTCCCAGTCCCCAGGCTTTTGGTCAGAACATGAATCCCAACCAGGGTGCCAGCTAACCCAGCAGCAGCATTAAAAAGCATCCCAAAGGTTTTCCTGTTCGATGGCACCTGCCAGCTTTCACTTACATTTTCCATCCTATCAGACAGTTAATAACTTAACAAAGGCCAGTTCTGTGTATAACCCCCTCAAAACGGTGTGAAGTTGGTTCACTGACGTCGATTGTGTTATCTTCCAGATGTCGTATCATGTAGCTCGATTCCAGATCGGACCGGATTGCTGGGCCCAGATGTATCCCTCTAATTCAGTTCAGTCCTAAATATTGTGGGAAAACTCTCGATCGAATCCTGCAGTGTTACAAAGTGTTTGGAATACTTTTTTAATATTCTCTGAAGTTTTTTAATATACTTCAAAACAGCTGGGGATGTGGAAGATATTTCATCATGAGGAGACAGATGAAGCTATCTGGAGCTGGGTTTCCAAAATGCAGAACCACGCATGGAAGAGCTGGGGGGTTGCACATCTTCCTGATAGGATGGATTCAAACCAGTCTTGTGGCTCATCTTTCTGTAATTTCTTGCACGTTCAAGGAGCTAGTGCTCTTCTAAGGTATATTTTGGGTGCATTGTATCACACATCTGAGCAAGCTGGAATGGGAAACGTAATTTCAGAAGGACACAATCCTTTCCCAAAGAGCCAAGTATTGGTCTTCCTAAATAGTGGTGCACAGATTTATTCCCAGCAAATGATGTTGAGCTCATTGCCTGATTTTTATACGCAGTGGAATCACGGACATTAGGATACACTTGTTAAACCTCCTTTACTTTCAAAATTTGGATTTTATACTCTTAGCATAAAAATCAATGCTCCCATGAGATAAGTAGGGACTCATTAGCTGTCAGCTAATATGGGATACGAGATGCCAAGTTAGGTCGGATTTCTTCTCTTCGTAATTTGTAATTTTAAAAGTGATTTTTTTTACCTGTACAAGCTGTAAAACTTCACCTAGGATTAATGCATGCCTTGTGATCAGTCCTGCACCAAATAGCACCACTCGCTCAGCACATTAATATCAAATAGGCCATCTAAGCAAGCTTTTCTGTCCACAAAAATGCCATGTTTCCGTGCCTGGCCAGTTCTTGTAACATGAGCAAAAGAGCGTGGAGTCACTTGGGTTACTTTGCCTGCCGAGTCAGCTGGCACTGCTGCAAATGCTCAGAAAAATAGTGCTTTTGATGAAAGTTGTGTGCAAAGAGACGGGCGAGCTTCTGGGCAGCTTTGCAAGTGTTTCACGTGTTGGGAAAAAACAGGTTTACAGTTTGTTGGCGACTGAGGGCGTGCAGCGGGGCAGCAGCGGGAGAGCACGCATCTTGCGGCTGCATCGCTGGAGGAGCCTCCCCGGCAGTAAATCAGGGTGAAAACATGGCAGTTTCGGGTCTGTGTTGAGAAGTGGCAATTGCCAAAACCACAGAATCACCTCGGTTGGAAAAGACCTTCAAGATCATCAAGTCCAACCGTTAACCTGACCGATCGCAGCAGTTTGATGCGTTGCTTGCAGGAAGCTCAGAGAATCCACATCTTGAGTGTCCCGCTCGAAACCATTTGGCAAGAAAGACAATTTTGCAAACTCACCTGAAACGCCTCCCTGATTTTAAGCGAAATCACTTTAACTAGGGGAGTCTCAGCCAGAGGCCGGCTCTGCACTGGGGTTTGGGTGGTTAAACCTCACGTGTGCTATTCAGACCTCTTGCAAACATTTGTATTTTCAGCTCCGCTCCTTCCCAGCCCTCCCGGTGACTTTCTCTCGCCTTCTCACTTCCCTCCTTTCTTTCCCTCTCCATAGGCACCGATATTCTTTACATCGGCCCCGTCAAAGGTGAGCTCCACCTCCTTAGGACTTTTGTGCTCTGCCTCTGGTCTCTCTGGCCGTGCCCTTAGTTTATTTTCCTGCTCCTCTAAAACCTTTGACTTCCAAAATCTTTAAGCGACAGGTAATGCCGGTAAGTGGGGGGCCGCTCGTGTCCCAGCTCAGGGGCAGGCGCCAGCTCCCGAGGCTGGCGGCCTGGGAGACCTGAGGGTTTTCCCATGGATTCAGCCTGGAATGGCTTTTCCATCAGTTTTGCTCTTGGAGAAGAGCTGAGAGAGAGAGAGTGAGAGATTGGGACAGCTTGTCATGGGAAAACAAGCAGCGCAGTGTTTTCCTACTGCGGAAAAAAATGGTAAAAGAAAAAGGGAAGGTTTCTCATCCGCTGGCTTTGTTTTTGTGTCTGAACTGGCTTTGTACGGAGCAGGGCTTGGCCGCAAGCTAACTCCCGGCGTTTCTTCCTCTCGCTGGTAGGAAACATATATTCGAGCCCGGGACTGTACAGCAAAACCATGACGCCAACCTACGACGCTCACGACGGCAGCCCCCTGTCACCCACGTCCGCCTGGTTCGGTGACAGCGCCTTGTCGGAGGGGAACCCGGGCATCCTGGCCGTCAGCCAGCCCGTCACCTCCCCAGAGTCCCTCGCAAAAATGTACAAGCCACAGGCGCTTCTCGATAAAGCCAAAATCAACCAAGGGTGAGTTCAGGATTTGTTTTTCTTCTCTCTCCTATTTTTTTTCCTTAAAAAAAGGGCTTCCTTAAAAAAAATAGATATATGTGGTTTTAAATTGCATTCTTGAAAGAGTCGTCGCGAGTTCGCCAGAGCTCTTCGTGTGTGTTATCCCTTGTTGACAATTTACAGATGGCTGGATTCGTCCCGGTCTCTTATGGAGCAAGAGGTGAAAGAAAACGAGGCTTTGCTGCTCCGGTTCAAGTACTACAGCTTTTTTGACCTGAATCCAAAGGTACAGAGTTATTCATTTCACTTGCACCTTGCAGGTGAATGTTTTGGGCGAAGGATGCCTGTGTCTCTGACGTGCACTTGTGCTGGTAAATCCTCCATCGCTTCAAAAATTGGTGGTGTGTGCATCAAGCCTGGGTGTGCGCACTGCCACGTCCCGGGCTGCCACAGGGCATCACTCGAGTTGCCCTAAGGGATGCTTTGGTGGGTGGCCATGAGGCTTTCCAGTGCTGGATTGACGTGAGCCTTGAAAAAGGTTAATTGGGTGGTCTTTGCTTGTGCTGGGAGCGTGGGAGATGGCGGGTCGTGCTGCAGCACGTGTTTCACAGCCGCACCATTTCTCGCTGTGCGCAGTACGACGCGATCAGGATCAACCAGCTGTACGAGCAGTCCAAGTGGGCCATTCTGCTGGAGGAGATCGAGTGCACGGAGGAGGAGATGATGATGTTCGCAGCGCTGCAGGTAGGAGATGGGCCCAGACACTTGTGGTTTTGGGTGATGTGGATTTTGTGGCTCTGCAGACATCTCCACTGATGCGTTGGTGGGAGGTTGGGTTTCTCATGCTCGTTTCCTGTCTCCTAATACTCACTTGAGCTTACTGGGCAATTTAAATGTTTTCTGCTTATTACTTCTCATGAAGAAGAACTTAGTCCTCTTTTACCAAACATGTTTATGTCTGCCTTAACTTTTAGTTTTACCCTTTCTGAAAAACCCCAGTAAGGACACTAGGTTACTGAACTGTGCGTTCCTGGCACGCTGCCCCCTGAACAGCTGGTGATAATCTGTGGGTTTCCCAGAACTATTTATTTATCTGTTTTATGAAATACTTGGTGTTATTTGGCATAAATACTACACCTGCTATTGACTTCTGTGGGATGGATGGCAGGCCATTTACTATGTGTGGTCTGGCGCTCCTTGTTGCAGTAGGATGCAAAAACATCCCCAACAGGAGCAAGAGTCTGCTCTTAGGGCCCCTCCCAGGAAGAAAATAGTGAGAACAGAAATGTGAAGACTCTGTTTAACTCTCCGAGCAGTCCAGAGGGGGTTGTGCATGGTCCTTAGAGGGAGATTTTGCAGACTTTTTGGTTTTCCATGGTAAAAAGAGCTGCAGTGCAAGAGGGTGTAAAATATGTGTGCATGAGCACACCCGCACGTTGCATTAGCTCAGCAGCATAACCATCGTCCTGTCACAAACATGGGCTGTGCCATTAAAGCAAAAGTTTTTTGCCATGGCCAGCCCAAGGTTTCCAGGTCGCAGGAGCTCCTTTGTTCACGGCGCTGTGCCTTGCCTTTCAGTACCACATCAATAAGCTGTCCATCATGTCGTCGGAAAACCACCTGAACAACAGCGACAAGGAGGTGGATGAGGTGGATGCTGCGCTCTCCGACCTAGAAATTACTTTGGAAGGTGGCAAAACGTCAACGATTCTGGTAAGGGCTACAGCTGGGTGTGTGGTGGCGTGGTGCCTTATATGTCCCCTCCTCGCCTCCAACCAAGCAGGAATGCTTTTTTTCCATGCATCCAACCAGTTTTATTTCCTTCCTCTCCCTTTTTTTTCTATTTCTGCTCTTGCTGAAAAAAAAAAAGACCATGGTGGAGCAATGCAGAACACAGAGCCCAATAATATTTTTCATTAAACTAGTGTTTTTTGAAATACAGCTAGGTGGTTTTGGTGGCAGGGGACTCCAGGCAGTGTCCAGTGTGGGGCCAGCATGGAGCTGGTAAAAGCTCTTTGAGCATGGGCACGTGTTGAACCCAAGGCTGCATTTAAGCCGTCTCTTTTTGGGGTGTTTCCAGTTAGTTTAATTGGCATTGCCACAGGAATCGAGTGCATTAACACTTTTTTCCTACAAAGATTGGAAGTCCAAACTGTGTTGGAGAATTTCTGGAAGAGCCAGGATCTTACTGAGCCCCCTGCACCAAGCTACCTTCCCACTCAAATAATGGAAAACTCAAATAAAACTCATTTGGTTTCTGTTCTCGCAGCTGACTTTCCCAAATTCCTCACACTGATGTTTCTCTTCCACTGTTTTCTAGTTCACGACAAAGTTTTACAGTATCTGAAACAGCTGCCATGATTTTCAGAAAGAGCTTATGCTTTTGAAACCCTGTTTTTATTAGACTGGATTTTAGCCTGGAGTGGGCTGTGTCTGTATTTCAGAGGGTTCCTTTCTTTCTGAGACATTGTTTTAACACTGGCTTCCCACCTTCAAAGTTGCAAGGCCCGAAAATTAATTTGCAGAAAAAGGACGAGGTCCAGTCAGGCTTTGTCGGCACAGCCCGGCTTTTCCAGCACTTTTGTACATTTGTCCATTCTCCAGCACTTTTGTACATTTGAGTTTCGTTTAAATTCTGAACCTCTCAAAACCTAAAAACCCTGAAATTTTCCAATCTTACAGTTCATGTAATTTTTTAAGTGTTTACAAAGGGTCTTTTAAAGTTAACATCCACACCTAGCCTGCAGATATTTGCAATGTTAACCGCTGCTGCTCATTCTAGTGTTCCCCCAGGGAGAGCACCATCACTTAGATGCAACAGAAATAAGGACCAGTTGTTAGAGCCAAGATATCTTTAATAATTTCCTTGCAAAGCAGATTTGAAGTGCAGTACTAAGGAGCAGTCCCTGCCAAACAGGAGTGAAGAAGACAATGATTCATCAAAAAATATCCGTCCCTTTCTGTACCGGTTGCTAACAGTAGCCATTTCCAGAGGCATTTGAGTAATTGAATACGGATAATGGGCAATTAGTGGATTGTTTGTTTAGATTCTGCATTTTTTTCCCCATGGTATCTATAAACAGCATTGCTCATTGCAGACAGAAAGTAAACTGTCTTGCTTCTGGAAGCTGCTGTAGCACTGTTTGCTTTCTTTGTCATTCGAAAACCCTTTAGTTGGAGCTCGTGGGAATTGAAAATGCCACCCTCTGTATTCTACTCATCCAAAATACAGAGGTACACCAAGATAAACTCAATATGAAAAAACTAGGGAGGCAAAAAAAGCCTTCCTAGACTCTCAGGAAGCCCTTCCACAGTCCTCCAGGGTAGTGCAAAAGCAGCATCTTTTTCTTTTGTTTGTAGTGTAAGGAAATCTTAAAGGAAGAGAAAAATCCCTGTGCAAGCACAAGCCAGTGTGACAGTCAGTGACCTGGCTGGGAACTGGCTCTGCAGGGCACGGGCAGCAGGAATTCCTTAAAAAATATAAAAGATTGTCCTCTGGTTTCCAAAAAGCACTTGTGCAGTAGATTTTCTCTGTGTGCTTCGCCGCCCCGGAGCCCCCACCTACCTGGGCTCTGCTGGGGCAGGTGACTGAAGGGGATCATTTTTATTTTCAGGGTGACATCACTTCCATCCCAGAGCTCGCCGACTACATTAAAGTATTCAAGTAAGTACTGATGGGAAGAGGTGCTTGGGAGACATAAGAGCAGTGAATAATTAATGGTCCTGATGCCTAATGCCCGTTTCTTCCCCCTCCTGACTTGAGATTTCACCGCACACCGCTGTGTTATGGTGCATGAAAAACCACTGAGCTGTTTTACCGCAGCTCACAGCATCTGGGCACCCTCGCTATTAAAACCTTTTACTTCTTCATCCGGCACTTGGCACAGTCACTGGGTATTTCGCGCTGTCCCCAACCAACCCATTTGATCCCGAAGCTGATCACTTCTTAAATATCAAACCCAATGCAGCCACCCCGGCAGGTATGCTCAGGATTTATGGGCTTTGTTAATTTTGCTGTAACTTGGGTGCTGGCGCGTGGAAACTGGGAACGGCAGCAGCTGGACCCTGGCTAGCACTTTGGCAGCCACGGTTGCCTTTTGCAATCCACTGCCTGCTGCAGCACAGGTGACGGTGAACGGTTTGGAGACGGTGAATAAACCTGATGAGATTTCACAGGGTAGGAACAGGAGCAGAAGAAAAGCGGTGGCAGCGAAATAGCTCCCTAACAAGCCTTTATTTCATAATCGTGTGGTTCTGGAGCCAGAAGCTGCTACTTGCGTGCTGAAAAGCACTTTTCTTCCTCTGCGGACGTGTGGTAATGAGGCTGGTCCCGCTCTCCAGGCTTGTGTCTGCTCCAACTGGGGCAAAGTTTCAAGGCTGGCGCCTGCGCCATGCTTTGGAGTGGGTGGTTTTTTCCCCTTAAAGCAAACCATCAGACAAAAACCTCCTTGTTTCCTTTGATGTGCTTATTTGCCAATAAAATCAGGCACAACTCAAATTGCTAATTGCTCACAAATTGGAGCACCAGTGGTCAGGAGAAAAGATGGAACCGCAAGAAGATGCTGGTTCTCTCCTCCCGTTTGGTGGAAACTTCAAACCCTGAGAATTGCAATTTGAGTCCAAAAGACACCATAAAGGCACCGGTGGACAGTCTGGGAGCTGGGCATCTCACCTCTGCTGCCTGCACATTTTGCCAGGCTAACTTCTGCATCTGCTTCATGGCAAGTGGTCACTTGCAGCCTGATTGCTGCTGCCCCTTGAGGACAGGGAGCGGGAATGAAATCTATTTTGGATGTGCCTCTTGTCGTGCTTCATCAGGGAGGAGCTGCAATATATTTCACTATTATGTGTATGCGTCCTGTGTATACGTCCCCATATGTCCCTGGTGGTGCTGCAGAGACTCTAGGGACAGCGTGTGGTGGTGCAGCTCCCCGGCAGGGGCTGTCCTGGGGTTGGACATCCCCCAGGCTGCTGGCAGCAGCTTTTCACCGGTGACAGGAGTTTCCGAGTGCAGCAGCTGGCCTAGGAGCTGAGCAGTCCCTTGAATCAAACCCCATCGCCTGGCGAGCTGCGGATTTGCACAGTAATGTCCATCAACCTGTCTGGCAGGCCCAAGAAGCTGACACTGAAAGGTTACAAGCCATATTGGTGCACCTTCAAAGATACCTCCATCTCCTGCTACAAGAGCAAAGAGGAAGCCAACGGGACACCTGCCCACCAGATGAACTTGAGAGGTAAGAGCAGCATACGCACGCTTGCAAGGTATTCCAGTAATTGTCTGCCACTGCTGCATCTTGGTTTTCCACTCGTTTGTGTTCCTGGCATGCCATCCTAGGGCTAGATAAATACATATGTGAAGGAAAGAGGGTGACTGGGTTTGATATCATGGTATAGACTTAGATGTCTAGCAAGCGTGTGGTCCACAGCCCCGTCAGAAAGTGCTGCCACCTCCTCAGTAGCACGGCTGTTGGGCATTCCCCACTCTGACCAGCCCATTTTTCAGCTGCAGAGCAAAGCCAGGCAGGTTTATGTGAGCCCAAGGAGACAGTGTCCCAGTTTCCTTTTCGTCACAGCTATTCAAAACTGCTGAACCAACTCCAACAGCAAAGAATGGGCCTGAGCACACTGAGCTGCAGAGAGCAGACCGTGCTCTCCTTCTGCGCCTGGAATATTTTTTTCTTCCTCTCCCTGGCACTGTTTGTGGGCAGCCTCGCTCAGGTGCTCCCCACAAGCCTTGCACACCAGGTTTCACATTCCTCTGGCTGCCTGCTGTTATGTCGAGTCAAACATCCCTCCTCCAAGAGCGACCAAACTCCAGAAAGGTTATTTTTTAAACCACACAGACAAATTTTGTGATGCCAAATGACTTTAGGGTGCAGCCCTGAGAATCCCAGCCTGCAGTACATTTATGGGAGCTTTTGGCATATTTTCCTTGGCCGTCCCAATTCACCCGCACGCTGGCACAATGGCTCGTAGCCCTTTGCAGACACTGAAAACGTGATGCTCATGCTCACCACTAAAGATCGCAGTGAGCTCAGCCAAAATAGTGACAAAGGGCTCAGGATCCAGCTAGCCACCACTTCCTGCACTTTCATGAAAATTTAGGGGTCACGTAGTGTTTGCAGGCTGTTGGGTCCATTCCCAAGGCCAGGGAAGGTCTGGGAGATGAGTCCAGTGGGCAGGTGTTAGCCTCAGCCTCGTTGCTTTCAAACCAGATCTTGCTTGCTTCCCTCTCTTTCCCTCCACTTGGAAAAACGGCTGTCTGTCAGGGGTTTTGTCCCTGCGACGTGGAGCGCTTATCCCGTAGGAGATCTGCTGCAAGACCTGTGATGCCATTTGCCAGAGTTTAGCTGGAGTGCTTTGCCTTTTCTTCTCCTTTTTTTTCCTCCTCCTTGCTGAAGCGCACGTCTTTACACACACGTTGAACGTTGGCTCCCTCGTTGCAGGATGTGAAGTCACCCCCGACGTGAACATCTCCGGTCAGAAGTTCAACATCAAACTCTTGATCCCCGTTGCGGAGGGAATGAACGAAATCTGGCTTCGCTGTGACAACGTAAGTCCGTCGGCTCACCCCGCGTGGCGTGGGCCGTTTAGCTGCTGCTAATTAAAACAAACAAAACCCCAGAGCACGTTTGCATGCGGAAGTATTCGGTGCTGATATTACGAGAGGCCTGAATTGGGAGTGCCGCATCTCCTCCACTTGGTTTTGTCCATCCGTCCATGTCGCGGCGGGGTTCTGTCCGTCTGTGGCTGTGCACCAGGCTCCCCAAAAAGGACACTGGGTGTTCTGGCAGGCGGGGGACGGTGCCAGCTCCCCCTGCTGATGGTGCACGGGTCTCGTTTGGGCTGCAGGAGAGGCAGTACGCCAGCTGGATGGCCGCCTGCCGCCTCGCCTCCAAGGGCAAGACGATGGCGGACAGCTCGTACAGCATGGAGGTGCAGAACATCCTCTCCTTCCTGAAGATGCAGCACCTCAACCCGGACCCGCAGCTGATCCCGGAGCAGATCACGACCGACATCAACCCCGAGTGCCTGGTGTCGCCTCGCTACCTGAAGAAGTACAAGAACAAGCAGGTAGGTGCCGGCCGCCTCACCGCAGCCTCGGTACGCACCGGGCTCCGCACGCGCCCGCTTCGGCAGGAGCCGGCGGTTAACGCTGCGTGTTTGGACACTGCCTTTGGGTTGGATGCACACGGTTACTAAAATGAGCGCCCACTGAAGTCCGCGGACCCGGCAGCAGGGAATGGCACCCACCACCATCGTTACGCTGATAGGTGACGTGCACGCAAGCAGCCTGGGCTGTGGGGAAGCAATCAGTGTTGGTTCCTCTTGGAGCTGTTTTCACCCCGCGCACGGCGCTGCAGGAGGGTGCTGGAGCAAAGTCCAGCAAAGCCGGGTCCAGCAGCGAGACGAAATCCCGGTGCTGGGATCAGAAGTTGCGCAGAGCGGGTGCGGAAAGCCTCAGGATGAGCGGAGTTGCAGTTGCTTGCACTGCTTTGTACAGACTTGGCTGTAACGTGGTTTGCATTTTTCTCTCTTCGCTTTTCCACTACTTCAAAATGCCAGTCTTTGAAACATTGCTTCATTTTAAATTGCTGTGACTTGCGCTTGAACTCCACACGATATTCAGTCCGTGCATGACAGAGCTGAACTGTTTTGTGGTAGGAATAAATGCATGGCATTCTGAAAGACATTATATTTCAGTTCAGCAGCAGAAATAAGGAAGGCATTGCTCCGTGGCCTTTCAGTGACTTAATGGTTCGGCTGCAGCTCCGCAGCCTGTGCTGTATCCGACCTCTCAAAACCAAGAAGAAGGCTACAACTCAGAGAAGCAGGAAAAATATAACTTTTTATTGGCACAGCACGATGATTTCCTGGCAGTGGAGTTATATTTTATATAGCCCTTATTATTCTTCTGAATAAGCCTTTATATCCACTTGGATGGAGGAGAGGCTGCATAAATATCCAGTTTTAACATATATAATGCCTTCTAGGCTTGAACTCGGTAAAATGGAGGCACCTGGAAAAATATTAGCCCGCAGAACTTGCTTACCGTGCAGGTATCCTCGCTATGGAAATAACCCCTGTCGAACCATGGGGACGAGCAGGAGCCCTTGCCTGGCTCAGCACCCCGTGGGCATCAGCCGAATGTGGCCAGGGGCAGAGCTTGCAGCCTCAGAGGCTGTTTGCTGGGAGTGGCTGGGAGGGACAGACAGGAGGAAGGACAGAGGGAGGAGGGAATGCAAGGAATTTGGCTTTGGCTGTGAGGGTCCCCCCCCCCCCTCCCCGTGCCCCGGCACAGGAGGAGGACGTGCAAAATGGGAGTTGGCAATGGGCCTCGCAAGATGATTTTAAGACGCAGCAGCCCCAAACCCACTCAGGGGTTGTTTTTCGCCACGTGCCGCTGCAGCAGTGTAGGCTTGGCAGGTTGGGTTTGGGGAGTGCCAAATACTAAAAGCAAAAAAAAAAAAAAAAAAAAAAAAAAAAGAAAGAAGAAAGAAAAAAAAACACATTTGCATTCAGGGCTCTCAGCTGCACGAGCTGGGAATTGGCAGGGGTTTGATGTCCCTGCCTTGTCCCCAGGCAGCGCCTGGCTCTGCTGGTGGCATCCCGCAGCCGCTTCTTACCCCAGCAGCATCTCCATCATTTCTCTGCGTATCTCAAATAAAAGCAGCTCTTGAGCTCAAGGCCTTTTCCATGCAAATAAATAGAGTTGAGTTTGCACAGAGGCAGGGGGAGGAGTGGGAGAGCAGGAATTCTCCGATCAAAACCATTTCCACGAGAAGCCGGCACTGCACCGGCACGAGGGGCGAATCTGCTCGCTTGTCCCCTCTCCGCGCTTGCGTTCACCTTGGCTGCTTTTCTGCCTACGAAATTGTGCATGGTTTGGTTTTTGTTTTTTTTTTTTGGCTTGAACTTTGGTTTGCAGATAATTTGCTCTTTTTCTTTGCTTTGTTGCCATATTTCTGATCGCTTTTTTTTCTTTCTGCCTCCTTTTCTTTTTTTTTTTTTTTTTTTGGCCTTGCCATCTACAGCCAGGCTATGTAAGAGACTTGGTAAGTGACAGCAACAATAAAATTAAGTTAAAAAATTTAAAATAGTCTAGACCCCCCTTTGGTTGTGAGAGCAGCAATGAAAAAAACTAACAAAACCCATCCTCCCTGAGAAACTCTAGCCCCGTTTGTTTTTTGTAATGGTCCCCAGTGATTTATGCTGCGCAAGTAGAAACCCTACACCAGAAATTTGCCCTGCCGTTTGCTCACATCCTGCATCTTAAACTAAATGAGTCTGAGTGCTCTCTGCCTTCAGACAGGTCAGAGCTCTATTTGCTTTCTGTGTCTGGAGATACTAAGCAAAAACAGCTCCATCAGCCGTGGTCCCGCTCTTTGAGCAATAATAGCTGAAATACGTCCTCGGGGTAGAAATTGTCATTTATCTGCACTGCTGATAACGGCGCTGACCTGCACCGTTCCCAGCGCCGGCCGAGCTGTGCCTGCTGGCGTGGCCGTGGCGAGTGGGGTGCCGGAGGTGCCGCTCGCAAGCCCCGTGCCTAACGCCGCCGTGTCTCACCGCACCCAGATCACAGCCCGCATCCTGGAGGCCCACCAGAACGTCGCCCAGATGAGCCTCATCGAGGCGAAGATGCGGTTTATCCAAGCGTGGCAATCGCTGCCCGAATTTGGCATCACGCACTTCATCGCAAGGTCAGTGGGCGTGCTGGGCAGAGCAGGGTGTGTGCCATGAATAAACACACGGAGTGTGTTCCCTATGAGCATTTTCCTGGGATTGGGAATGACATCCTTGGGTTAAATCCGTCATCTGCGACTGGTCAGAATGAAGCCATAGCTCCAAGGAGAGGGGATTTGCACGTACTGCTTAGGACCTGCAAATGCACCCCTTCTTTCACACCTCTCCGGTGGCACATCCTGGCCTGTGAAGTTGTACCGGAACCGAAATTAAAAGCATTAATCACATCGACTGTGTCGGTGTTAATCACATCAACTTATATTTTATAAGTTAACTGGGTTGCTGGATTTAACACGTTTAGCTCCGCGTTAGCTCGCAGTTGCTAATCCCTCGCCGTGCCGCAGGTTCCAGGGGGGCAAGAAGGAGGAGCTGATCGGCATCGCCTACAACCGGCTGATACGGATGGACGCCAGCACGGGCGATGCCGTCAAAACGTGGCGATTCAGCAACATGAAGCAGTGGAACGTGAACTGGGAGATTAAAATGGTAAGAGGGCAGATCCCAGCTGTGCACCTTGTGCCCTGCGCCCAGATGTGCGCGCCGCAGGGTTGCAGGGCCCTCTGCTCGGTGTTTAACACAGGTAGGCCACTTCCCTGCTTACGTGGAAAAGACATTGCAGTCAGTTTTTGTACATCAGCTTTTAAAAAGTCAGATTTTTGTTGCTGTTTTCCAAAGCGTGGCTTCTGGGAGGCGGTTTGCTGGCACGAGGCTGGCTGGAAGGTCACGGTGCACTGCTGGAAACAGGCAGAGCGATAACATGTTTTACTAAAGCTTTCAGGCTCTTTTTCTGGAGGTAGCTCTGGGGTGGCATCCTTCTGTGTTCACATAAAATAGTTTCTCCCTACCTCCACCCTCTGGAGATCCATCAGAGCTTGTCTGAGCTGCTGATGGAGCCAAGTGTGACCCTTAAAAACGAGGAAAGAATTCAACCTCTAACTAAGCCGGTTACACAATTAATGCGTAGCAGTTTTGGCCTGGTCTCTCCGAACACCCACTCAAGGGCAGTGAAACAGAATCAGACTTCAGGACTGAGGTTCGGGCGTGATCCTAACCAGTAACAGCAATGTGCTGAGCCTTTATCCATATTAAAACCCATTTACTTGTGGCACAGCTCAGACGTTCCTGTAATTAATGCAAAGCAAGAGCAGGCACTTCACTGAGCTCCAAAATAGTTGTTTTTCCAACCACTACATTTGGGTGCACAAACTCTGTGCTCTTTCCCAGCACAGCACCCGATCTAGGCTTCCAGCCACTGTGTGAAGGCTGTCCCTGCGTGCTTCAGAGCACATTGAGAGCTGCTGGCAGAATTATTCAGGCTCGGAGTCTTTGTTTGGACCCAGTTTGCAAACCCCTGTATCCGAATTGCCCAGACCTTCTTTTTCTGCCAGGAAAACCCCAGCATTGCCCCTGCAGAGCTGTTGGCGTCGGGGGGACGAAAAATTCCTGGGCATCGGGATGGGCAGGCTGTGCAGTCACTCTGAAACGAGCTCCCCAACCCCGTAAAACATTCCTACAGCAAAACTTTAGCGTATAAATCCACAATACACTCGGAGGGGAACCGGGAAACAAATCCCAGCCCTTATTAACAGTCCTGTGTCCAGCCTCTGCTTCTCGTAAAGCACAGGGTGCGCACGCGCAGGCTCAGCGCCGAGAGGCACGAACACGCTCTGTAACGGTCTCTGAGGCGAAGGAGGCTTGCTCCTTCCCAGCAAGAGGCTTTTCTGTCCCCAAAAATTCTAGCAGTAGTGGTTGCAGCGCAGTTTGTGTAGCTGGGTTTCCCTCGGGCAGCACAAACGGTTCATGGGGAAGGGACGCGGCGGGGATGCGCGCGGTGCCCCTCACCCCGTGGTTCCCTGCCCTAGGTGACGGTGGAGTTTGCAGATGACGTCCGGGTGTCCTTCATCTGCACGGAGGTGGATTGCAAGGTGGTGCATGAGTTCATCGGCGGCTACATCTTCTTGTCGACGCGAGCGAAGGACCAGAACGAGAGCTTAGACGAGGAGATGTTCTACAAACTGACCAGCGGCTGGGTGTGAGGCCCATGTACTGTACGCCGAGAGGAAACCCCGTGGCCGTATTAATATTTAACTTTAAAAAGCTGTTATTTGAAATATGCTGCTTAATAAAGTAAGCTTGAAATGTATCTTTTTTTTTTTTTTTATCATGAAAATTTTTGCATTACCAGACCAGTTAATCTGTGTGCACTAATGAGCACTTCTGTTAATTTGCTATAACGAGACCGTGCCTGGGCCAGGTGATGCTGCCTGCCCCCTTTAGATACCGAACGTGCCGGCAGATCGGGATCAGATTTGACTGACCTTAAATAGCCAAATTTCTAAGAGAACTCTAAGCCATCTTCTTCGAAAGCCATCCAGGGCTTTAACTATATGAAGTCTATTTATCATGTTTAATGCATGAGTGTTTTATTTCTTTTTTTTTTGTGTTCTTGTTTTTGGTTTTGGTTTTTTTTTTTTATTTTGTAAATTTGACCTGTTCGGAAGTTGTCCTACCCATAAGTAGAATTTCGATCTCTCCTTTCACACTACATGCACCAGGACTGCTGCAGGTGCCTGACATTATTTTGGAGATAGCTGCGTGTGGCCTTGAAGACGACCTTCTGTTAGTCTGTTATAGCTTGGTTTATTTGTTAACTTTCCTTTTGATAATCATTTATATTGTCTTTTTTTTTTATTTTTACACCATATTGTATTATGACACTTTTAGTATTCACCAGCATAGCCACTGTTCTGCCTATGATATGCAAACTTTTTCATTACAATATGAAGTAAAGGTCTATGAAGTATAGATTTTGTGTAACTAATGTAAAAACACAAATTTTATAAAATTGTACAGTTTTTTTTTTTTAACTACTCTCACAAGCCAGCTAGAATATCGCATAGATCTGGTGTATCAGCATTAACTGTAGTATGCCTGTAAGGGATAAGGGGAATAACATGGGGGGGGGGGGGGAAACAAACAAAAAACCGACAAACCCACCAGTTTCAGCCCAGTTTTTACCTAAGTTAAGTACGCCCTCGGAGCTGGGCCAGGAGACCCTCGGCGCCGGGCCCCGGGCAGGGGCTGCGTTAGCGGCAGCGGGTGGCCCGCTCCTCCTGATGCCAGGAATAACCAGTGTTGCGTTCCCGTAGTCTGCGGTTTCAAGACTATGTATAAATGCATTTTATTTTAAATAAAAGTCAAATCTTTTATTTAACTGCTGCCGTCGCTGGGTTCTGTGGTTGTGCTGCGCCCCCAAAGCCCTTCTCCCTCCCCTGGGGCTCCTCCTGCCCCTAGTTTGAAGGCTGAGGATGTGACCGGGGGGTGATGATTTAGGGGATGTGACCGAGGGGTGATTTAGGGGATGTGACAGCGGTGACTGAGGGACCACCAGGCTGTGCAGCAGCCTCGGGGCCACCCTAAAACACCCCGAGAGAGGGACACGGACCCTTTGGGAAGGGCACAATCCAGCTCACGGGTTCAGGTTCTCTTTTCCAACACAGCAGAGCTGCTGATGGGGCAGGATGGGGACGAGAAAGCAATGCCAGCCCTGGGCGAGGATGCACGCAATGCCCACAGCATCTCCCCTGGGTTTGCTCCCTGCAGGCGGGGAGGAAGCCAGGCATTTCGCCATCGCTGCTGCATTTCTGCACCTCCCCTCCAGTCTATGCGTTCCCCTCCAGTTCGTGCACTCTCCCACTGGTTTTGCTGGAGCTGCACCCCCAGGAGCTCGCACCCCACCGGCTGCGCGCAGGTTGATGCACGTGGGACGCGGCGAGGGCTGGGAGGTGGGGACGGCGAGCCAAAAAAAAAAAGCCCCTCTACAAGAGGGACGAGGTTATGCTGGAGGGGAGGGGAGATGGGGGAAGGTGCATCTGTCCCCATGTCCGTCCCCATGTCCCTCTGTGCAGCTGGGGGAGGCAGAGGGCGCGGAGGCCGCAGGAAACGGTGCGGAGGCTGCGGGGGGAGGTCGGCGCTGGGGCGTGGGAAGGCCGAGGCCGCTCTCCTGCCCCCAGGGATGGGGGAAGCCAGGAGCCCCACAGGCTCTGGGGGAGGCTGAGGGGGCCTGGGTTTTCGAGGCTGCCTCTCCCTTCCCCTCGGATGAAAAGCTGCAGCTTAAAATGAGCTGGGGGGGGGGGGGGGGATAACTGAGCTTCAGTTTACCTCGAAGTCTGGAGAAGCAGCAGATAAATTGTGGCACGAGGCTAGTAAGTGCTGGGCTGCCTGGCGCCGATGGGGATGGATCGGGCACGAGGTGAGGAGGGAGAAGGAAGCAGTTAGAGGAGCAGGGGGAGCGCGTTGTGGGGTGGTTGGGGAGGGTGAGGGTGGGAGGCGATGCTCGAGTCCAGGGACAGGATGATGTGAGGACACCCTGAGGAGGATGTGGTGGGTTTGGGGTGTTTTGAGTCACCTCTGGGTGCCTCTGGCCCAGCCCCAGCCCCAGCAGGGCCCCCCCGAGCAGGGTGCCCAGCCCCATGGCCAGGCTCCTTCCTTGGCTGGTACGAAGACCAAGGGGATTTGGGCACCCAGACCCCAGCTCCTGCTGTCCGTACAGCGCCCGTGCTGGATTTCTTGTGCTGACGTGGTGAAATCCGGCTGCGGATGGCCCTTTGGGGCCAACAAAAGAGAAAACCAAACCAAAAGTCACAGCGAGAAACGCAGCGTGGGGGTGCCTCAGCCCTGACTCAGCTTCAGGCAGGGCTCGCCGTGGGCAGCCAGAAACCAGTGCATGACCTGGGGAAAACGATTGCCACCAACTCTTTTCTGGCAGACTCCATAGGAAGGCACATTCAGAGCCACCAGGGCTGCTGAAAGCCTGGTTTAACCAAAGGGAGCAGCAGAGGTGAAAAAAAATGGGATTACACCAGCACTCCGGAGCTGGGGTGCAGGCAGGGCCAGGGGATGCTGCTCCCTGCCACCGGTGGTGATTGATAGGGGGAAAGGAAAATAAATGAGAAAAAAAGGAAAAGACCCATACAGCTTGTTAAGCCCCCCCCTCCTGCATCCCCTCCTGCCCCCCGACCCATCCTAACTCAATTCGGGCTGCCCTGATCCATGCCCATCCTCACGCAGCTCAAAACCTTCCTGCAAACCCGTGCCTTGATTATATCTGATTGCTTTAAGTACCATGAAAGCGCCGCACGCTTTTATTTGCGGCACCGAGGCACTAAAGAGATAAAAGATCTATAAATATCTGCTGGATGTTAGGCATTAAAAAAAAAAAAAAAAGGTGTCTCCTTGCTTACATCTTTTCCAGTAAGTGCCAGCGTAATGTGGTCTGGGCTCGTGCCTGCTCCTGTTTCCAGTGGCATCCCTTTGAAAGGCCTGAAAGCAGACGCCCCCTGGAAGCCGCTCCTCAACATCTCCTGAGCTCCCCGTCTGGTGCTCACGGCTCCTGCTGGGGAAATGCTGACGGGAAACGCTGGTTTAGGAAGAATTTAAAACAAAAACACACCCAATTCACCCCAAAACACTTGCATCCACTCAGCGGCTGGCTCTGCAGTTTATCTGACCCGTGCAAAAAGCTGCGGCGCTTCCACTTTAGGGTGGGTTTTTTTTTTTTTAGCTTGACACAGGGGCATCAAAACATTTCCCAAGCCCAATGGGCTTGTAAATGCCAACCCCCTATTTTAAAGCGACTCAACTATGTGGGAACCCGTCAGAGAGCGAAATTACCCGGAAAGTTTTGCCTTTGTCCTACAGGTAAGACACAACTCTGAAGGTTTCCATCCGTCCGGGGGGTGCTGAGCTTTGCAGAGCAGGGCCCGGTACCTTAACACCCCCAGCCCGAACACGCATCTCCCGTAAAACAGCGACAAAATCACACCCCAAAACCCCTGCCCCATCCCGTGCCACCGGGCGGGCTGCTGGGGAGCTCCAGCACGAGCCTCCCACCCCCCCCCGGCTGCGAAAGCAGCAGCTTCAGCAAATGCAGGATTTGCTCCGGGTTTGCTTTTGGCTTTTTTTTTTTTTTTTTTGGCTTTTGGTCAGCAGATGGTCAGCCCCTAACGAGCGGGCTGTGGTTTTATTTCCTGCCTGGGAACGGGGGTGTGAGATAAACGAGGAGCCGGGTCACAAACTCGACTCACGGTGGTGCTGGCTGGGAACTGCTCCCCTTTGTCCCCAGCCAGGGGAATTCCTCACTCCCCGCAGATTTGCACCCGAGCACGGAGCTGCTGTGTGCTGCCAGGCACCTCGAGGCTGTTGCTTTGGGTTTTGGGTTGCATTTGCTTTGGGTTTTGGGTTGCATTTGCTTTGGGTTTTGGGGTGCATTTGCTCCAAGCCCAGCACCTACTGCTTCCACCAGACTCAACGGCAAAAAGCCCCGCCGCAGGGCTGCGGCTCTTTTCTCTCCCAAATGTTTTTCCCCTTCCCAGAAACAGGAGGAGCGGATGGGAACACGCCTGGGACCGAGGGGAAGTGACGGCGGAGAGGAGACGGGTGGGAGACCTCCAGCAGCGCCGAGGGGACGGGTCCTGGAGGGGCCCTGGGAGCGGGGACATCACTGGCGGGCTCCCTTGCCCGGGACCAAAAAGTGATTTTAATATTTTTCTTCTCTGCAGAATTAACAAAATATGTACATATATATTTTTTTCATAGGTCTAAGCAGCCCCCCAGCCCTGCAGCTCTCTATCACCCCGAGCCTGGCCCCGATCCCCCGGAGCCCGGCGCTGCCTGGGACATCCCACAGCCCGCCAGCCCTCCACGGCCAGGTCAACCCCAGCCCCTCCGCGAATTAATCCCGAGCTCAAAAATAGCCCTGCAGGATTTCCTGCCTCCCCTCCCGCCACGCCGCAAGGTAAGAGGAAGGGGGAGGACCTCGGAAAGCAGGACCAAGGGCAGAAGCGTTGCATTGTTCGGCCCCGCGTTATCGCTGCCCTTTCGGCCTGAGCGACCTCCGTCCCCCGCACGTCCCGGCCTTCCAGACCAGGGCACACGGGGCTTCATTAAGTTCATTAAAGTCATTAAACACACGGGAAGCAGAGCCTTCTGAGGTTTGATCAGAGCTAATACGAGCTGGGAAGTGCCTCGTGTCTCGCCCAGTCCTAGGACTGATCCCGCCAGATTTGGGGCTGGTTTGGAGCCAGGCAGCATCCCTGCCCCGTGCACTTGGAGGGGGCTTCTTTTGGGGGAAAATCTGGGAAATTCCCACCCCCCCCAGCTGCTTCCAGCTGAACCACAGCATGGAAGGGAAGGGGTGGAGGATGTGAATACACCCGGGTGTGCGTGGAAGGATGGAAGGACGGAGGGGTGGAGGGGCAGGGATGCATGGATGCAGGGATGGAGGGAAGGATGGAGGGATGGAAGGGCATTTCTTCCTCCCGTCCTTCCCAGGCCGCCACACGTGCCAGCCGCAGCCCCGACCCATCCTGTGCCCATCAGCTCTGGGCACGGGCATCGGCCGCCGTTGGTTTGTTCTCTACAGCCTCGCAAATCCGCAGAGCCGAGGAGCAGCGGTTTCGGCTTCTGTTTAACAACCCGGCTCTTATCATCGCTCGCACAGCGCAGCCCGGGCGGAAGATAAAGCGTTTCCACCGCGATGGATAAACAGAGAGAGAGCCTGCCGAGCTGCCCGGGGGCTGGGCAGGACCCTGCTGCCCGCGGCAGGATGGGGCCCCCTGCCCCAGATCAGCCTGGCTGTGCTGCAGCACACGTAGGGGAACCACCGGGGAAATGTCAATCTCTGAATTTAATCAAGATCTTACACTTAAAACCCTTAGGAAGTACAGAGTGGGCCTTCTTAACTCCTCCACGGATGGGATGGTGGGTGAGGTGGCACAGTCACTAGAAAAATGCCACGTTGGCTCTGACAGATTATGTTTGGTAGAAGGGACAGGGGGAAAAGCTCTAATTTATTCCCTAATCCACCCAAATAAATTGGCTTATCAAAGCCACAGTGTGCTTATTTCGTGCAGGAGGGCTGGGGAGAGCTGTCCTGGAGCGTGCCCTGCCTGCGGCGGATGGGAAGGTGAGCCCTCACCCGCGGGGACTGGAAATCTCCAGGCTCAGGGCTCTTTGGGAAGAGCAGCACCGTTTGGGCTGCGTTCCCAATTCTCAGCTTGGGGCCGGATCCGTGCCTGATCCCATGAGTCCGACCCAAACCCCGGCTCCAGCCCCGGGGGCTGTTGGAGTCTGAGCTGGGATGTCTGAGGAGTAACGAGGGGCGATGCTGGTAGGCTCGGGTGGGGATCTTCCGCGCAAGAAAATAAATAAATAAATAAATGTGCTCCTGAGCCGTGGTCAGGAGGCAGGAGAAAAGCCGAAGGAGCCGTTCGCAGGCTCCTAGCAGCCTCTGCAGAGGGCAGGCTGGGGCTGCAGGAGCCGCCCTCGGCTTCCCTCCGAAAGCGACGGCTGGGGCAGGGGGTGCCGCGCACCTGCGCTCCCCGACACTTCCCTTTCCCCCCCGGCTGCTAAATGATACTTGGCTTCTTGGCTCCAGGTCGGATAATTATTCCCAGCGAGGTAGACGTGTTCCAGATGCACTCCTCCTTCCATAACCGCGCTAATGTTATCATAAGCCCCGAAGAAATACCATTTCCCAAGTTCCAGGCGGCCATCTGGATCGCGGCAGAGCTCTGCGGAGGGCTGCCAGCTTTCCCCTACGACGTTATTAAGTTCTAGCAGGTATTTCGTTTATCGCTATCCACCCACGGGCGACATTTGGGGAGACGAGGCAGCATCTCTCTTTCCTCTGGAGTTAAAGGTGCCGGGTCCTTTGTGAAACCCCGGGCGCCCGGAGCTGTTTCGGGCAGCCCTCCTGCAGACAGCACTTCCAGCGCTCAGGATTTAGCCGTGGGTGGATTTAGCCTGATCTGTGAGAGGGTAAAAAGAACCAGAGCGGCCTGTCCCTAGGTAGACTGAGCCCTGAGCGTGTTTCCAAAACAGAACATAAACAATTTTATTGTGGCAAGGATTTATTCGTTCTTGCTGCATTGTGTCATATGGCAAAATGAAAGGGGAGCGCGTTTTCTCTCCTCATAAAGCAGGGCGTGTTTCGGACTCAGACATTTACATCAAGCAAGTGCATGGCTCCTTTCCCGTCTCTCCGACCGTCTTGCGGTCACGAATTTGCAATTTCCTTGCCTTGTAATCGCCCTGTTCCAGCGCTGGCAGACGCGGAGCAGCCAGAGGATATCACTTTGCTCTTTTCTTTTGCTCCGAAACAAAATCCGCCGCGGTGGAACCGGTGGGGATGAGCGCGCTTGTGACACGAGTGGAAATGCTTTATTTCAGCTTTTTGCAACCAAATCCTGGCTTCGGCGGTCCCGTGGAGATTTATCTGCTGGCTGCTGTGAATCCTCACTGACCTGAATCACTTGACCTTTGGAAAGCCACCGTGGGTCTTACAGATGTCTCTAGAAGTGGGAGCTTATCCGCAGCCACTTCCCATCACCGTGCTAAGAAACGATGCCTGTTTTGTGCGTGGACCCTCCGGGGTGTTCACAAAGCAGCTGAGCCCTTCCCCAGACACTCACCTGTTCTTCAAAAAGCCTGTAAGAGCACCGCCGTCTCCTTCCAATGTGGCTAAAATCAGAGAAAGGGCTTCAAGCTCGCTGCATAGGGAGTGGGGGGCGTTGAAAACCAGCTGCCCTGCCTGAGGGGTGGGCACAGGGTCTGCCGGGGGGGGGTTACGGGCCCTGGGAGGGTGTGAAGAGGTTAATCCCCGTGTGTCAGCAGCCTTTCCCTAAAACACTGCTGGAATGGAAGAGGCTTTTGGAGGCACTAAGGTTCGGTTAAAACCCCGCTGCTCCCATCGGGGCGGGTTTCTTCACTCGCTGCTTGTAAACCCGGCCGAAGAGGGTCTGTTCCCCCCTCCACCAGCAGCCTGGCAAACTCCCCTTCCCTCGGGGAGGTTTTTCCATCCAGATCATTTCCCTGCTCTGGTTCAGGCCCATGCTGCTACAAAAATCCACACGTAAAAAAGGTTTCTGTCCTCAAGCCAAGCTGAAGTCAGTACCTGTGGCTGTAAATAGGACAGGGCCGGTCTCCGGGACTAATAAAAGTGGAGTTTTAAACAAACTGAAGGCTTTTTTCCCCATTCAGCGCCGTTACGCTGCGGCACTCTGGGAGCTCTGGAGGTCAGGAGCTGAGGCACACGCATGGAGGAGAGCGGCATTCGGCTATTAAATACCAGGGGCCGGATGAACCTCCTGGGTCAGGATGTCCCAGCGCTGCTGATTGCCGGAAACTGGGAGGATGTGTCTGGATAAGGCTTGTCCAAAATCTCTGTTCCTGTGCAGGTCCCGGCCATCTGCGCCGAGCCCCGCTGGGGAGAGCTGGCCTGACCCCATGTGGTCGTTCTCACAGCGCTGTTACGGCACAATTTCATTTTTCAAAAGCCTGGATTTGTCGCAGTTACCTGGGTAAAATGCAAAACCTCCCTCACACCTGTAAATCTTTCCACTGGGGAAAAGGCATCGCGGAGGGAGTTAAGCTAAACCCCCTTCTGCCATTTCTCTCTCAGTGGAACTCATCCACACTCACAGCGACGCTGCTTTAACCCGTAAAGCCGTGATTCTCAGTCTCTTTTTGCACGTGGAAGTGGGATAAGCTGCTCATTTCTTTGCATGGATGGGACCTTTCCAGCCCTCCTTCTCCCTCAGACAAAAGGAAATGGAAAAGGAGCGGGGGGAAGCTCACACCCAGTTCGTGCTTTCCCCTTGCAGCAGAAGGTTCGCAGTCACGGCGATTCACGCGCAGCCCCCAGGCTCGCATCGTCCCCAGACTTTGGGTGTGCCTGAGCCCGGGGAGGTCGGCGTGTGATCTGGTCACTGGGGCCGAAGAAGTAAAAACCAAATAGTGTTGATTGTTTCCGCGGTAACCGAGTGATTCATTCTGAGGGTGAAATATCAGGGGGAAGAAACATGGAAAATGAAAATCATGTCTCAGGAGCACGTTGTGTAATTATTTTGCTCAGCAAACCTCCCGCCCTGTGCTACGTACACGCCTTGACCTCAGCTATTTATAAAGCAGCATCTCCAGTTGATCTCTCTTCTAACATTTTCTTTATTGGAAGGGAAAGGAAAATATCACTCATTTCTGCCCCCACCAAACTTTGAAAGCTGAGCAAGCCCATCCCAGCACTGGACAGCAGGTTTTGCTCAAGGGAAGTAACAGAGCCTCCTCCAAAATCAAACCCCCAGAGGAAAAAAAATGACCAAAGCAGTCAACATTTTCACGATGAAAGCTGCTACCACCTGCAAATCTTCACGTGAAAGGGAAACCTTTTTACAGCGCTTTCATCTGAGGCACCCCTCCACAGGTACCGTGAGGCCCTCCTGAGCCGAGGGAGCCCTGCAAAGTCACCAGCAGCTTCCTGGAGGAATTCTGGAGGCCAGGCCCCAGTGAAAACGCCGGGAAATGTGTGCAGAGCAACCAGCAGTACTGCGAGAACCTCCTTGTGGTTTGCTGCTGTGCTGCAATAAGCGCCGTATGGATCCTTACTGACCTCACGTGGCCTGGGCCTTGGTCTTACACATCCCCTATTAGAAAATCTTGAAGTTAGCCGCGACAAATACCAAAATCTTGATGGGAAAGGCAGCTGCCTGACTGAAACCACCGGGCTGTAACGAGAAAGCAGGCAGGGAGAAGGCGCGACGCGGAAAGCGCTGAGCGGTCTCAGGGGAAGCAGGCGGTGCTCACTTTCATAGAACCACAGAACGGTTTGGGTTGGAAGGGACCTCAGAGACCACCCAGCTCTAACCCCTCTGACATGGGCAGGATGCCACCCGCTAGCTCAGGCTGCCCCCAGCCCCACCCAGCCTGGCCCTGAACACCCCCAGGGATGGGGCACCCACAGCTTCTCTGGGCAGCCTGCGCCAGTGCCTCACTGCCCTCAGAGTGAAGAATTTCTTCCTCATATCTAATCCAAACCTCCCCTCCTTCAGTTTAAAGCCATTCCCCTTCACCCTGTCAGTATCTCCCTGAGCGATGAGCCGCTCTCCATCTTTTTTCCAACCCCCTTTTTAACACCTTCCTTCCAGACCTCCCCCAGAGTCACCTCAGTGCCCACCTCCCCCCCCTCCCAAACCCTGCCAGGCGAGCAGAGACCCCCCCAAAACCCCCCTATAGGTGCTGCGGGCCGCCCTGTGACCGTAACCCAGCCCCTTCACCTCAGAGCCGCCCCCTTCCCCTCAGCACCTCCCCCCCCACCTCCCTCAGCGCCGCCGCCATTTTGCCCGCCCCCCCCCGAGGCGGGAGCGCTGCGCGAGGGGCGGGGCCTCGCCCACAGAGGGGGGGGCGTGGCCACGAGCCGAGAGGGGCGGCGCGATGATTCGTCAGCGAGAGGGAGGGGAGGGCGGGGGAAGGGCCGGAGCCGGGCGGCGATTGGCTGCGCGCCTCCGCGCGTGCGCGCCGGGCCCCGCCCCGCTGCCACGTCCGTGAGGCGCTAAGCCGGCGGTCGGCGCCGGGGCCGCGTGCGCGGGGCGGTGAGTGAGGGGCGGCCTGAGGGGGCTGGGGGGGGCTGAGGGGTTCTCAGGGGGCTCTGAGGGGGCTTGCGGGGTTCTAAGGGGGCTCTGAGGGGTTCTAAGGGGGCTTGGGGGGCCCTGAGGGGATCCTGAGGGGGCTCTGACAGGACCGCGACAGCAGCCGAGAGGCCGCGCTGCCGGCCGCCCCCCTCCCCGTTGGGCTCCCTGCTCCGCGGAGCCTTCCCCTCAGCGCCCCGGCCTGCCTGCCGTCGTCTGGGAGCGTAACACGGGGTGAGAGGGGCTGCTTCGGTGCTGTAAGTGCGTGGTTTTGTCTTAAAGTTACGTGTTAGAGTGAGGTGGGAGTGTGGTCGGGGTATGCCAGAGGGCGGCATAAACCGAGGTGTCTTTATGCCTTTATTTTCATTAAGGACCTCTTTCAGTTGGTTCTCCAAAGGTGCCTTCAGTCTTGGGGCTTCCAAGCTGCAGTTGTGCTGAGTTGGCCGTGCTGTGTCTTATTTTGAGAAGTAGCCATCATTAACAGCAAAAAAGAGGTGTATTTAATTTCAACCACGTGAAAGTGCGTGACTACTGAATCTTTTATGGTGCAACTAAGTGAATCTGAAGATGTATAAAGGACTTCTAAGAAGGGCTACGGAGCTGGTGAAGGGCCTGGAGCACAAGTCCTGTGAGGAGCAGCTGAGGGAACTGGGGGTGTTTAGTCAGAAGAGGAGGCTCAGGGGAGACCTCATTGCTCTCTACAACTACCTGAAAGGAAGGTGTGGGGAGCTGGGGGTCGGACTCTTCTCGCAGATAACTAGTGATAGGACTGGAGGGAATGGCCTCAAGCTGTGCCAGGGGAGGTTCAGGTTGGCAATGAGGAGACATTTCTTCTCAGAAAGAGCAGTCAGGCGTTGGGACGGGTTGCCCAGGGAGGTGGTGGAGTCACCGTCCCTGGGGGTGTTCAAGGAGAGGTTGGTCCTGGTGCTTGGGGACATGGTTTAGTGGGTGACATTGGTGGTAGGGGGATGGTTGGACCAGATGATCTTGGAGGGCTTTTCCAATCTTAATGATTCTATGAAGTTCCCATGATAGGTTCTGTTTGTACCAGGAACCTTACCAGGTATTCCTGTTATAAAGAAATTATTTGCTGTATGGTCAATAAAATGTCCCTTTACTTCCTTGTATCCCAAATTCTAAATCATGCAACTCCCAGATCCCTCGTTAATCGTTAACAGGTGTCTCACCACGGTCCTGGCAGTTCTGCGTTTCACCTGTTAAGGGGCACTGAGGCACTACGCTTTACAGCTGAGATAGCATTAGATTTAGTAAACAGACAGAGCAAACAAGGCTGCACAAGAAACGTTATATGGGCTGTAAGCATGCGTGCAGGCTGTTGTATCATCCGTGTTTCCACAGGTGTGGTGCGGTGGCTCTTGGCCAAGATACTACGTGTTTGTGGGATGGGTTGGAAACAGAGCGCTAGTCCTGCCAGCCGCTGCCAACGGGAAGAATACTTGCACACGTTATCATTTCTGTGCTCGGTGAACAGTTTGTCAGCAAGGGTTCTTCACGGTGCAGGAGCTTTCCTTTTCAGGGGGCTGTAGAGGCTAAATATCCAGGGTGACCTCTTATCTTTCTTTTTCCTCTCCACGAGGAAGACCCTTCCTGGCTGAACACGAAAGGGCTGTTTGTGTTGACTTTAGCTAATGTGCTCTGTGTCAATGTGCGTGCACTTTGTTTAACCCAGCGTCTCAGTACTGTGAAGGTCAAATACCTTCAGTTGCAGATAAGTGGACAGCAGTTTGGGTTTCATTCACTTTTCTTTACCTCCCTGAGGAACGGCACGACACCATCTGGAGAAATCGCGTCTTTAGGGATTAAAACAATAGAAAAGCAGAATGTTCCTTACCCGCGTGCTTTCTGTTTCAGAACACCTCTCGCAGCCATGATGCCTGTTGCAACCGTGATGCCTGATGACACGCCGATGTTTGACCCGAGTATTCTTCATGAGCTCGACTGGAGCGAGAACACGACGACGTTTTCTCCTGCTATTTCTCCGTTGGAGCCAGGAGACGGCCTAGTAATGAGACCACTTTGCACGGCTGATGTAAATCGAGGTAGAATCCTATTTCATGATCATCACAAACAAAAGCTGGGTGCTGCACTAGCTAATATGTATTCCTCCATTCTCTCTCAGTAGATTAGGATTACCTGTTTTACATAATTTGGGTTATTTATTTTTATCAGTAAGGAGTTAGAGCAGTTGGCACCATGGATAGCTGCTGTGTTGGTGACCCCCAAAACTGGCTTTACTGTTCTAATGGCCTTAAAAACAATCGTAAAATTCAAGTTGAGTCTTTCAAAATAATCCAGAGCTTCCTATTCACCACAGCTTTAGAGGGGGGGTAGAATTGTTCATGTTATTCCCCTCAATATAAAAGTAATGTGAACCAGCACACTGCTCTTAGCATATGTAGTTCAATGCAGACATGCAGTTCAACGCTTAAATGTCTGCATCTTTTCTTCTGCACTCGAGCTGCAGTTTGCTGCTGATGCATTAGCTGATCCTGCATTGCTTACGGTCTGTTTGATTTTAAGCTTACAGTCTATAATATGCAGAGTGCAGGCCTTTACACACAGCTGAATTAGATGATGCCGTAGGGATGTTAACCAACAGCCATGTCAGGTTTTTTTGTGTGTCTCTGTCCCTCAGTGAGTCTTTATTTTTTCCCCTTCTATAAAACAGGTTTTTTCAAGGTTCTGGGTCAGCTGACTGAAACGGGAGTTGTGAGCCCGGAGCAGTTTATCAGTGAGTATATCATCGTTTCTCGGCATTTCCACGGAGCTTGCTGGGAACCGGAAGATGCTGACAGCAAATCCACCTGGGTGTGAGGTTCCTGACTGCCTGATGCCAGAGTGATTTATTAGTTCAAGTCCCCTGAGGCAGGCTTTGGATTCAGCTGCAGCTATCCCAAAGGGCTTCTTGGCTGGGATACGCTTAGATTGTGTCCTTGCTTTTGAGACTGAGCTTTAGCTTCCTGGCAGAAGGGAACGCTTGATGATGGCTTGTTTGGGATGAATTATTGCAAGCACCAGCAGTGAAGCTGAGGCTTGCCTTTGATGAAGCTCAGAACGTCGCTGAGCTGTGTTTCACGAGTTTGAGATGTAAGAAAACTTACAGGAGGGACTGCTGCCTTCATCATAGTGCCCGTCTGCCGAGGTGCTGGGGAAGGAAGGTTTTCTTAGCAGCTGGGGAAATGGCATTTACTTGATACCTGCTTTTTCCTGGTTCCGTCTCTGGGTTGGTCCAGCTGGGGCTTTCAGGTTCTGATGTTTTGGGCATGCCTCCCCTGTGATCCTGGATTCTGTGATCTGCATTCAGATCTGATGCAAGTGTTAGACTTCACAGCAATTTAATCCAAGGCTAACGGTGACTGTTCTTCTCTGCTCCCACAGAAACCTTTGAGCACATGAAGAGATCTGGAGATTACTACGTTACTGTCGTGGAAGATACAAATCTCGGGCAGATTGTTGCTACAGCAACGCTGGTTATAGAACATAAGTTCACTCACTCCTGTGCAAAGGTATATTCTCTTTCTGCAGCTGTAGTGAGGAAAAAGACCCTGTCCCCAGAATACGCGCACGTTATTTTTATGGTGTTAACTTGAAGTACCTTCTGCTGAGTCAGTGACAAAGGCATTTTAAAAGTATCCCCCATCCTTGGGTGCTCAGCCAAGTAGTAAAAGGAAGCTTTGGCTTTTCTTAAGGAAAAAGAACAATTTGATGCCTGTCCCATTCTCCCTCCCAGTGAGCTCTTCAGCCAGTCAGGCTGGGTTCTGATGGAGCAGATGGCTGCGGATCTCGCTGCCGGGGAGTCCCAGCTAGATGTAAACAGGGAGTTAAAGGGATACAAATCCCTCAGCAGGGGAGAGGTGGTGGTGGGACCCCTGCACCTGCTGGGTGCTGGAAGGGGCGTTGTGAATGCCTCGCCTGCTGGAGGGATTGTATCCAACCAGACAGCAGAAATGCAAGCGCGGAGCAGGGAAACGACACACCAGTGTGCTGCTCGACTAACGCTTCTCTGCATTTTCACAGAGAGGAAGGATAGAAGACGTAGTAGTAAGCGGGGAGTGCAGAGGAAAGCAGCTCGGTAAGCTGTAAGTATTTTATCTTTTATGTCTGTCTTTGCAATTCAACACCAGGCAGGGCCGCAAGCTCCTATCGAGTTGGTTTCTGTTGGTTTTCTTAACACGCTGATGAGTGCCGGCAAACAAGTTACCTGCAGTGGTGATGAGTCGTGTCTGTGCAGGAACCTTCTCTGGGAAGAGAAAAGTTTGCAGCTGCAGTCCGTGTGGCAGGACGGAAGGTGGTGGTGGTTTGAAGTTAGCCCATCCCTTTCTGGGTGGTGGGGATAATGCGTAGTTATTGCTCCCAGGTTGCCGTCTGCCTGTCCTTTGCCCTCTCCAGACAATACAGTGCTCGATTAAACTGCAACAGAATCACTCACCAGATCTCAGAGCAGGATTTTAGTTCCGCAGGTTAGCGGGGCAGGTTCTCTGCAGGCAGACACCTTACAAGATTTTAGCCAAAAGCTATCACAAGCTGGCAGAGCGCAAGCGGAGGTTCTTCCAAGCTGTAACATAAAACTGTCTGGTAGGCTCTGGTATGTTGTTCTTTTTTCTTGGGGTAGCAACCATCCCGTGTACTGAAGGAGAATGCGGAGTCTGTAAAACCTGAGTGTCGTAGGTGTGAGGCTGGGGAAGGGCTGCGCGGCGGTTAGTGGGTGTTTGTGAGGGACTTCAGGACTGGCTATGAAATTGGTGGGACTACCAAATGTTTCCGGTGGGAAAATCAACGAAGCTGGTGAAAGGTCTGGAGAACGAGTTCTTTGAGGAGCAGCTGAGGGAGCTGGGGTTGTTTAGCCTGGAGAAAAGGAGGTCCAGGGGAGACTTTCATCGTGCTCTACAGTTACCTTAAAGGAGGCTATAGCAAGGTGGGGATCGGTCTCTTCTCCCAGTCACCAAGTGATGAGATGAGAGGAAACGGCCCTGAGTTGCACCAGGGGAGGTTTAGGTTGGATGTTAGGAAAGATTTCTTCACCGAAAGGGTTGTGAAAGTCTTGGAACAGGCTGCCCAGGAAGTGTTGAGTCACCATCCCTGGAGGTCTTCAAAAAAACGTGTAGGTGTAGAGCTAAGGGACGTGGCGTAGCGGTGGACTTGGCAGTTAAAGGTTGGACCAGGTGATCTTAGAGGGCTTTTCCAACCTGAATGAGTCTATCAGTTGATACCCGAAATGGAGTACTAGTTTCTACAGAAGATGATACGGGATCAAAGATGGAATGCACTAAAAATACTTGAATTGGTCTTTATTATGTTAAACTTACTTCCCCCAGCACTTATCTTTAAAAATGATTGATAACTAGCTAATTTCACATTGACCCTGTGCTCAGGGCCCTTTCCTTTAACTGTTGTTTTTCCGTCTCTTTCAGATTAACATCCACTCTTACACTACTAAGTAAGAGACTGAACTGTTACAAAATCACGCTTGAGTGTCTGCCAAAAAATGTGGCTTTCTATAAGAAGTTTGGCTACTCGGTATCTGAAGAAAACTACATGTTTCAACGGTTCTTTAATTAAGAACTTCTAGTGATTTTTTTTTTTGTAAAGACTGTTGGTGGAGGAGCTTGTGCTACAAACCGTTCTAATAATGGAAAATTTATATAGTTTATTGCTGCAAATATAATGATCCCTATAAATACTGAACATCAAATGTGTAAATCTTGCAAAAAAAAAGGCAACTTACTGACAATTTAGAAGGGTTCTCTGGGTTAGCTCTTAGAACTAATTTTTACTACTGTTCAGTCTAAGTGAAGCTCTTTTGTTCTAGCTGAGTTACAAAGGACTCTTGTTAAAGGGATGGTTTTTAACCAAAGGTATATATTTTTATCTCAAATTTTTTCTTGCATCGTATTTTTCTAAAGGTTTGCGCTTCTTTTCTTGGTAGCCAAAGTACAGCTCGTGGGGTCGTGCTCCGGTCTGTACTTCACTGAAGAATGATGTAGCTTGGGTAGGGAGGCTTCTCGTACGCAGAGTTAGCGATACAGGATGGGAATTTGTTCTTTCCATGAAACCTCACTTAAGTGCTGTTGACGTTAGCGTACCTAAAGTTTTATAGGCACTATTTTCTGAATCTGAATTTGTTACCATTAGTGCAGGTAGGGGGGGGCCCTTACGGGCTCTGATAAAGCTGATGGTGAGTCTGAATAGTTTTTAATGCAGGGGCCCTGCACTTTAGCTGATAACTTAATTTGTTTTCAGGATAATTACGTTCTCTGACAAACAAACCCAGGGTTTGTGACAGGGCAAAGGAAACTGGGAAACTGGAATGCCTGACGGGCAGAATACGCCCCACCCTTAGCGGGGCTTCTGCTAGCACTCAGTGGGAATGTTAATGCCTGCCTCTAAGAAGGCAGTAATGCGTTCAGCTTCACCAAATACATCTGACCACCTTGCTGTACTTGAACTCTGCAGGGCCGCTTCGGCCGTGGTTTTGCTGGTAACCACTTCTGCCTACTGCATTGCAACCCAGCACGGAAATCCCAGGTCCTGGTCCCGAGGGGTTGCTGCTGCTGCTGCTTAGAGCATCCCTCTTGCTGTAAGATTGGATAAACGATTTTAGCACTTTTGCCCCCGGTGGCAAGCAAATAACGTACAAAGCCCTGACTTCAACAGTAGCGTTTTGTGCAAAGGGAGTGACAAATCCTACGTCCGTGAATAGGGCATTATAAATACAGGAAGGTTCTGCAGAACAGCCGGTCTTGTTTGTGAGCGGTTAGGCCTTACAAAATGTTCTTTCGTTGTGGTGTGGAGAGCTCCTTCAAGCCGTGGTGCGGGGTTCTATTTAATGTTCCTGATGGTACTCCACTCAATGTAGTGTTCCCTTGATAATGTCTGTTTTATTTATTATTTTTTAAAAATCTTTGTTTAAGCTGAATAAATTAAGACTGCCAACTGTATCTCTTCTGTTCCTGATTTTGCTGTCCTGCTACCTTTATTCTGCTTTTCCATACACTGAAAAACTTTTTGTGGGCCTCCATATTGACTTTAAGCATATCTGATGTACAGTTCCATCCCTACAAGTGTGACTTCTATGAAGCAAGTCTTGAAAGGAAGTCCTCAGCTCATCCTGGCGGTGGAGCCTTTGCCCCCAGCCACCTGTCCTGAAACCAGAGGTAGGCATCTGAGCTGCGATGGCTTGCAGAGGCAGCCACAACCCCAGCTTCTCACAGGTTTTAGCAGTTTGGAACTTCCAGTAATTCAAACAGGACTGTGAATTCTCTGATTCTACACCACCTAAATAGCTCCAGGCCCTCGTTAAGAGCTAATGAAAAGGATCAGTGCCAGTGAGGAGCAGGTGATTGTAAGACAAATGAGCTGGGTTGAGAACTTGGTTTTGTGGCTGCATGACAATGCTTTCAGGTGGGAAGAATCCAGCTCATCAGCATGGCTTTAGCAGGGAAGGTTGCTTTGTTCTGTACCACAGGTGACATTCTCAACCCCTCAGATTACCCCATGGAAAGGGTAGCAGGTAGAGAAGCTGTGCTGGGTGAGGAAAGGTACTGTCACCTCTGGAGTCACACCTGCTTAACTGCGAGGCTGTCAGGAATCCCTCTGGAGGAAGAGTGAAGGGGTTTGTTTTTTTACGTGAGTGGGCCTCTCACAAGCAGGGGCCCTAGAATCGTTCAGAGGACGCATACCCCAAGCACACTGCCACCCCTGGAGGAGCGGGAATGGCTCTGCAAGGTGCTGGCAGATGCTGTTAGCTCTGATACCAGCCCAGGTGAGGACTGAGGAGGGGCACTGTGGTTTCAGGCATGCCTCAGCCAGCTGGAAGAACACCTCGTACATGCAAGTACATGCATTTTAAGCTGTCAGCTCACAGGAACTGGAAAATACCACAACCAGTAACAGCAACAGGTGGTATTCAAATACATTACACATCTTCCGACCTGCAGAAGGCCTGGTAATTTATCTACAACAGAGTTGGTTCCCCAGGAACGGGAAGACCTACCCAGAGAACAAAGGAACCATGAATTTTTGTCAGAAATCAAACAGGGAAGTGTCTTCTAGTAACCTGGAGCTAACTACCAGCTTCTCTGGAGGTTTAATCATCCTTGGGGTTTCAGCCCCTGGTTTACAGCTCTCAAGAAGCAATTTCCAGCTCCTTCACTCAGCTCACCCTAAGCTGGAAAGGGAACTTTGGTACCTTGACATGCAGTTGTTGATTCCCCAGAGACCATGGTACTGCAACTTTCCCTCGGAATCTGGGGAAGGAAAAAATTTCAGCCTGTAGGGGTACCCTAAAGCCCCAGGGAGGGACCCTTGCTGCTAATTGCTACCTCTGGTTTAACCTCAGGAAGCAAATTGTAATTGAAATACATGCTAGCAGTAAGCTAAACAAAACACAAGAAGTGACAGCTTTGAATAAAAGGCTGAATAATAGCACATAAGAGGAAACCTAATCTCAGGATCCCTTAGGATCTGAGAGGCTGTTATCTGCAGGGCAGCAGACCAGAATGACTCTAAAAAGTCATCAGCAGGGGGTAATGGGATTAAAAAAATAGATTGGTGGAAAATCCTTAGTCATGAAGGCTGTTGGTTTGTGAAACTGTCTCCCCAGGGAACCACCAGGACCCAGTGAGGTAACAGACCCAGACTATGCATGAACAAGCCTCTCCGGCAAGCGATAGTTAGATGAATCAAGTGTCCTTCCGTCTGTGTCTCATCTCTGCCCTTTCCCAAGGGTTCCAAGAGGAGCTGAAATAGGAAGCAGTTTTAAGCAGAAGTTCTGGTTCCCACCCCTGTTTCATCAGCAGCTTACAGGCGGCAGCAGTCGGTGAGCCGTACAAAGGCGGCAGCCCCACACTCCACACTCCAGCCAGCTGGTAGTGTTGTGGGGTAAGGGGTGAGGCATCTGGGGATTTATTTATTTCCCACCAGCCTCAGAAGCCTTCTTTTAGAGTCAGTTAACAAAAAACCCCGCAACTGCGGAACTAGCACCGTGTGCTGGGCTGAGCGGCCGGAGGACGGCAACAAAGGGAAAGTGCTGCTGAACCTTGGCTCAGCTCCACTGAAGCTGTGAGCCCTCCCCATGCACGGCCCTCCAGGGCCTTCACATTCCACACGAGAGGATTATGAGGCTACAAAGCCTCATCCGAGCGTCCTGGCTCAGCTAAAAGCCTTGACTTCCTGCAGGAGGGTTTCCTCAGGTGTCACCAACACCTAGCAGCACGCTTTAATCCAGTCAGTAGTTTTCAAACCACAACAATCTGCTGTTTGTAACAGGTCTCTAGCCCTGACAGGGGAAGAGCTCAGGCTTGCTCTGGAGGGACTGTCTCTCTGCAAGCCCCCCGGGGAGCTGCAAGAGAAGGCAGAGGATCGGTGACTAAGCCAAGATCAATAAATCACAGGCGTGGTCAATGTGCCTTGAATGCACAAAGTAAGGCAGAAGTCCTCCTATGAAGTAAACAAGCTCTTAGTCCTCAGCAAAAGGCAGCCTCTGAAGAGCTCCTCACAGTACAAAGCGACTTCGCTGTTCAGATTCCTGCAGGCTGCTCCTTCTGAGGCTGACAGAGCACTTTGGCCTTCAGCGTGCAGCTCTATCGGAGTACAGGGAAGGAAGCTGGATGCTCAGATCCCCAAACGCCTTTTACATTGGTTAAACTGTCTTGAGCCCGCCCATTCACTGTTAAAATATAGCCTAATGACAAGATTTCCCAAGTACACCAGTTCTAACAGCTTTGCCATTTGCTCTGTCAACACGCTGCTCTAAAGGAGCCATCATTTCTTTCATATCTTTTATGCAATAGACCAATTGGCAAATAAAGCAGAAGTGTAGAACTGACGCTTACCTCGTCAGTAGCTATCAGAGCTTCTGAGAGGGTGGAAGAGTTAAAGCTGCACGAACTGCCTTAGCAACTCCCAGTCTGAGAGGTTTAAAGCACCCATAAATGTGTGGTCTTAATCATCTCTAATGATTTAAGAAGAGCCATGGTGAATCCTTTCGGTCTTGATACTGCTATGGCCAGTGCTTCAGGCACCAGTTTTCAAATACCATCCAAATTTTTACCTTAAATGATGCAACTGTTGTCTAACTCTAGGAACTACTTCAATGCCACTCTGAAGATGCACTATTCTAGTAGACAACTCAACCACACCGGTTGTTCAGCTTCTTAAACAAGTGATTTAACGAGCAGCTGCTTAATGCTAGCTGAAAGAATTCAGTCGTGATGTGTGTAACGTTGGTAGCTGCCTTTTGTATTTAATAAAATAGTCATGTGCTAAGTTATCAGTACTCTGGTAAAGTAAGTTAACTTGCATAAAGCAAGTAGAGATTTTTCAGAACAGTTTTCTCTTAAGTTGGCCTCAGCGTCAGTCTCAAAATAAGTCAGTATATAATGAAATTTTATAACAAAGTAAAGAGTTAATACTGAACAGATCACTGCTGTTGCTCAATTGCCAATAGTAGCATATAGCATGGCTTGTAAAGCTCATTTCTACGAGCATGACCATAACATAGTGAGAACAAAGTAAGTTTTAGCAAATTTTTTCTTTACTAAAGTCTCTTGTTATAAATTACACAAATAACTTTATAAACAAATCCCCCCCCAGCTTGCATTTTGTTTAAAGTAATAACTTTATATCATACAAATAAAGAAATTTCAAGTATGAAAAGTGCATTATTGCAATAATACCTCTTTGCAAGTCCAAAAATCTTGGTTTAGAATAAAACTGTAAAGTGTAAAAAAGGAGTAAAACAATCAGTGCCATCTATTCATTCAAGAAGTCCAACATCTTAAAAATGATGCTTAGTGTGTTGCAGAGGCAGATTTGCATCTGAAAGCAACATGTAATTGAAAAGAAGCTATGTGTGTGTTCATCGTTTTGCATTATTATTTTTTTTCCCCTAGTTTTCTTCACCTTTCTTGGCAGGAATTCACAATACAAACAGTGCTGTCCTCAGGTATCATCCATTCTGTGCTGCTGCCACTTGCATGGTACCAAGTTCTTCGTCCTCTTCGTGCATTCGCTTTAAACTTCCTACAAAAAGGAAAAAAAAAGAGGATAAATAACAGCTGTAATAATACCCATCTGTGAGCAGGGCTATAGGACAGTTGTTACTGTTTTATTGGAAGAAGTGGACCCTTAAAAGGGGCCAACATTCAGTTTCTGGGACAGGCGGTTGCTTATAGCACTCTTCTTGCCTTGCTTTTCGCCACAACAAAGATAAATTTCCTAGAACCCACTATTTTTGGGCTCCCTTTACACCGCCCCCATACTTCATTTTTCTGTTTGTACAGAGCTTGCACATCAACTGCAGCCATCTCCTTCCCAAAAGTCTGAGATTCACTGCTGCTGGGGGCTTACTTAGGGTGTGAGACAGTCACCCACACAACACCAGGCTAAGCAGGTGGCAGCAAACACAGTAGAAGAGGCTTCTGACCTGTAGTACCGGGTGGAACAGAGAGGGATCTCTCCAGCTGCAGTGGTGACATCATCTGGATGGTTAATTTTGCTAGATAGATGGCTTCATATTCCTGGGGAAAAAAAAAAAAGTAATTATACATACTGCTATTAATTTGGCATAATGCTTTGTAAAGAGGAGAACGACTAACTCAAGAGTTCAGGACACATCAGAGGGTGTTTTACAGCAAGGCAGAGATTTTAAAGGAGTAGAGCGTTGACACAAACAACAAAAACCATCAGGAAGGCAGAGCAAAAGAAAACTTACAGGGTGACAAGAAATAGCTTTAAGAAAGAGAGAACTGTCATCAGAAAAAAATCCCTGAGAACGTTTAGAGAACTTCTTGTTCCCAGCAGGCAATTCAGACAGCAGAAGCAAACCAAACTGAGAACATAGCAACTTCAGAGATTTGTTACGAGGACAAACCACACAAGAACTTCAAGTTGTGTTCCACTGACCCATCACGCCTCTGTTACTACACAGCAACTCCTCAGTAGGAATTACTTAAAAAACCACACACACACTCAGGAGACATTTAGTCATCCTGCTGCCAGCCACTTAAGCAACAGAGATACTGCAAATATGCTTCACCACGCTATCCTGGTGTTTGCTGACCATGCACCCAACAGACTCCTGGAATATGATAAAGCAATTTCACGACATTTAAGGTTTGCTGTTTCATACCTGTGAACTTCATCGTCTATGAATGCAAGTGTCAAGTAGCATCACAGATGTGTGCTACAATACCTGCATTGCACTTTCCTTAGCCACCGACCAAGCTGTTTCAGAGCCTCTTGATCACTACACAAAACAGAATTCTCTTATTTCTCCCATTCCTGGATTTGCTTTGTCTGAAGCTTATGTCTAATGAATTAGGATACCCACTCATCTTCCTCCCAGGCTCTGCTATAACTTCTGACATTTACTTGAAGCATATTTTTACAGTAAATGCTAAGCCTAAATAGAAACAATGGCTTTGGAACAAGATGAATCATCAAATGGGTTTTGAGCTATGACCAGTAAAAAAAGAACAAAACATCACCTGAAGTTGGTGGACAAATCCAGCATTAGGATTAATACAGAATCTTCTTTCTTGAACATAAGTAAATGCATCCCTTAACAAGAGAAGGGGATAGAAAATACTTCAGTGGAAAACAGACCGTGACAAAACCATCTGTGATTTCATGAGCAGTTCTTCAGGTTCTATAGTTCTTAGAAAATACACAACCTTCTCAGAATCGGTTTGTGTAATTGAAATTGTCTGTGCAAAATAGGAGGCAGTAGTTGCAGCATGCTCTTTGCCCACCCCCACCTCCAGTCTTCTGCTTGCTGGCCTGTTTTCAACATGCTGCTTAAAACAGCCTCTTGGGGCCTCTTCTATAAGGTCTTACAGTGAGGCATCAATCTATGTAGGCTGGCATCCTGTTCCCATTAGCAGCAGGTACCTACTTCTTCATGAAATGCTGAAAACAAACCTGCAGTGGAAAGAAATGGAATAATCTGCCTCACCTGAAGTCTTCACTCAGTCTCAGTGGGTGACAACTGGCTTATGTGACAGTACAGGACTGCTCGCGTTCCCTCCAAAATTATTATTCATTTACACTACTTGAATTAAAACAGCAATACCTACGGATATATCGGACTTACCTCTAGGTAAGCACTCTTGCTGCCTTTTGAGAGGAATCATTAACTACATGACTGTGCAGTACTGTCCATACTCTGTTCTTACCTGTACTTCACCCCAAATGTTTCCATTATGTATGCAATAACTAAGGCAGCACTGAAATAAAAGACAAAAATAAAAATCAGTAGAATATATTCCAATATATTCTAAAAAATATTTAAAAAAAATAAGCAGGACGGATAGTTTCCTACCTTCTAGAAATCCCTGCGTTTCCATGGACAAGAACTTTTCCTGACAAGGACAAAAACCAAAACCATATTCGTATTAACTGAGGAAAATTCTGTGATGTAGTTTTTCCTCGTTATGAAAAACTACACAGCAGTAAGGTACATCCTAAGAACAACATGTGCGTTTTAATTCACTCTAGATTACCAACTAGACTGTCCATTTCTGCCCCAGGGATACAGGAGCATAAATTTTTCTCTTCTGGGGATTTTGAGTAACAGGATCTCCATTCCAGGACTGCAAGGCAGATTTTAAGGCCCTACATTAGGGAAGAGACAAAACTCGTTCCCACACAGAACACACTTGCGTTTAAAGTGAAAAAACAGATACATTAAGAAGCTTGTTTTCCATTTGGAGGTAAGAGGAAAAAACACTTTACTCTGCATTTGTATAATTCAGTTCAAGTTGAACACAATTAGCCTCCCAAATTCAAGAAAACCTCATACTTAGGAGCACATTATACACACCACTAAGCTAGCTATAAAGCTTTAACAGCGATGTATTAGTAAATAAAAGGAAAAGCAAATCTGATTTTACCTCCACTTTGTAAACTTCCATCAATAAATTCTTTAGTCTAAAAAGAGAAAAGAATTACAAGACAAACATTCAGATTATTCTAAGCGTTACTACTACTTGCATTTAAATATTGTGGAACTTTTTTATCAGTCTTTCTACACAACAACAACAACTCACTCTGTACGGACTTCAAAGCGTCTGGCTGAAGCGATGTCTTTTTTTTTGTACTTTTTACTATACATAAAATAGTCAGTGAAACTTAATGTGAAGCCAGGCGCAAAAATGCTTTAAGATCCATTGTGTGTGCTGTTTACATTCATTATGTGACATGTTGTGCCACCATAATAAAAAAGCAACCTCCAGACATCTTTGCTTAACAGTTCAGGGGCAGGAAAAAACACATGCATCAGCAGAAGTATGGCCTGGATCACACTACTGATGCCCATGTCTTCTGAAAAGTTCTCCAATTATATTTTCAGTAAAAAACAGTAGGTCTAATCAGTCTATAAGGGGAGACATGATCTAGTGAGGTCTGTGAAATACTACCAGGTTGAAACAGTTGATTAGATGAAAGGCAAAAGCTAGGTAATTTATTGTGGAGAAAACTCCGATCAGACTCTTAAAAATACGCCAGTAGAAATACTAAGATGTCAGTAACTCAGATTTGCAAAGGATGCTTTGGTCAAATGGCATTATACTTTAGAAAAGCTGCAAGCCATCAGTTAATTTGCCTTCTTCTGCAAAAACGTGACCACCTCTGCTATATGCAGTGAAGCCAGAAAAGCTTTTTTCTTTTTTTTTCCTTTGAGTGGGGGAAGGAAGGAAATGCTTTTGCTCTGTTACAAACTAACCTAAAATAAAGATACAAAAATCAAAGAACAAACCTTTAGTTTTGAGCTTTTTCCACATTTGACTATGTCATGTGTACTGTTTAGTTTACAGTTACCTTTTAACTCCTCTGCATGAACATCTTTCAAGATGCTGTAAAACTGAGCTACACCAACTAGTTACCATGTTCTGTTTAATTTACATCTCTTGTATCAAATACTAAAATAAATTCTTTGGTGATAAAAAAGCTTCCCTACAGGCTAAGGGGTTCCAAAATAAGTATTACTCTCACATAACCTGTCTTCTTTCGGGACCATAATACGCTACAGCTCTTACAATTCTGCCTCTGTTTCTATGCTTGTAAGAATGAGTTAATCACCCTTACTACAGTGGCAATAAAAAGGTCACTTAAGAGTTCTCAACCCTGCCGCCTGCCTAGGAAAGTGCCTCAGGTTGGGCTTCCCACACCTGGAACCATGCATCTGTTTGTTCACAAGAATCTTACCGGACAACTCCATTCCCAACCCATTCACGTTAACCAATACTTACCATAGGGAAAAATCGTATTATATTCTCAACTGGATTATCTGCAATATCCAGGACTAAATACCTGCAACGAGAACAGTTGCCATGAGTACACAGTAACGCTTACAGCTGACTCAGCCCTGCGACAACACTCCAACCTGCAGAAGGAAGCCGACACTACCCACGTAGCTTTACTCTCCGGTCCGAGCTCCAGAACTACTCCGAGCAAGCAGCCTTCTGAGCTGTCCTTACAGGGAAGCAAGCGAGGAACCTTCTCCAACATCCCCAGACAAAATCGCCCCGGGGGGGCGGAAGAAATTCATAAATGCTGTGCTACAACGACAGAGCTGGGTTTGAAAGCAGCACACTATGTGCTCACATCCTCGCCATCAGTATGTGAATACGGGCCAGCATTCTTTTCTGGGGCTCTCTATGCAGGTTTTTCAGAGGTACACATTTTCTGATCAAGTTACCTCAAGTGTTTTATTGACAGCAGAGACTACTCAGAACTAACCAGAACTTACAACCTCATAACTCAAGACAGTTACTGGACACTAACAGATACTTTTCATTTGTGGATTTGCTTACGTCTGGAGTTTAGCACGATGAAGAAACTCCACAGCTTGGATTTAAGAGTCTTTGAGAAATGTGATAAGGTGTAGAAATAGTCTTTACAACGTAAAAATAACCAGAAAGAACGCGCAAAAAAGATCTCATTACTACAGAGTAATGTGTTTAAAAGTAAGTCTTAATTGTTTACAGTTCTGCACATTATGCTCATTTCTCACCTAAATAGCTGTTGGAAGTTTGGTTTAATAAAGTTTGCTTCAATGTTTTGCCGTATGCATATTACATGGGTGATTCCATGTTTCTGAAGTATAGGTAGCTGCAGAAAAAGAAAAACAGATTTTTTAAAACTGAGTCCATCGATTACACGGTCATTTAAAAGAGAAGCTATACTTAAATACGCAATGAGTTACATCAAGTACTTGAGGAAAATCAGAGCTGGCTTTTTAACATTCAAAGCTCAGTGTGAAAAATTCTCTTTCAAAAAAGCAAAAACACAACCATCAGGATCTGTAAGAAGAAAAGCATTCCAATGATAAAAGGAAGAGGCAAGAAAGGCGTTCAAAAACTTGTTTGATTTTGCCCACCTTTCATTTCTCCTGAAACTGCAAGTGTGCATATGCTACAGCAATTTTCAGCTATCATTGCTTCTTGCAGACCGCTTCTTGCAGCCAGACCATTGAAGGTAAGAGCAGTTAGACCACAATGCAAGCTGGCAGATAACAAGCTTTGGTTTTGCTTCTACGATCAAGTCAAGCACTGCTACATACTTTATTTTACTGTGTAAGTTTCCAATTCTGGTCTGTGCTGCAACACTTCAGTAAAGGAAACTGATTGCCTGATCGGCGATGTGCAAGTCTGATTTTTTTAATAACCTCTTAGAAAAATTATTTTAAAGCTTAATTATAAAACTCAATTTTTAGTATACAAAACACAGACACACGTTCACCACAATTATTTAACATGTAAGTCACTTCAGACCTAGAGTTTTCTCTGGTTTGCAAGGCATAGGTAAAGCTGACCAGCAGAAATTAAGAACTCGCACGTGTATGTACGCACGCACGCACAACTTCAAGCCATGTGAAAAATCAATCAGGGCTCTTTTTCACTTCTTTCAAGATTGTTAAAGAAAAGGCAGTTTTTGCAAGTGTCAACTGCCCCAGCACATGGCTGCAGGGCTGCAGATTCTCTCTGGAAAGTCTCTGGAAAGAGGGAGGCATCGATACCAGCCCCTGATTATCCTCCAGGTTTAAGAAACCACCCCATAAACGCACGATGCATTACTTCTGCCGAGCAGGAGAGATGTCAGGGGATTGTACAAAATGTTGCAACCAAATTTATACCTAGGTGGATACAGACGTACACTTGAACACATTGCCACAGTAACAAAGCAGCACAGCAAAGTTTCCTTATGAGACACTCTTCTGAAAATCATACCTTGCTTTTCATAGCTGAAGAATACGGGCCTAAAAATAACCCGGGTAAAATTTCCTAGGGGGGCAGAAAAACAGACAGTTAATACCAACCCCAAATTATCTGAAATAACACGCTGCATTCGACCCCACAGGAACAAATAATTCACACGTCCGTGAGACGTTATCAAGTGCTGTTTAAAACAGGCCAAGGGAACAAAATAAAAGCTGCGTGACCTTTGTGCAGGAGATCTTGTTCTGGAACTGGAATTACGTCCTTTGTTTAGGCTAAGTTCCAGGTTGACTGATACCTCTTACCCAGCCCCAGATCGAACGTGGGCTTCGAGGGAACTCTGCGTTTGTACATAATTGTGTCTCCAACTTAATTCCTAAGCGCTCTCATGGAAAATATACACGTATATCAGGTCTCTAGCTTTGTCTCAGTAGTAGAAAAAAGCTAATTTTAACCAGTTATCTCCTCCCCAATAAAGGCATGAAGGTCTCGTACAAAGATTTGGCTGACGCGGCAGGAAACTTTTAATTGTCCCGAAGTCCTACATGAGAACAGCTGCTCCCAACGGGATTTAAGTTAAAAAGCAGAGCTCCAATAAAGTTTTCAGTAACCGTCTCCTAAAAACATTCATTTGGGGGGATTCTGAAGGAGATCTTTTTGTTTTCCTGTACTTGCACAACGGAGACCCAAACCTACCTTCACACTATGCCAGCAGCCCTCTCCCCCTGCCACTGAACCCCTCGCTACCTGTAGTCCCCGACGGAACAACAAGATGCCACCACTGGAACCACATTAATCCAGGGATGTCTGAGAGATATTAAACCCCTGTCCTTCCTCCACTGGAGCAGCACATCTCTCCCAGGGTGCTGCCTGGTACTTTACCCTAAGGACTGATTTTAATACCAGCTTTTTTTGTATGGCTTTTTTTTCCCCCTATAGAAGGCACCGTGGGTTTTGACTCAAACGGAAAATGAAAGCGTGTCATACCTGCATCTCTCTCCTCATGGGATAGGTCCAATCCTTAAAAATAAAATAAAAATAGTTATATAAGCATGCAGAAGGGAAAACAAATCCAGGCAGAGGCCTATCCGTTCACATTATATAAAAGAATAAAGTCTGTTTTCTGCATGTGTACGAGCTAACTTCTACCTCTCCAGGCGGACGCCAGCGACACTCGGGGACAAGGCACATCACTCTTCTGAGAGCAAACGTGCAGAAAAACTCAAGCACCCGACGTCATCAGCGAGGACGCCTGTGCAGGAGAGCCGGCGTGGTGTATATCCACTGCTCGGCTTTCTGCTTTGAAACGTCTCTAGAGAGGGTAGGCAGAAGGAGGGGGGAAGAAAAAGGGAAAAGCTTCAGGCCATTCTGTATTAGCCACAGAGGCAAAAGAGTCCTTTGGTTGTTACATTCCTGCAGCCCTGAACAAGCAGGCAGAAGGAAGGAGGCACAGCAGTAGCTCCCTTAAAACCCAGACTATCTCACTGCCTCTACTCAAAGCAGCTTAGCTCTGAATATTCAGGTTTTAGCTTTAACAACCCCAGAAAGCCGTGTTCTGCATCACTACAGCACGCCATAAGGAAACTGATTCCCACTTTTCCCCACGCGAGGCCGTTACACCGGGAAGGATCCTCGCACGACATCCACGTGCCGGCGCTGGGCCGCACGAAGGCGATGCCCAGCCGTCCGTCAGCAGCCAGCACACGGCCACCTCCCGCAGGATCCCGACCCGCGGGGCTCGCTGCCCCCGCTCGGTCTCTCCAAACCTTCCGGAGGACGTGGCAGGCCCAGCGTTTTCAGCCCTTGCTCCGTTTGACAGAACAGCCAAAGCTAAACTGAACGAATCCTTCGGCAGAGCCTCCGTGCCTGTCCTCGCTCCCTTACAGCTCCCGCTGTGCTGTCAGCGGGCTCTCTCTCGCTGCCCCGCAGTACGAGGGAGCCGTGTGAGATCCCAGCTACCAGAAAGAAGAGGGGAAGTTTCCGGACGTAGCAAACCTAACAGACCGCTCGCCTTTATTTACGGAACTCGGTCGGTTGCTCCACGCACGCCGGCAGCTAAGAAAAAGCTTCGCCACGTGCCGCTCCTGTCGACGTCCTGGTCTCCTCGGAGCTACCAGGAAGTTCAACTCCGAGTATCCCACCTCTGCGGCGAGGTCTCGAGGGCTTCGAGAAAGATCCAAGCCCTCAACCCACGGCTTTGCCCACCTCAGCACCCACAGCTGTGCCGGAAGCACCGATTTCACAGTCAGCCCCTTTTTAGAAGGGCGCACAAGAAAAAGTCAGTGCTTCCCCTGGCCACACACGCAGGGAGGCTTTGCTAGCTCTTGGTAGGGAATTAGAAAGGATTTTAGTATCAGGGAAGTCATCCTGGAAGCCACTTGGATTGAATCTGGGGCAGCGTTTCTGAGAAAGCAAACAAACATTAAGCCACTCAAAACAATTCCCTGAATACTACGTAAAATGGTAGTACAAACAGGGACACAAAACCACGCTGAAATGGTCTCTGTTAAAGACAGAGGGCCAGCTAAGTTGTTTTTGCGTGTTCCAGCTGTAATAATAAAAGCTCCTGATAGCAGAACATAGAAATCCTGTAACAAAGGGATGGTCTTTAAGGAACTGTATCCTTTGAAGGTTGACCCAAGTAAGTTTTAGCGTAATCCCACTGCCTCACTGCATATACAAAAGCGTAATTTATTCACCAAAATGCGAGGAAGTCCTGGTTTTGTCCAAGTATAAAAACAACATCATGAGGAATAACTTCTGAAGAGCTTAAGTTACGCTCCAGGAGCCCTAAGCGGGCTTACTACTCTATTTATATACTTGGGGAATTTAGAAGTCTTAGTCTGGAGCGTAATGAAAACACAAGTTCATCAGTACTTTGGTCAAGGGGACTTAACGTGTTAAAAATATTCCTCCGAAATGCATCTGAAGCAGGAAATTGGGTTAGTCACAAAAGCTGTAAGCTGCGCACAATAAGTAGGCAAGAATTTAGCAGTACGTAGTCCAAAGGAAAACAAAACCCAAAGGGCAACAGATGCCACAGATGTTCAGAACACAAAAACAAGGCACTACTAGCTCCAGACATTAGCCGCCAGTGTTTTCCAAAAAGCCCAAAAGGTACAGTTTGCAATGGATTTTAGTCTGCGAAATAAATATCTGAAAGATGCCATCGCAGACTGTATGTTTTCGTTACGCAAGGACACAAACTAAGAGCGATTCTGCTGATTGCCTGACATCCCTTCCAGCCTTTTAAAATTAACAACGCAAGATTATTCAAACGGCATGCAAAAGGCCATGAAAAATCTATCAGAGTAGCAAGCAGAGGTCTCATTTTAAGGAGTTCATTCGTTAACCGTGTTCTTCACACTGCAGCACCCCGAAGGCAAACAACAACTGGAAGTTTCCCTTTATCAGACCGAAGAGGTCTTTGATACTTGGAAGACAAAATAGAGAGAGGGAATGAAAATAAGATAACATGAAGCTTTACAGAGGAGCCACTCACCTCTGACGGGTCTGCCCAAGCTAGGCTGTGAGGGACAGGTTGAAGAGATGCCTCTTGTGTTTTTTGAGGGTGCTCACAGCGCTGACCTGCTCGTGTGTCCAGGCAAACGAAACGATGGGGGCTACTGCGGCACTTCGTGCTGCCTCCGTATGGAGCGATGAGCAAGTGAAAAGGGAATGAAGCACGTTTCAAAGCCCTCCTTTCCCCACCTACAGCCAATCCCTAGCTGGAATAAATTCAAGATATGAACAAACAGGCAAGATTTTGCCTTGCCGCAGACAGCTTCCCCGTAACCACCATCTAAACTACACCAACAAGAGTCACTTTGCCAAGAGTTGTGTTATTGATGTGTTTTGCCATAGCTGTACCTTCTTTAGGAGAACAGTTTCATGGAAAAAAAAAGAGTTGACAGGACACTGATGTGCTCAAATGCATGCACGTGTGGATTTTTTCCCTGCAAGAGTGACCTTGGCTAGGACTCCCATAACATGAATTTTCAAATTAATTTAGCAGCTTTGATGTTGAGCCTTGTCCATGCTCAAGATGTGCAAGGAAACTGCGTGGTTTTAAACGCAGCTCTACAACTCGCCACATGCAATCTGTGCATGCCTCGCCAGAAGCAGGCAGTGAAATGGATACCCAACGTGGTATCACTCAGCAGCCTACTAACCAGTTAGAAGATCCCCCTAATTTTCACATATACAACATATATCTAAAAACTTTCCTGACTACTCTGGGATTCTGACCCCCTTTCCAATACTCAGGCAGCTCTTTTACTGTCAACAGCATTGCGTACCTCTCTGTACAGATTCCTCATCGTAATCCACCACAGCAAGACTTACGATTGTTTGTTCCTCACGTACATCAAGAATCTAGGGCTGTCAGGATCCTCTTGCCTACGTTTGTTTCCACGTCCAGTGGTATCTTCATATAAGCTATAAAACTCAAAGTGTCTCCTCCCAACCTGGTACAACGTTCCTCCAGTTTGTGAGACTAAAGCTGAAGACAAACGATCCGGCAACGACAGCCCCACGTCCTGCTGAGCTGCTTCGATTCCTTTATCTGCTCTGACCGAGCGATCTCTTGGCTGTAATCTCGTACCGCTCTCTACAGGAAAAGAAGATTACTGCTGAGCAGCAGCACAGCAGAGAAGTCAGAAGATACGATCATTTTAACTGCCAACACTGCCGCTGCTCCCCCTGGCAGCCTGCAGCTTGGGTGGTGGACGGGTCCAATCCCCTACCTCAGCGGTCGTCCTGACACAAAAAGCTTCATGCTTAATTCTGAGGAAGCGTGAAGTTTAATTTGCACTACAAAACGATGTCCCATCCCGTTTGAAGGTAGGACAGACAACTCTCTGAGAAACCTCCCATCTGATACAGTCCAACAAACCGGGTGGTTTGGTTTCCACCCATACCAGGCTCCTTACGGCTCCGTCACAGCTGCCCCTCAGTGCTGCAGTAATTCATCTTCCATTTCACTCTGAGATCGTAATTCACAGCTTCTCCAACTCCCCTCCCAAACGCTTTGCTTTTCCCTTACAACGTCCTCAGTCCACTGTCCGGAACGCTTTACCTGAGCTACTACATTTAAAAAGCAGAGCTTTGTCAGGTGGGAAAGCCTGACCCGGTGGCAGCTGGGAAGCTGATAACACCCCAATCCTCCGGCTCTCCCCGGCTCCTGTATTCCGTTTTCTTCTAGGACCGTTTCCACAGGCCGACAGCTCGCTGCAGCTCTTCAAGGCTGAGGTTTGTTCTTTTGCGCTTTCCAAACTAGACTCCCCTTCCACTTCAACCCTTCCTTTCCTAGCTGGTTACTAGGAAGCCCGGAAACGCGTTCACTGAAGGCCTGCACAAAAAGAAAGCTAGCCACACCAACGGACTTTGTAAGGTGCAAAGAAGCAGAATAAACTATTACCGAAAGAAACCACGAACTGTTAAAGCAGTAATAGCACAGACTCATTTGCAACGTTTCAGCAAGAAAATAGATAAAGTCCTGAAAGCATATTCGAGAAAAACATTTGAGTATTAACGAAGCCTACCATATTTATCGGCACGAAGCATGTTACTCTAAGGGACTCAAAATTAGCTAAAGCCACAAATGAAATCAAAGGCTGTGTCTTCAGTTCTGGTCATGCTTCACGATCTCGGACACAGTTATTCTGGTTAGAAACATAAAAAAGTATATATATATTTTTTTTCCCAGATGAAAATATAGTGCAAATATATAAATCCAGGAAATTAAACCCACTCTTTCTGCTCACAGAAGCCACGTTCACACTACTACCAAGACGGGGGTAGTGCTAAGGATGGGCTTTGGCACTCTGCTAACGCAACAAATTGCCTGGCTGAAGGCGAGGGCACTGCCAGCCGACGGTCACCACGCTCAGGGACCTGACACGGCCCCCAAAATCACCTATTTCTACATGAGATCCAGGCTCCGGGTCCCCACGGGAGGGACACAGGGGTGACAAGGCCGGGTGGCAGGACGGGCACAGCCACTTTTCGGCACGGCCAGCTGACGGCCGGGCTTTGGTGCCATGGCCAAGCAGCTCCGGGTGGCCAGGGCTGGGACGCCGCGCCCAGCGATGTTTTGGGGATGTTTGTAAGCGGGAGCTGGCCCACGGGAAGTCCTTATCGTACAAACACCGGGGCTTTTGAAGACACAAGGAAATACAAAAGCAGGAAGGCGGGGAGAAAAAACAACCGCGGGCGGGAATGACAGAGCGCACAGAGGAAGGAAGAAGAGCACAACAGGAAAATAAAGGCTACGTGGGCAAAGAGGAACACGAGCCACAAAAATGACAAAATGTAAACTCGGGAGACTAAATGGTAAGTAGAAACATAATATAGAGGAGAAACATCGGTTTCTTTTTTGTCCCATCCTGTACCTTTGGGCCAAAAGACCTCCACGAGCCTGCTGAATACCGGTTTCGGTGCCCACAATGAGCAGCACCAGCACCTCCTAAAGCGTGGCGCCCCAGCCAAGGGGCAGGGCCGCTACAGTCTTTGGTTTTGTCGTTGCTAGCTTTTATTTATTTATTTTGAAAGTTGATTTAAATCTTGGACTTGCACAGACTCAAACCCGTCAGCTCCTCTACATTCCCCATCAAGACTACTCTGTGTTTAAGTTTCCTTTGCTCTGTTACGTGGGCAGGTAGGATACGTACGATAACACAGGCTTCCTACTTGTTTTAAGGAGTGTGTAGACGAGGAAAATCGTTGGGTTTTGTTGAGGGGGTTATCTGGGTTTCCTATCAAAGGCAAAAGTTTAAGATATTTGTTCCGCCTTTAGATGGCCTGCACTACCCACGGTTAAAAAGCAGTCAGATATAAACTAGTGTTTCAGACTAAATATAGCTGACAAGAAGCGAACGTTTCTCTAAGAAGTCATGTGCTATGAGAGCTCATTTTTGCACGCATAATAAAAAGGCAAGTTTGACTACTTAGCCAATAGGCTGATAATTCTACTACAAAAACCAGTGTCCTAAAAAAAAAAAATCTACATGGATCATGAATAGTAGTTTACTCAGCCTGCCCACAAGCAAACATGCCAACGTTTTAACAAATAATTGAACTGGCAGTCGGTGCCGTGTTCCTGTCGCATACATCTCACCCCTATCATTTTTGGTTTAAGATTTCAAGGGATAACAATAGCCGCCAAATTCCCTAACTATCCCAGTCCTTATTTACCATCTTTCGAAGCGTGCTAAGGTGTCTCCGTACTAATACACCAGCATGCACTGCTGCCAACCTCTTTCGAAGGGTCCCTAGCTGTACATTTTTATGCTGGGAGAAAAGGACCAGCATTTCCAAAATTTGAGAAAGTTTTAGAGCCCAGCTTGGAAAGCACGCCAGTTTTAGAAAAAGGCACATAAATAAATCTAAGCCTAAGTGGTTTCCATGCTATGTTCAATCAGCATTACTCATCGGGCTTCGACATATTCACTATCAGCACCCTATAAAACAACGCACACTATTTACAGACTTTCAGAGCAATTACCAGAAAACCCCGGCAAGAACGTGGAGTTACAGTTTCAATAACCAAACAATAAAACTGGAACAACTCAAGCGGCGTAAGGACGCGTAAAAAGGAGTTCAGCTAGTAACATGGGCTTGCCAGTGCGAGACGGAAGCTGGCGTATCCCAGGCTTCGTTAGCTCACGCTGCAGACCCAGACAATTAGCCAGGCTGTAGGCAGCACGCAAGGGCCAGAGGAAGTGCTCCAAAGCGGCGCTGACACACGCTTGCACCGACGCGTGGCAGACGCTTGTCTGTGCTTGACCTGCTGCGAACACGGTTTCGCCACCAGGACGAGCCTTAAACACGCACCAGGTACAGGAACAAGAGTGACACCCATCGCTAGGAGTGCTCCGAACACGCTTCGGGTCCATCCGTTCCTGAGATGTTATCAGGGGAGGAATGCAAAGGAGGCATGCACGGCTCTCCAGCAGGCAAATACCGCCAGCAAGTCTCAACGCGGCACTTCACAACCTCCACCAGGTACTCTTAGACGCGGTCAGTAGTTCCAAAATTCAGCAGGTTTTAATACTATGTGTGGATTAGGGGCGTTGCAAACCATCCACAGGCCAAGATATCTATCTATTTATCTAGCACATATTCCTGCTGAAGTTAATCCAGCGACAGGCTGTTGCCACCCTCCCCAGCCGAGAGCCTTGCCCACTCTTACCCTTCCTCGTACCAGCACCGCGGCGTGAAGCTGGGCGGTCAACCAGCCGGGCTCACAAACTGGCTTTTTTTGTTTTAAGCCGTCCCACAGTTGCTGGTGTCAGTCAGGAGAAGGGAGCTGGCAGCTGGACCATGTTAAAATGACCAGTTGTGGACTGCTCACGAGCACGTACATCGGGACATAAACCAGGCATTCCCCAAGTTCTCCCTCCACTGCCCCTTCTCCAACCAACGCCTTATAATCAAACCCACCACGACAACTCCACACCACACATAACCCTCTTCCTAAAAAAGCATATTAGAGGGACCCCTCATTAAAGAGCCTCCTCACAGCAAAACACAAGGGCTGATCTTCAGCTCTCTGTGAATTTGGAGACAGAATGGCTTCAGTTTCCTGAGATTTCTTTTCCAAAGCATCTTCTCGAGGATCGGGCTGAGGGCCCACGGCTGCAGCCTCTTACCCTTTGCTCAGTAAGTTAGAGGTCCGAGAGCTTAGACATTCTCACAGCGGCTGCGACTCTTCTGCTTCCCCAAACACTCAGGGATAGAGTCAGACACAAATGTGAAGCCTTGAGCATGTAAAGCATATGGTTTTTAAATATAGTCCCTGAAACTCTCCACTACGGACCTGCAGCATTTGAAGTTTTAACATTATATACATTGTATTATCGAGAGAGAAATAAGAAATCAAGAAAGAAACAAAACCCACTTTGTGAAGGGCGCCGTCTTACAACTCACCTTCCTCAGCTAAGAGTTGCAAGACTAGCAGTGACCTCTGTTTTTAAGACTATTTTAGCCACACACTCCTTTTTAGCTATTCGAGTTAGAAGCAGGCTCAAAAAGTCATCTCATCCAGCCTAATTTACTTAACCATCTCCAGAAGCAACCTTAGATAACGGGATTGGTTTCTCCAGAAAGAAAAGATATTTAAAAACAAACAAATTACAAGCCTCGCAGGGTTGTGTACGATTTGCGTTCAGATACGAAGCGATTACAACTTTCTGAAAACAACCGAGGTGATTTGTAAACACTTGCAGAGCCCTGAAGTGGAGAGGGCACTAAATCACGGCAACAAAAGCAAGAGAAGAAAGCAGGTACCTGGAATCCTGAAGGTACTCTTACCACAATAAAAGCATTCAACAACAGCTCCGTTGACACAGCAATAAACTGCGTTGTGTCTTGTCTAACAAGCTGGCGTTCGCGAAACACGGGGCAACCCGTAGAGCCGCGAGGAGCTCAGACACCACCGGCTCACCGCACGGACGCGGTGACATTTTGTACAGAGTGCTTGATGCCACCAAAGCGGCACGCTCATGGGCTGCCTGTGGCACACGAAGACACGCCAGCAGCACCCGGGGCAGCAAGACGAAGCTCCGCCAAGCCCCGAAATCAGACACCGGCCCGACGGGGCTCCTCCGACACCACACGGCTCAGCCTTGGCAGATATTGCCACCTGCCTCGACCGGCTGACACGTCCCGTGGCAGAAACGCCTCCTCAGAGCACCAGGTGGCTTCTGGAGAGCCTCGGAGCCAACTGCTCGGAAGGGGACGGGCAGGTGGGGCTCGCTGGTGTGGAGGCGAGGAGTTCGTTGGGGTCTTGGGCGCAGGCGGAGGGGCGAGGGAGGACACCAGAGGCTGTGAGGGGATCGTTGTGAGGGGACCCTGGGGGCGGTGAGGGGACACCAGAGGCTGTGAGGGGACACTGGGGGCTGCAGGGGGACCGTTGTGAGGGGACTCTGGGTGTTGTGAGGGGATCACTGCGAGGGGATACTAGGGGCTGTGAGGGGACCATTGTAAGGGGACACCGGGCGGGGCAAGGACGCGGAGCCTCCCAGCGGCGGCCACCGGGGCCTGCGGGCAGGGCTGGGTGCAGGGACCCCGCGGGGCCGTGAGGCCGGGACCCCTGCGGGGACCGGGGGAAGGGAGCAGGGAGAGCCGGGCCGGGCCGTGCCGGCGGGGAGCGGGGCCCCGCGGCCGGCCGTGAGGAGGGAGCGGCCCCGTCCGGCGCCCCCCGGGGGCTCCCCACAGGCCCCGGGGTGCCCCCCCCTCGCCCCGCTCCGTCGGGCGGAGGCGCCCAGGCCGCCTACCTCGGAGTCCTCTTTGGCCTGCGGCAGCGCGGGGAAGGCCGGCTTGGCGAGCTCCATGGCCGGCCGGGCGCTCTCCGGGCGGGGCCGGGCCGGGCGGCTATTTGGGCAGCGGGCCGGCGGGGGGAGGCTCGGCGGCGGCGGCGGCGGCGGCGGGGGGCGGCGGAGGCGGCGGCGCGCTCAGCCGCTCTCGCCCGGCCGCCATGCTGCTGCTGCTGCTGCTGCTGCCGCCTCTTCCCTCCTCCTCCTCCTCCTCTCCTCCTCCTCCTCGTCCTCCTCTCCGCCTCCTCCTCCTCCTCCTCCCTGCCTCCGCCCCGCCCCGGCACAACGGCCGCCCGCTCCCCTCAGGGCTCCCCTCAGGGCTCCCCTCACGGCTCCCCTCGCGCCCGCCGAAGTTTCCCCGAGCCCAGCCCGCTGCCGGCCCTCGCCTCGCCGCTTCCATTTTGGCGAGCAGCCCCCCTTGGTTTGGGCCTGCTGGGCTCCGCAGGCTGGCAGAAAGGCCGAAGAGATGGGGTACGGCTTCGTGCCAGCCCGCCGCCCTGCCAACAAACCCCCTCGGCTCTGGTGGCAGCCAAGAAAAAGGCAGAGCCCCACAGTATGCCCGCTTCGCCCACAGGCGCACACACTCGGGTGGCAGGCAAAGGCACTTTTTGCCCCAGCCAGGGATGGTCCTGGGCCAGGAGCCTGGCCCCATGCTCTGCTGGACCCCGTCACCCCAAACTGTCCGACTGTTTTGCTCGTTGGCTCATCTCCCCCTTGAGAAACCTTTGACAATCGTGTTTGAGCTAGCGAGAGATCAAAAATGAACTCAAAAATGAAGGGCAGCGCAGCAGGAAAAGTGTGGTTCATAGCTCTGGCCAGCACCTAGAATAGGAACAAGGAGGGATACTTGGGACATTACCACCTGAACTTCAAAAATATAACCATTTCTGGTGCTTCACAAAACTGTTCTGTCATTTTACCCTTCTCCAAGGTAATGTAGGAAGCTCAGCTCAATTTTTGCATCACCACAGTGCTCAGAGATTGACTTTTATTGCACTTTGACTACTCAGGTGTAGCACCCATACCCAGCAGCTCCGTCTGAGCTGCACTCAAATGCGTGGTATGGAAAACTAAAATTGAAATTTGCATCTTATGCTCCTGACGCAATCACATTAGGAAGTTTTCATAAGAACCATCGTCCATAACAGCCATTAGCTGTAAATGCGAAAATAGCGCCTGTCCCGCTGCAGCTGTTCTATGCCTTCCCCTGCCTCTGTTTTGTCTCATAGTGACAGGGAATGAAATATAATGCTGGTTGTTAAAACTGCCAGGGAGATGCTGCTCAGCGGTGCCTTTCCCAGTAAGTCTAGAGTTAATTTAATGTACTTGTCTGACAGCTGAGCATGCCCAAAGTAATCCAATTAGAATAATGAGAAGTAGCCAGAAGTCCAATCTAGTACCCTAACTGTTCCAGTCTAACACTTCAGTAAATTCCACAGCACAGTAAGTCAATCTCCACACACACCCTCTGAGGGGAACTGATTAGAAAACAGAAATAATACATAGTGACAGATGGCTTTAAGAACAGGTTACCCACCGCATTTTTATTTGTTTGAATGATTACTCAAACAGCTGCAGCAGAAAGTTCCCAGGGAGCACAAAGCCAAGCCCACAGAAGGCCAAATTCCAGCCCTGTAAGATGCATAGCAAAGCCATGCTCAGAGCTCCAGGAGCATTAGATATGGCACTCCACATGTGTAAAGCAGCACAGGTTCCAAGTATATCAGAAAGTTCCTAGCTGTATGAAGTAACTGAAAGGGGAACTTGGAGAGGAAATCCAGCTCAGATTCTCCACTTCCACTTAGAATCTTTTGTCAGCAAACTGGTATTTAGCATTAGACTTACCCTAGCATAAGGGAAGACAGCAAACATTTTAAAAGACTTCTTCAGTTCTTGCACTCCGAGCAATAACTAAATGCTAGCTCAGCTAAATCCTCTTTCCTGACTTCAGGAGTGAAGGAGTAAACACCAATTTTCTCTCCTTTGTCCCAAGGGAAAAAAAAAAAAAAAAAAAACTCATTTTGGTATGTAAGGTACAAGATTCGAATACAAAGCACTACACCAGAGAAAAGTTACTCTTCAAAAATTGAAGACACATGATTTAACTCTCTCCAAGAGAGTTACAGAGAAGGTACACTGGGGTAAGCCAATTTAAACAAGTTTTATTCAACTGTTCGATGAAAGGAAATTTACCGATATAAAAAAAGAAAACCACCAAGAAATGAACTGACTTTCTTGAAGACTGCTAACTCATCCAGGCACATTTATAAAGTCACACCATAATTGCTATGAGAACACATCTCCACGCATTTTACTTAACCTGGGCTGTAATGAATATTGTATTTCAGAATTGTACAGAAAACGTTTCTGTAGCCAACCTGCAACTAGTGTTACCAAACTACTAGCTACATGTTATACAAACACCTTATGATAACAATCAAGAGGTACATTATTTCTCTTCTTAGACATTAACCCAGTATGTCCCCTGCAGTCAATCATGAATTATATGGTTAACTTAAACAGGTTTGTAGTCGAGCTTGGACTCCAGCTTCTTAGAATCGGCCACTTTTCTAACAGCTTTCATGAAGTCTTCCTGAACTACAAAGTCATGATCGGCGCGGATCGCAAACATACCTGCGAAGAATAATTTAACAGCAAGGGTAAGTTGGTGCTCCTTTCAGTACGGAAAGACAGTACATGAAGTCTCACTCAAATTTAAGTGGAAAGGATCCAAGCTACATTATCTGCACAGACTGTTACACGCAGCTTTTGTAAAGCTGGGAAGAGGATTAAACTACAGCAAAGTCACTGAAGTGATCACTAAAATGTACAGCCCACTTTAAACAACTAACTGTGTAACTCAGCTTTCCAGTGTAGGCAAACCTTAAGTGTACGATAAATTTATGGAGTGGAAAAAACAAATACTATAAACTCTCCCAACACCCAGGTACTGAAAGACCTGGATGCTCTGCAAAAAGGAGAAAAATGGGTACTACCAGTGTTTCTGGAATGAATCTCATTGGTATGAGATAATGACATATATCATGATACTTGGCCGGTAAAAGTGGTTAAAACCACTCCGACACGCTAAGACCTTTTTCCCCCCTCCATTGTGTTGAACTTGAACTACAGAGAACGTTTATGCCATGCATGTCACAGGATGGTGCCTACACCCACAGAACTCTGTGTGGATCCAGCTCGTGTATGGCAGGGGATATTAGTGAGTATATTGCCGTATCACTGCACCGCTACTGCTCCTGACTGCCAGCAGGTCTGCACATATTAGCTGAACCATCTGTATGCCTAGCTGGTTTATCGACAGACTTTGTAAGATACTTGTCTGAAACCTTAGAGGAAAGATGTAAAAAATCAAGTTCCTCGTGACTGTATAGGTCATAAGGAAACTTGGAAGGAAAGATATTTTGTTCAAGTTATTCCATCAAGCTTCAGGGCGTATCGCCACGCTGCTGCTTACGCTTCACAGTCTAGACACGTGACATGCTGTGAAGTAAGCAACTGCTTTGGCATGTTGCTACTGATGAGATGTTAGCATTGCCATTAAGTGCTGTCCATCCCTTAAGAAAGGGGTACAAGAAGTGAGCAGTGTGCAAGGACCATATTCCAGCAGAATATTTCTGACCACCTGGTTTTAATCCATTGACAGAAGCACGTGAGAAACAGCTCAAACATCCAGCATTAATCAAGCAAGCCCACCAAAATTAAGAATTAAGAGAATACCTGCTTCGGTACAGACATTTCTCAAGTCTGCTCCATTAAAGCCATCAGAAAGCTTCACAATTGCTTCATAATCTATTCACAAAACACAAGTGCCTGTTAGAAATAAACTCACATTTCCCCTTACGGATACCACCGAAATACATGCCCAGCTAACAAAGGAACACTTTACTTTGATTTCAGTGCAAATAGATAGCTGACTACCAGACTGATAAATTAAATCAGCTGAAATAATCAGCTGTATTCTCCCTTTCATTAAGGAGGAAAGGTACCTCAGCCAAAAGCTCATGTTATGTAGCTAAATCCCAAAGTTACTAATTTGAGGTTAAAAGCATTGACATAAAATGCAAGAAAACGTACATCAAGGAAACGTTATCATCATTTAAATGATGTAAAAAGCAAAACGAAACAGAAAACTTCAATGAAAGTGATCATCTCAGTCCCTTTCTTATTATAACTGCATCTCCAAAAGGCATTAAATGCCTTGACATAGTAAGCCTGGTTATAGTTTCTGTAATGAGTTTCTAAAGCAGACTGTTGAGCCTTCAGTGCTGCACATTAAAAAAAGCCATTTTGCAAGGCTTCACATTAAAAAGTCAAGAATTTTCTGCAGAACTTTCTGGAACAGTTTACCTGATGGATGAAATTCAAAACATTTGAACTGAAAGCTTTTATCTTAGAATCCAAACAGACTAGAAATTCTTTATTTGTTAATTCCACGTAGCACACTGTCCTATAAACAAGGAAACCGGAAAGTGGTGGGGAGGAGTGAAAGGGGACTAAAGCCATATCAAAAGCCGCAAAGTTTGGTAAGTTTAGTCTTCAGTAGACACCAGTACTAGAGCAGGAGAGCCTCATGCTGGAACCTGGAGCAGGTCATTATCTCAGGATTTTAATGCAGTTCACAGCCCATTTTGCTCATTTGGGACTTCCTTCCAGGATATCAGAGCTGAGCATCACAGCCTTCCCACGTCACATTCAGAAGTTTAGCCAGTAGCCCATCTTACGTCTCACTTTGTTAATGATATAAAGGAACGCTCCTACCCTGCTTCCATTCCGGTGCCCAAAGATGCAGAGAAAGAATGAAGTACCTTACCTCAGGTTCATGATTTGCCTTGGAGCATCTTCTGTATCTTCAGCTACAGTCTGATGCACATTTAAACCAACACTGCTGCTAAGAAAGGCAATCCTCATCCCTCTCACCCTCCCCCAGCTCAATCCTGCTCCTGAGCCACCCTCTCTATTGAGCTGCAGCTGTTTATGCAGCCAGATGGTGAACGAGATCAGTTCCACTCTCCAGATCATGCTGCCTGGCTGCATGAATAGCTCATGTCAGCAAAAAGGCGGGGGCGGAGTGGGGGGCAGCACAGGGCTGGGAACAGGCAGGCAGGGTCTGCAGAGCCGTACCGAAATAAAAGGCAGCCAACGTTGTTTTAAAGTCAAATCACAATTACAGCTTTCTCGAGGAAGGCTCTGAAGCTTTCACCGTGAGAATAAGACGTTGGTTAGCTTAGAGTAGCACAGTGTATAAACGAACCTTCCCCATTTTATCTGACAGATACCTCTCCCCTCGGGAGAAGGCTCTCTACAACAATAACCAGCAAAGACAAGCTTGGTTTCAGATAAGGTTTTCGTTATGCCATCTCCACACTCCAAGGTTAGGTTTCTCTATGACTTAAAAATTCTTTCTTGTTCTCAGACTCCTGCAGGAGGACTTTTTTTTGGCTAAGGGAAATGCTGTTTGCTTGCATTAAGCTATTCCCCCATAAAAAGGAAACTAACTGATGAGAATCATGCCCATTTGCTGGTTTACAGCTGCGCTCCAAGGCACATTTTCAACACATGCAGTTATCTTTTGCAAAGGGAGGCTTAGCAACAACTCAATCAGGATTTGGTTGTTGTTTTTTAAAAAGTAGAATTCTGAGAGGGGGAAGTTTTGTTGCCATTGTAAAGATGGGAATCCCAAGTGTGTCAGAGTCGGTGTAACAACCCTCTTCACACTTAAAAAAACAAAGCAGAATACCCAGGCAGTTTTCTACTTACCTATTTCACCATGTTTAGTGATAGGACCCGCGTGAATCTTCAAAATATCTAATCTGGCTTGTTCATTTGGTAGGTCAATATCTGGAAAGAATTATAGCTGTAATGAAAGCAGCACAGCTCACACAGGTAACATCCTCCTTCCAGTCACTGTGCTGAAGTAACTCACGGATCTTTCTATCCAGCCTTCCAGGCCGCAGAAGCGCAGGATCCAGCGTGTCTGGTCTATTAGTAGCCATGATCATTTTAACTCTGTGCAGAGTATCAAATCCATCCATCTGATTCAACAGCTAGTAGAAAAGAGAAGTTTGGTTTTAGGGCACGCTAGGGGGTTTTGGCTTATTTACTGCACTTTAATTTCTGCATACGTACTTCCACCAAGTTAATAAATGTGGTACGGATAAATTAGTAAAAACGCTACAAGCTTCTAAAAGAAGGCCACAGCTCCCTGCGTATTCTATAAGCAATAAAGGAAAGCTTAAAAGAGCCACTGAAAATGCTTCATTCAGAGAAAAAGATATCGAACAAAGCGGAGCTCAAATGTGAAAGACTTGGCTAAAACAATAAGGCAATGAAAACAGTGCAAGTACTAAAGGACCCAGTGGCTGGCTGAGACATTCTGAGTGCAATACTCTAAGTCCAGGACATTCAAATTAGACTTGGAGAACAGCCTCTAGAATACTAACACACATATGAAGACATTTCATTGTGACGATCCAAAGTACTTGTTCTTCGATCACAATGATTTAATTCTTTATGTGAGGCAGACACATTCTTTTGAACTGGACAAACTGTTTGCAAACACAGGCCAATGAAGTCTCTCACTAGCTTCAGAATTCTTAATTGTCACCAGGGTTTTAAAAATTCTCTTCACACAGCCAGGTTTACCACAACACTTGGTACAGAAAGAAAGAAACAACGCTCCTAGTTTCAGGAATCAAACCGTACAAGTTCAAAGATTTCATAAAGGAAGTGTCTTTGGGAATAAGAGACAAGCTCTCCTTTTCCTCTTTAAGAGGAAGCCCTCGAAACAATAAAAAAAAGAACGCAGTACGCAGAATCGTATTGAAGCAAGAAGAAAAATACCCCAAACTATTTTAGCAGTTTTAAAGATTCTTTCAGTTAGTCTCCAAGTTGGATTCACAGCTGAGTTATGAGGGTGTGCAACTGCCTTTTGCAAAAGCAGCATCTAGATCAATTTAGCTTAAGGTATTAACTCAGGAAAAGTTCTACCAAGCCAGCTCCCAGTGTAACAATTCGCACCTGTGTTATAACTCCATCTTAAATAGGACCGTACGGTGTGCGGTCAGTTCAGGCACTCACCTCCATCAGAGTCCTCTGAATTTCTCTGTCAGCTGAGGTGCCTTCAGAAAAACGGCGGCCACCTGCAGCACACCAAACCCGTCAGTTACAATACTTTACTTCTGCCTCCACATAATGCTATGTCTGAAGACAATCAGGTACCCCTTTTAATGGGGGGAGAGGGAAAGGAGGGAAGAGTTGCTTAAACACATTTTAAAATGCAGTTTCATATAGCTGACAAAATCTAAGCCACATATGAACCGTTATGGTTCTAAGCTAGCTGGCATAGCTCCGGAAGTTGAACCACTTTGCCCTGTTATGTTTTTTCTTAAAAAATAGCATGTAAGTATGTTTTTTCAGAAGACAGACAGTAACTCTAGAACTGATTTGCGCTAAAAAGAGCCTCTAGCCATCCTCCAGACCATTAGCCTTACCAATAGCGTCTATCTCATCCATGAAGATGATACACGGCTGATGATCTCTGGCGTAGTTGAACATCTCTCTGATCAGTCGAGCACTTTCACCAATGTACTTATCCACTATTGAACTTGACACCACCTTTTGAAAGGCGTAAGAAACATGAGTGAAGGGATTGGAGAGCAAACAGATAAAGCACGTGTGCACACGTGTGTGCAGAAGTAAGGTTACGCTACCTTTAGAAAGTTGCAGTCAAGCTGGCTAGCAACAGCTCTGGCCAAAAGTGTTTTCCCTGTACCTGTACAGACAAGAGACCAAAGACGTTTAGCTATTATCCCAACGTTACGTTAGCAACTTTAAAACAAATAAAAAAGGCTATTGCAACCAAGCACGACCACTAAGCTTTCATTTCCCTTTGATTCTATGAGCACTTCAGTTCTTATCTGTCTGAAAGGTCTGTCAGGGGCTCGGTGTGGGACGGGGGGAGCTGCACTGCCACCCTTACATTCCTTTTATACTCCGAAATCCACTGAAAGGATAAAGCACCTCGGTGCTCTGGCTGCCCTCTGAATTTTCTCCTGATGTGCTCCTGCCCCCAGAGGCAGCACGCAGAGGACACTGCACCGGTAATCACCCGAGCGGTTAACAAGTCTGAACGTCACCCTTACGCCCCACCTCAGCGAGTGGGAACCACAGGAGGTAAGAGATATCAACAGTGAATCACTCACCAGGGGGGCCGTAGAGCAGGCAGCCTTTTGGAGGTATAATTCCCACACGCTGGAACAGTTCTGGGTTTGTAAGCGGCAATTCTATTACCTGTGAAGAGACAGAAAAACGGTGACTTTGTTTCAGTTTTAAAAATAGACGAGTGATCTCAGGAAGTTAATGGAACGCTTGCCAGCCTGTTTTCTAGATAGCTGTATTCTTCGCTATCTGTGCGGCATATTTTTGGATGAGAAACGGATGAGTAAGAAAGCACCTGATTGCTCTAATTGATCAATCCGCAGTCCTGCCCTTGTTGTTCAGACCTCACTTCTGCTATGCCTTGTTTCTCTCGATGCTCATTCAAACCATGTTTTACCACTATCATAATACAACTACCCAAAGCAATTCTAGCAGTTTCTGTGCAGAACTAGTTTGGTTTGTTGGCTGTCTAACCTAACTATGCCCTCTCACTTGACTTTATAGCGCTCCCTTAGCTTAAAGGGTCTCGCATCCTTCAAACCCTCTTTTTAGAAGACTTTCTTCGTTTTAATTTCAATCCCAGCTCCTGTAACAGCAGAGATGAGTTATAACCAGCTCGAGAATTGGGATGTGGTGTTTAGAATAATCCTTCTCTGCTACTGTAAGGTGTGTGCACAGCACACAAACAGTCTCTGTTATAGTCAGATGGCTCACAGCAGCATGAGCGAGTCTTCAAACACCCACATTCCTGGGCAGGCTTGCTCAGCCTGCAGCACTGATGCCCAAACTAACAGGATTACTTCAGTGTGAGCGCACCAGCATCCTGGATCACATTGCCGTTTGCCATAAACACAATTGCAAAGCTGAAAAACATCTAAAAAAAAACACTTCACAAGTTATCTTCTAGCATAGAAAAAAGTTAATGAAACACACAAAGCACTCGTCTGATAGGATCCTCTAACAGCCTCTCTCATGGTAGTTTAGGATAAACATCAATAAAACATTTAAACACTAAAAGAACTTCACTCAGAACACATCCCGCTATTTGGAAACTGTTTTGAGATAGCAAATACCTCTCGCAGCTCTCTGATTTGTTCTGACAACCCTCCAATCTCAGAATACGAAACATCTCCTGGGTCTTCATGAGACATATTATACACCAGTGGATCCACTTCCCTTGGCAAGTATCTGGAATAAAAAAAAATTAAGAGCATGCATATTTAATTGTGCAGACATGTATACAGTTAGTGCAATAAATCCTAGAGCAAGTATGAAAATTATTTATTCTCCTTTCACCTTAAAAAGGAAACAAACATCTGCTAAAAATAAACATAGCAAAATTTTAAAAGCCTTACTGAAAAAAAAGCTCAAACAAAACCTGAAACAAAAGCTCAAAAAGCTGCTGAAATGTCTGAGTTGTAAATGATTTTTTTTTTTTAAATGAGCAGCCAACTGCTTTTAAAGCCAGTTGACAGATACTTGACTTTCCACAAAAAAAAACCGTCCTCACTTAGGCACCATTTTACAGAGCGTATTTACAAAACATTACGTAACTGATTATTCAAACTTCTGTGTAACCTATTCCGATCAGTGTTCTTCCCCCTTTACATGGTAAGCGGAACAGCAGCTGGAGAGCAGAAACCTACCTCATAATAGTCAGAGTGGTCATATCCAGAGCAACTCTCGTCCCCGGCTTCAGCTTACTTTTGTCAAGCTAGTGACAACGAAGATATTTCTGTTAGAACCACGTTCCGAAACATTTGGTTTTAGCCAAGACGTTTACTGTAGCTCGTAGGCTCTGCTCAATCGCACGCAAGAAGAAACAAGGCTGCTAGAGCTACATGCCAAGCAGCGACTCTAGTAAACACCGCTTGTCCCTCGCCACCATTTTTGGGGATGCTTAAACTGGGAAAAAGCCGGCCTGCTATTCCATGGGAACGCCAAAGCGAGCCAGGAGCTGGTATACACCAACGAACCTGGAGGTTTCCAGGATGACAGAAAAGCTAAAACAGGCCAGAGGAAGTATTTTTTTAACGCTGAAAGAGATCTTGAACAACAGCTCATTAACTCACTTCTGCTACTTTTGAAAATAGTTTTCTAGACCATAATTCACATATATACTGTGCTTTCTATCCACTGTTAGTGTGACAGGAGCGGTGAGAGATCTAACCCTCCCCTCTGCTTAGCATGGGATGGAACCAGCTGTTTCAGAACCAGCAGCGATCCTTTAAGGACCCAAGGAGCAGCCTGCCCATTTGAGTCTGAACTTGCCGCCGGTCTAGGCAACGGTTCTCTCATTCCTGGCCTGTCAGAAAGGGTGCACAGATGTTCCTGACCTATTTTCTTCCAGCCTTTCATCGTTTGTTAATTTCACATATCCAGTTATCTCTCATCTTCAAAGTCAGCTGTTCCAGTTGTTATTTTTTCTTTTTGCTGTCATTTACCTCAGATGCCCTGCTCATCTGCCTCAGAAGTTTTTGTCCGCCTACTCCACTTTTTTTTTTTTTTTTTTTAAACAAAGAAGGTTTGATACTTACAGTCCTATTCCAGGACTCCGTACTACCTGCTGGCAATTTCTGCTGGGTTTCAAACTAATAATTTTTATTTCTCACCTTGCTGTTAAGAAACCTGCTCTAGGACAGCAGTCGCACATCTCATACAATAGAGACTCGAACAGCAACAATCATTAAAAAAAAAATACCTTGTCACTGATTTGTTTCCAAAGGTCCTCAATCTACATTTGATGAATATAAAACCTGTTTTTTCTGAGCTTTACTAACATGGCATCTGAGCAACACAGATTTCTACAACTGTTTGCAAGCAGTGCCTGAAGCTTTCCATCTCCCCCACTGGGAGATTTATAAGGTCCCTCGCCAGCAAGGGTTATTTAGTCTCTAGTAGTGTTTCGGATCAAGCTGTCACTCCTCCATTACTCGAGTCACTGATAAGACCCACTTTCCAGCTGCCTAACCTTAAGAAATATGTAGAAGCTTGTATTTCTATCAGATTCAACACTGCTCAATAGATTTAAGCTATTCTGTCTCGAGAAGACAAAAAGAAACCAATTGACCTTGAATTCCTTGGAAAGTGCACTTGGATAGGGAAGTAATTTTGTTTTAATTGAAGCTCTGTGGCTCCCCTCTCCCAGCAGCTCAGCCCAGCCGCAAGGGCCTGGATCAAACACTAGCTCTTGGAGGCTGCAAAACACCGTGCAAAGTTATTTGCCTTGATATTTTGGCATTTTGAAAACAATCATGGATATGTTTGGTTTTTTACGCTTCTTCCTGTCAAAGCTAGGATCTTTTAAGATCAAAGAGCGCTTTTTGTTCCAGAATAAACTCCAGAGTACATGCTGCAAGGCCAGACCCATCCAAGAACAATTTATTCCTTAGCATTTAGCTCTGTTCCAACAAAGAACCTCAAGACTAACTCGTCGAGCCTATCATGTGCTTCAGAGTGAAATTAAGTATATCTGTGTCCCAGAAAAGTATTTTCTTTATTCCTGTGAAAGAAAATAGTGAGTTTGTGCCATAACGTATTGAAAGGGTTGAAGCTTACAAGTATGCATTTAAAGAGCACTTCAAAACTAGCAATTACTGCAGATGTTTTATGCAAGCAGAACCATACCACGTCCATATGCTTGAGAAAAATCATAGATAAATGGATTTATACTACATCAACTAACACACCTACTGACATCCCCTTTTCCCAAATAGTTTGTTTCTAGGAGGAGAAAACATCCATCGTTACTGAAAAAAATACAATACAATCTACTGACAGAGTCAACACCAGGGGAAAATACTTCCTGCAGGAGTTTTGTTCACTGTTTGCTGCTAAGTCTTGTTAACTGTGGGCCTTCACCTGGAATTCCTGACAGGTAGACCCCCCCCTTCCGAACGACAACAACCTTTTTAAGTTCTTCCACGTATAACAATCTCCCCAGTCTGCCACTTCCTGGTTGCCTCAACCTCTCCCTCAGCTACCAAAACTCCATTACAGATGGATCACCAAAACAGAGTCGGTTAACTCGTACATTAGAGTTCTGGTATGCTGTACTTCAAATTAACTTCCAGGTGCCAAGCTTAAATTAATTCAGAGAAGCAGGGTATTGCAAAGAATTTGCAAACACATTTTCTTTCTTTCAGCAGAAAGAGTTAAGAGTTGAGAATTCCGTAACGAAGATCAGTTTCTCTTCAGAAAGACAAGCCAACCGTAGCACCAATACTACGTCGGTGTACCTTTTACTGAAAAAAACCTCTATTCTTCACTATTTATTTTATATGCTAGAACATGCTATGGTACAATCATGAGATTTTAAAATTGCAACTGCAGTTACCTTCCCCTTCAGTAAATAAGTCAGTTTGAGATGAACTGAGAGGTCACAGCTGTTACAAGAACCTACGCTTATCTGCGCAGTAAAACAGCGAAATAGAACGCTGCTGCTTCCTCAGGATACACGATCCTCTCCCGCTGTCCTTCTTCTCTGTTCAGAAGATACCTTACAGCCTCAGATTTCATTCATATACAGGAGCAAAGAAGAACATGCCAGTCAGGGATGAGTCTAGCAAAAGCCAATCAGAGATTCCCTTCTGCCCACAACGACTCTGCAGTTGCCGAATGCTTTCGCCAAGAACTGTGGTTCCTAAGCAATAGATAGCTTTGGTAAGGAACTGCTGATCTACAGGGTTTTAGTTTCCGTAAGTGGGTCGCATTCGATGCTCAATTAACCAACCAGCAGTTCTTAAGCCACGCCTGCAATGTATCACTTATACTTTAGTGCAGAAATAGAAAGTAAAGAGTACCTCTAAACTGGTTCTTGCTGACTGTACCAGAAGATGGGTTATTTTGTAAGCACGGTTCTGTATTAAGTTGGGTACCTTTTATAAAGTTTCACGTAGCTAAAAAAGGGGTTGTCCTGCAAACTAGAAGCACTGAGGCTTTTTTTTTTTAAGAAAAAAGTCATTAAATACAAATAAAAAACCTTGATAGCGTGTTCAGAACAGAGGTCTTGCCTGCAATCGTTCTTTATGGAAGCGGACTGCAAAAGCATTAGAAAAAGATAGCTGAATATAGTTATGCAACATTAGATCTAAACCTTAGCATAACAGCAACGGTCCTGGGCAGTGTTTACAGCGTGGCAAGGGAGTCCTTACACAGTTTGACGGTATGATGATTAATTTTCAGAGTTCAAGCCCAGGCAGAAGGACGGAGCTTCACAACAATGAAAAGGATAAACACGTGCAAGGTTCCAGGAATGTTTTGGACTGCTTTGTGTCTACAAGGAAATTATGCTACTACAAGCTAGGAAGGGAGAAAACAAACAGATCCCTTTATAAAAGGTAGCCATATACAGCTCAAAGAAAACACTTAATCCCATTAAGAACAGGATTTATCCAAAGCAATGCTAATATTCAAGACCAAAACAACCTCTTTAAGAATAACCACATAAATCAGCTACCTGACGGCGACAGCCAACCACGTATCTTGGGCCATTTGTAGCCTTCACAATGACTAGAGAGAGAAGATGAAAGAAAAAGTCAGGTTTACTTGAGGCACTGCTCTGAACTATGCTTCTGAACTATCTGACGTATTAGATTTTTCTGTCAATGCTCACGTCACTGATACGCTTGTTTTTCATTCTACCAAATCTTTAGACAAATTTTTAACTGCATAAGATTATTTTCAGGAGTTCAAAGACCGAAACAGTCCAGCGTACTTACATTTCTCTTCTGTTAGCTGTTTAAGCACCTCACCAACAATCTGCAAAAAAATAAATAAATGCTATATCAGCCTACAGATAAGTTAGTCTTGTCAAACAGTATTTATCATGTGTTTCAGAACGTGGAAGATGGCTGTTGACTTGTAAATTCTTTCTCCTGCTTCAAGTCAATAGTTTTACTTCTTTAAGACATCTCTGTTAACCAGGATAAACACAGAAATCTTCTCCAACCCACGTGCTTGGGATGTCTGTATGTAGTAAGGCTTCTCTTTGCGTTAGCTGTACTATTCCCACCTGCTTTTTCTTCTTACCAGAAGGGGACTTGACAACTGCTACTTCTAGACCAGTTCTCCATCAACCACCCCCACAGGCTGCTATGACCCCATTCCCCCCACATACCTGCCCGACGCTCTGCAATGCCTTGAGATCGTTTTCCGACTTCTCATATTGCTTGGTGAGCTCCTTCAGCTGCTCCCTCACTAGAAAAGGAAAGAAACGCCAGATTTGGGCAACTTGGAATCTAACAGGAACTCGGCACCAGGCCCTTTCCCCTCCCACAGCAGAAGGGCAGCAGGCGGGAGCTCTGTGCGCCCAGCAAGTCATCCCGCCGCGAGCCCAGGGGCCCCTGCTCAACACAGCAGAGCACGGCAGTATTAAAAAAACAGAGCGAAGGTTTTTTGGGGTTCGAAAACCCCACGCGGCGTTTAAAACGTGGATTTTGAAGGCAGCTGGGCGCTGAGGAGGACCGGGGAGGCGATGTCCCCCCGTGCCGTGCCCTGCTGAGGCGGCAGCTCAGCGCTGCGCTGGGTTCCGGGCCCCTCACCACAAGCGGCACCCGGAGAGGCCCCGGGAGGCGCCCGGGGCAGGGCTGTGAGGCGGCCGCGGGGCCTGGGCCCTCAGCGCGGCGCCGGAGCAGGCCCGTGACGAAGCGCAGAGGCGGTGGCGGCACCGCCGGGGCCGGGAGGCTCCTCACGGGTCCCCTCCCCCAGGTACCGGGGGACCTCCGGCGGCCGCCACTCACGCTCCTTGAGGCGCCCGTCGATCTCCTTGTGCTCCAGCAGCTTCTTGCGGTAGTCCTGCAGCGCCTTGTCCCGCGGGTCCGCCATGATGAGCAGCCGCCGCTCATAGGGAATGCCGGGAAGGGCCATGGCCGCGGGGGGCGGGGCCTCGGCCACGCCCCCCTTCGCCCCTTGGCCCCGCCCCCCTTCGCCGCTTGGCCCCGCCCCCCGCCGCTCCCAGCGCCCTCTGGCGGCGCGGAGGGGTGCGAGGGAGCGCGGCGGGCCGCTCACGCATGCGCAGAGCGGTGGGAGGGGGGAGAAAGGGAGGGGTAACGCCGCGTGCGCGCCCTCACTGAGGCGGTGGCGGGCGGGGCTGTGGGCATATATACGTGGATGTACGTGTGTATGTGTGCATATACATATATATATGTGTATATATGCGTATATACGTGTATATATGTGTGTATGGGTATACATACGTATATATGTGTGTGTATATGTGTATATATGTGTATATAAGTGTATATATGCCTGCGTATGTATATATGCGTATATATGTGTATATATGTATGTGTATACATGTGCATATATGTGTATATGTATGCATATGTGTATACAGGTGTGTATATGTTTGTATATAAGCACATACATGTGTATGTGTATACCAGTATATACATGTATAAGTGTGTATATGCATATATAGGTGTATACAGGTGTGTATATGTGTAGAGATGCATGTGTACCTGTATATTTATGTGTATAGGTGCATATATACATGTGTATGTGTATATATACGTATATGTGTATATACGTGTATATATGTACATGTGTGTATATATGTGTGTATATGTGTATATATGTGTTTATGGGGGGATCCTGGGTGGCTCCTACAGCCACAACACCTGTCTGAGCTCAGGGGTTGTTTGTAGGGGCAAGGAAGGGGACACTGCCTGTGAGGGCTCTGTCCTGATGCAGCACCACGCCTCGGCCTCCTCAGGAGCCCCGTGGCAGCTCCCACCTGCCTCACCTGGCCACAATCGCCCATCGAAGGCAGTTTTACCCTGTCTCTGGGACCCTTGGGGTCTTTGAAGGTGTTGAGGAAAAGATCAGAGAAGGGGCTCAGGTTGTTGGAGGGGACTTTAAAGACCACCCAGTTCCAACCCCCTGCCACAGGCAGGGATGCCACCCACTAGACCAGGTTGCCCAGGGCCCCATCCAACTTGGTCTGGAACACCTCCAGGGATGGGGCATCCGCAGCTTGTCTGGGCAGCCTGTGCCAGTGCTTCACCGCCCTCTGAGTGAAGAACTTCCTCCTAACCTCTAATCTAAATCTCCCCTCTTTTAGTTTAAAACCATTCTCCTTTATCCTGTCATTATCTGATTGAGCAAAAAGCCCCTCTCCATCTTTTTTTATAAGCCCCCTTTAAGTATTGAAAAGCTACAATGAGGTCACCCTTTCTTCTCCAGGCTGAACATCCCGAGCTCTCTCAACCTTTCTTCGTAGGAGAAGGGCTTCAGCCCCTTGATCATTTTCATGGCCTCCTCTGGACCCTCTCCAACAGCCCCACATCCTTCTTGTGCTGGGGGCCCCAGACCTGGACGCAGTACTCCAGGTGGGGCCTCACAAGGTGCTAGATTATTTCATCAAGATACTAGATTATTAACAGTTTAATTGTAAATCCAGTTAATGAGCGTGGACGTAATGCTGACTGGCGTAAGTTTATAGATTAAGGAGCAGCCAAGGCCTGTGGAAACAGGAGAACCCGGATGTGTTTTTTTCCGCAGCTGAAACTGGGACAAGAACTTCTGTGAGGAAACCAGGCAAGAAAGGAAGCTGCTGTAGCTGTCCCTTGGCCTCTGCCTTGCACGCCCTCACTTCCCCATGAAGGTGGAGAGGGTTGGGAAAAGGAGTCACCATTATGGGCACCTGGGGCACGGCCCTGCTCCATGCCTCACAGAGAGCCCCGGGGCAGGACATCAAGGCCCTGGAGCATGTCCAGAGAAGGGCTACGGAGCTGGTGAAGGGCCTGGAGCACAAGTCCTGTGAGGAGCCTCTGAGGGAACTGGGGGTGTTTGGTTTGGGGAACAGGAGGCTCAGGGGAAACCTTACTGCTTTCTGCAGCTGCCTGAAAGGAAGCTGTGGGGAGCTGGGGGTCGGACTCTTCTCGCAGATAACTAGTGATAGGACTAGAGGGAATGGCCTCAAGCTGTGCCAGGGGAGGTTCAGGTTGGCAATGAGGAGACATTTCTTCTCAGAAAGAGCAGTCAGGCGTTGGGACGGGTTGCCCAGGGAGGTGGTGGAGTCACCGTCCCTGGGGGTGTTCAAGGAAAGGTTGGACGTGGTGCTTGGGGACATGGTTTGGTGGGTGACATTGGTGGTAGGGGGATGGTTGGACCAGATGATCTTGGAGGGCTTTTACAACCTTAGTGATTCTGTGACTCTGGCTGGGGACACGGGCACAATCCCAGCCCCATCCAGCCAGGCCTCGGGCACTGCCAGGGATGGGACACCCACAGCTCCCCCGATCAATCTGTAAGAACGCCTCAGCGTGAGGAATTTCCTCCTGCCCCTCGTCGAACCGGGACATCTGATCTAAAGAAGGCGGCACCCGGCGGCGGGCACGTCCCCCGGGGCGGAGCGGGCCAGAGCCGCGGCTTCTTCAGCCCCCGCCGGCCGCGGCGTCGCCGTGAGATGGCGGCGGGCGCTGGGCTGCTGAGGGCGCTGGGCCTCGCTGCCCTGCTGCTCCCCGCCGTGCCCCGGGGGCCGCCCGGCGGTGCGGAGCGCCGCTGCTTCTGCCAGGTGGGCCGGGACCCTCGGTTTGGGGGTGTCCGGAGCGAAGGGGGGCCGCTCCGTGTGCCTGCTGCCTTGTCGGGTCCCCTCCTTGGCACCGCTGGGGGGGGGGGGGGGGTGCTGCAGCACGGGGGTCGCGTCTTTCTTGGCGACCCGGGTGTCTCCGGGGGGGGGTTTGGGGGTTTTGTGGCGCTGTGGTGGCGGGGAGCTGCCTCATCCTTTCTCCTGGGGGTCTGCCTTACCATCCCTCTGCCATCCAGGCTGTGGCAGGTGTGCCAGCATCTGCCCAGGGTTCAGCATCTGCCCAGGGTTCAGCCTCTCCCAGGGTAAATTCTCCTCGCTGATGCGCTGCTGCTTGGCCCGGTGTGTCCTCTGTGCCTTCTGCTGATGTGTGGTAACGAGAGGATTGGGTGTTCCTCACCATGAGACCACACCAGGCAGCTGGACTTGCGGGTGCAGGTGTTGTGCAGGTGCCTCTTGACTTAATTTTGCGTGAGCACATTTGCATGATTGAGGAGCAAAAGCGGTACTGTGTACTTAGTGCTTTATTGTTGCTCTCCTTTAAAAACTGGAGCTGTAAAGTCTACTATTGTAAAGTCTGCTCTTACTGTATTCAAGTTCCAGTGCTTAAATGTGAGTCAGAAGTGGAGAGTGGCAAAGAAAACGTGCAGTTGTGCACTTGGCTTTGGCTGCTGGGTGGTTCTTGACACTTCAATTTCACGTGTAAATGGCAGGTTAAAATCTGCTGATAGAGCACTGAAATGTGTGCTTTTCAGTCCTTTATCTCTGTAGGGCTTTTGCTCATGTGTTTCCTGTTTAACAGAGAGGCTTGTCTCGTAAGGATCGAAGTCTGAGTCAGAATGCGGTATGGCAGGAGAAGCCCTAGCCACTGAAGGAACTGGCACTGGCGTATTAATGGCTCACAGGCTTTTTTCCTTGGGTAGGAAGAACTGGCAGTGTTCTCTCTACTCCACTGGTTTGTTGCAGTACCCTTCTCGTTTATGGAGTCGCACACGCTTTGGTTTAAGTTCTCAATACAAGTGTAGACAACTTTTCCTGTCGCCTTTGGGAAGTGTGTTACATAGGGCAGAATGTTTCAGCCTTACTAACCACTTAACCTATTAAAAACACCCCCGAGGGCTGTACTGTTTTTGTTTTTTTAAATAACTTGCTGATCATGTACAGCACGGGGCTGGTGGTTTTTATCCACCACCAAATAAAATACAGGGTAAACCTTAAATGGTTCTACCTTTCTTTGTATGCTTGAAGGCAAGGGTATAGCATCTGGTTTTCTCCTGTGGACCATCTCTTGCCTCCTCCTGGGCTGTCAGATTAAGAAACCTTGATGAGGGGCATGTAGAAGAGCTTTGACTTGTCTCTCAGCCCTTGTTGGGCAGTTGGCAAGGGCTGCTTTTGAATGTTCTTGCTCTAGCAGTATTTCAGGTGCTGGCAGAAGTGGGTCGTAATTCTGGAACAAGCGTTGCACTCCCCCATCGTGGAGTTCGGTGATATTAAGAGCAATGCTAACGTGCTTTTTTTAAGAAGAACTTTAGTTCTCCATTTACTCATGTTGCTAACCAGTCCTGAAACTTTCATCACAAACATCCAGCTGCTGCTAAAAAACACCGAGGTTTCACACGCTGTTCCTGCTTTCTGATCTATCTCATTAGCACCGATTAACTCTTCCTGGGAATTCCCTCAGTCTTCAGCCAGCTTATCCCCCACCCAGCTCGACGTGTTCACTGCTGCATTGATGCTTTAGTCAGCCGTGAATCAATTCTCCATATTCCTAGTAATTATTGCTCATTCATTGTTTACAGACTGACGTAGCCGTGCTAAGGCTGTGCTGCAGGTGCTTAGCAGACCGGGATTTTGATCGTGATCTGTCAGTTTGTGGTCTGGCAGAGGACGGGCTTCCTTCGGGGGTGTTTCTGTGGTCAGCAGGCTGTCATTAGGGGTGCGTGTGGGCACCGAGAGCTGCCTCCTCGTTACCTGAACAGATTTTCAAGCCACTTTTGCGTTCTTGTTAAATTGGTGCTCACCCACGAGCCTTCGGGGCGGGAATTCGTACCTGGCACCCTTCTGATCCCTGTGGGGTGGCTGGGAGGCAGCTGCCCAGAGTGCAGGACCTGCAGATCTTCCTTTGCCAACAGGGGCTTGCAGGTGTCACTTGGTGGCTTCTGTGGTTTAACATCCTTCTGAGGCTCCCGTGTGAGGTTTGCTCCCTTCTTTTTTGGGTGAAAGATGGGGTGACAGCGAGGAAGCTCCTGCGGAGGCAGCAGGGTGTTGACTTGCCATCATGCTGGGACTGGTTTGGCTTGGAAAAGGCAGCTGCCAGTGGAGTTGGTATGGGTTAAAAGCAGCTCCTCGTCTCACCCACAGCGGCTTTCCCTTCCCTGTGCTCTGTTCTAGCCACAAGTGGGAGATGCGAAAAACATTTTGCCCGCTTCCCTGCCCAGCTGTGCAATAGATGGTGGCGTACGGGTCAGGGAGAGAGCTTACAGCAAGTGAAGTAAGCCCTGAATCCGCAGCTCAGGTGCATTTCTGTGGCACTGAGGGAACCAGAAAGAGGTGGGAAGACGAGAACCAGAGGCGCAGAGGGAGCGGACTGGCAGGATCCCAGGATGGAGGCGAAGGAAGACGAAGCCGAGGCCAAGCCCGAGGATTAAGCAGAGTCCACGTGCGGCGCTTTCCGCGCTGTGTTGCACACCCAAGGCGGGCACACCAGCGGTGAGGGATCGCGGAGGGCCAGCCGAACGCCTTCCTCGCTGCTTACTCAGCAGCCGGAGCCCTTGGTGTGCGCGTCTGTCCCGGCGGCTCCGTCACATCTCCTCCCGGGGACAAACCCAGCCCTGCCCCTCGTCTCCTGCCAGGCTCCGCCGCCCCGTCCGGGTGGAACGAAACCCGTGGCTGAGCTCAGGGCTTCACGGCTGCCAGCCAGCGCGTGGCACGTGTTTGCTGCTGCATCGATTTCTGCCTGTTTCACCCTGCATGCAAGAGGGAAGGTCTGGGGCGAAGGACGTGCCCTGCCACGCAGCCTGGTACTGCCCCCGAGGTGGCTTGGTGCTCTCGCAGCACCAGTGGGGCTCTGGTCCTGGTCTCGGGGCAGACTGGGCCTCTCGGTGGTCCCTCTGTCCTCCTGCACGTGAGGTTTGGTAGGTTGGGCATATACAGGCTGTGCTGCCAGGCCCCGCTGAGCTTTCCTTTAGGCTCTCGGGGCCAGAGCAGGAAGGTAAGGAAAGGTACGTGGAGGCTAAAGAAATCACCCGCTTCTGCGCGGGCTGACTGAGCGCCTGGGAGGAGGGAGTTTTCCCTCTGGCTCGGGCAGAGCTTGGGTTTTCCCCAGTGCTTCCCCCTTGCCTGTGCTACCCGTGCAGGCATGGGTTTGGTGGCGGTGTCTGATCGTCCCACTACACCGAGCAGCAGGTAGTCGGAGATCTCCAAAGGTGACCCCCACGCGCTCCTGAGCGCGCTGAGAGCATTCACAGGGCTTCACCCTCGGCGATAATGGGTTGGTTCTGGTCGCTAGACCTAGCCAAGTCAGCCCTGGTGCAATCAGCACGCGCCGCCCCTTTCAGTGAGGGCGTGCTGGGTGCCCGAATGTCACCTCTTAGAGGGAGGCGATCCCCTCGCGGCGATGGATGTCTGACATGGCTGCAGAGATCTCTTTGGAGGCCGCTTTTAGGCCGGCTGAAGCATGACCCAAGCTGCCTTCCTCAAAGGCTGTCAGGCTTCCAGGAAACACAGAGAGATGTGTGGCTTTTTTGTTTTGGTTGCTTGCTCGTCTTCGTTTTGAAACGGCTTTGAGTTGGGTAACCGGATTAGCAAATGGGTGCCGTTTTTGTTTTGTTTTGTTTTTTTTACGGGAGTGATTTGGGCTACTGGAAAGTTTAATTGCTATGCTGTTAATCTTCAGCCTCATTGCCTTGCAAAACACCCGGCGGAATACAGCACCTGCGTGGGGCTGGGGCGCTGGGCAGTGCGAACACGAGAAGCAGAGGTGAGCCTCCAGATCACGGTGCCTCGGCACAAACGATCTCTTCAGGTGGAGAAGGGCACGGTGGCACACGGATGGATTTCCCTTCACTCCCCCTCCAACCAGGGTGGCTTAACCTGAAATAACAGTGCGTTTTTTGGGGGGGGGGTGGGGAAAAAGCTCAGCTTCCCAAACACCGAGTCCCACTGAGGAGCAGGAAGAAACCTACACGTTCCTTTAAGGTGCTGTGTGTTTAACGCAGGCTGTTGGTTTTTTCCCCTCCCCTTTTTGTGTGCTCTGAAGGGCGAGTGCTCGACTTCTGCCTTCCTTCCTGGAAGGAGGGCCGGGAGCTTCATTGCTGCGGCACTAATCATCATCGGGGCTTTGCTGAGGTCGGTGTGCGCCTCGTACGGAGTTATCTGGGCTCTCCGGGTGTGCGTCAGGCCCTGTGCTTCACGTTTCTCACGTCGCTCTCTTTCCTCTGCACATGATCATTTATTTTGCCCTTATTCCTTGGAGGCTCTCTTGAGGCTTGTATTTCCTTTCCTGGCTCTGGCTGCCGAGATGCCTGGGACTTTGTCGGTGTCTTTCCTGCGAGAGGAGCGCTGCCTGCTTCTGTTTGCTGCCCCTTGGCTGGTTGAGTGCTTAGTAAGGAACGGGGGAACCCCTTATAAACACCTTAGGTCTTGTGCATCCCCCAGTCTGCATTTTTGGCCTCCCTGGGGAGTTTTTATGCTGCAGCTCGACGCTGTGCTCTCTGACGCTTCACAGGGGCTGCATCCAGGCTTCTTCTGCTCATCCCTGCTTCCAGCTTGCTTTCGAGTGAGCAGGGAGATGGCAGAGATTGGGCAACCCCCCCTGGAACAGTGTAGCGTAGGGTATATTGTTTTTGTGCTGGCTGCTACCAGGATATTGTAAGCTGCTGGGACAGAAGCAGCGAGAGGATTTCTCATCGCGAACATCCCATACTTCACAAATCAACAATACCCGTTTAAAACAACCGCCGTGGTCTTAAACCCCCCCCCAGTTTATCTGATACTGGCGGATGCTATTGCTACGTCGACATCCAGGAGAAATCCCCGGCGTGCTGCTGAGAGGGACCGAGTGGTGTGCTCGCTTTTTGGCCGCGGTGCTTTCCCCGAGTACGTGTCAGAGGGTGGCAGGGGAAGCAAACCTCCTCCTGCCTTGTGCAACGTTCTCATCCAGGCGATAATCTACGTGTCAGAGAGCCATGGCTGAATTTGTCGTGTTTTTTTTTTTTTTTCTTTGGGTCTTACACACTGCTTGTTGAGCTGTTCGGGGTGATGCAAGAAGTATTGGCTTCCTGCATCAGATTTAACAGCAGATGTTTTCCTGCCAAGCAGCTTTCAGAGGCAAGGGGGGAGCCTGCTGCAGGCGCTGTGGTTCTGATTAAATCCAACATACGGCCACGGTGCAGTTGGTTGACAGCAGGGACTTTGTGTTGAGTGCCTTAATCTTTGGTGATGTTGTTGATAAATCCAGCAAGCCGGTGTCTTGCTGGATTTGGTCATGATAAAAAAACAAAAACCTCTGATCTGTGTGACTGTATCTGATGTGTGGTCAAGGGCAGTGCGGGTTTTCCTGCGTGTGACACAGCCTGGTTGAATGTCTGCCATCTCTGCTCTCTAACGAGAGTGTCTGATGCCAATTAATCTGTTGCCAGTAAATGTTAACGTACCTGTGTGTGTTAGGGGAAAAATATTTCTAAATAAGCTGCTTGTCCCCAGGTGCCGATCCTAAAGGATGCATCAGAAGGAATTCTCTGCCAATTCAGCACAGTCAGGTTTAATGTCGTTTAATTCCGGTTGGACTTAACTGGATGGCTCACTGATAAAAGGAAAGAAAACTCTGGATTGTTTTATTGTCCGCAGTCTTAAACAGTACTGACTGACTTGCTCCTCCTCTTTCATGTCCAACAGGTTACTGGTCATATAGATGATTGCACCTGTGACGTAGAAACCATTGATGCCTTCAACAACTACAAGCTTTTTCCTAGACTGAACAAACTTCTGGAGAGTGACTATTTTAGATACTATAAAGTAAGTTTCTCACACAAGAAACGCATCAATATTTCTCATTCATTTTGTGTGCTTTTTTTTTTTTTTAAATTTAAATTCTGTGAAAGTTGCTGCTGATGTTAAAATCAGATACCCCATTTCAATCTTGATCTTCACGAATGCAGTCAGCAAGTCTGACTCTCCTGTTATCAGGAGAATCTTAAAGTGATACAACTTTCATATGCAGTAAGTTGCATGATTTTAAAGATATTTTCGTATGCCTTTTGCCCTCTAAAGGCCTTTAGTAGGCCAATGAAATGCATTATTTTGTTGGATTAAGGCTCAAACATGTTAACGACTGGGGATCTAAATTGCAAAATGAGGATATTCTTCATGTCTTCCTGTCAACATGGAAAGCCTGGTTTAGTTATCAAACAGTCAGATTAATTGACTGCCGTTACCGCAGGACCATAGTTATTAGATAGGTTCTACTCACATTCAGTGAGATTGCATCTATATGACCAAACGTGGGTTTTTTGGGTGTGGCTGGGTTATGGGGCAGAATTTTACCTGCTGAATATAGATATTAAACAACTGTTTCCATTTAAAAAAAAAAAAAAAATCACTCTACTGTGCAAACAGTTTAAGAAGTTCCCAACTTCACCGCCCCGCAGATTAGAATAGGTCCGTATAAAATCACCAGCACAGAGCTGCCTCTCCCTGCTTCCCCCCATCTCCCTCCGTTCCCCAAGCTTCCTGGTGGAAGCACCAGAACTAATACAGTAAGGGTGAAAAGCACAACCTGTACTGGTAACAACGACATGAGCGATGGCAAACAATCCAGTAAACACCACGGAATTACTTGTTCCCATCAAGCCCAGCAGTCTTGCACACCGACAGGCCCAGAGCACAGGTGACTTGCCAGCAGAAGACCTGCACGCTGGCCACAAGAGGATGACAGCAAGGCTCCAGCACATCCTCGTCCTACTCCTCTACCAGGGAGGCACGCTATAGTCATAAGATGCCCAAAACAAGGAGACAAAATCAATGGGTAGCAAACTTCCCTAAGATTCACCAAGGATGAAGTGAGCAACGTTCTGAGGCCAAAGATTCCTCCCAGAAAATAGTTTGCCACTGCTCAACAAGAGCATCAAGGTGTGATTAGGAATCGGTGGCCCGTGTTTCTTGTCTTTGTCGCCACAAACAGCCTTGGCCACACTGCGTGGGCTCACGCATCTTGTATGAGAGTGTGCGTGATAAACTGAAATCAAGTCCTTGTTTAAAACGAGTGACACCTTCTGTTGCCACTCGCGCCGTAGCACTTGGCCTTGCACTAGGTTTTGTTATCAGAAGCCCTGCAGTGAGACAGCAAAGATACGAGTTGGTAAGCCGCGGTGTGGAGGAAATGTGTAACAGGTTATGTTGTTCGTAGGTAAACCTAAAGAAACCTTGTCCTTTTTGGAATGACAACAGTCACTGTGGAATAAGAGACTGTGCTGTAAAACCCTGCCCAACCGTAAGTAAAGAATCCATCCACTTCACTCTTTTCTGTATGTTGTGGACCAAGAGGAAAAAGCAGGTGGATGCCTTCCTCTACTGGTTATTGCAGCTAGAGCTAAACTGTGGCTCTGGTGGAGCTTTCTTAGGTGCCGTACTACTGGGATCTGTGAAGAAAGGCTGAAATGCTAACTTCTGAAAGCTTAAAGAAAAGCCAGACTTAATGGTTGACCATCCATGAACAGAAAAACTTGTCGTGGCCTCTTTTATTTTGGGTATTAACAAAATGATCTGCGGACAAATCCTCTGTTACACTGTTAAGTGCCAGGATATTCACCCTGTTAGCCTATGAGCTATGCTGTCACTTGCTGTTTTGCCTGACGAATTCAGCTGGGACCTTTCCAGCAGTCTCTATACATTAAATGGCTCTTCCAGAGTCCTCTGTTCCCAGTAGAAAAGCAGACACCCTTACCACTGCATCCTGGACAGGAGGGTTTTGTTCACTGGGCTAGAAGAAAGCCTCTTGACTGCAGGTGTCTGCCTGAAAAGAAGGGGAAGAGAAAGCGAGTGAATCACAGTGTGGTTGCCGGGTTGATAGACGTGGTGAAAATGCCGCCCAGCCCGGCTTTGTGGGTTGGCACCCAGCAGCAGGCTCTCGCAATCTCATTCCGGGTTCTCCAGAGCAGTTTGTGTGCTCGTGGTGCACAGGGGTGTGCCATGCTGGTGGGACAGCGGAAGACCAGCAGTGCTCTCGATGGAGGAGGCCTCCTGATCCTATTTGCACGCCCTTACCAAATCATTGCAGCTTATTTTTATGTACAATTTAAAGTATAACGTGGTGAAGCAGATGTCTGTCCCACTTACCTGGTAACTCTGTGAAACCTGACATAGCGTAGCTGTTGGCTTGGCTGAAAAAAATAGCGGAGGTGATATTACACCTTGAAATCTGGTATAGGTGTGTGTGTGTGACCATAATTTGTTATATAAATTCTGATACAGATATTAAATTCATTCACCTTATTCTCCTCTCCCATGGACTACCCCTCAAATAAGTCTCCTTTGCTTTGTCTTGAAAAAGCACCTACTGTGGAACAAAATGGGATGATTTTTTTCTCTTCCTTACTAAAGGAACCTTAAATTTTGCTGAAAGTCTTTTTAAGTAAAAAAAAAAAAAAAAAAAAACTAGTAATGATGATGACCAATGTGAAAGATTGTTACAATTACATTAATATTACCTAGAAGTTCTTATTTTAAGATTTCACTGTGGTTTTGGTCATTTTGACCTGGGTCCATTTCGTTCTGAAAGCAACAACGAAAAAAGCTCTTACGCATTGCTTCATTTTTCTTTGCCTGTGCTACTTGCCATCATAGCATTTTCAAACTGTACCATCGCAGAGAAACTTTGCCCTGCAGTGCTCATGTGGTGGTTTTATTGCCTTCCTACTGGTGGAGGAAACAGAAGCTGAGAAGAACTTGGGGGCCACTTGTCTTGTGCATGCTGCTCGGGTTGTGTGGGGCTGGGAATAAAGCACTTACCTGGTAGTGGGTAGAAGGGAGGACTTTGCAACTCCCAGCCCCAGCGTGGGTCAATATCTGAAGAGAAGCATCTGGGCATCACCCAAAGACAGGATGCCAGACATCAGCTCCTCTGAAGGTTATGTTGGATTCCTCAGCCTTGTGCTTGGGTGAGCAAAACATAACCTGATGTAGCACCCATAAAAGGCTGCCGACCCTCTGAGAAGAGGAGTGTTGTGAAAAATCAGAATAAAACGCCAAGAATATTGCTTAATTTTAGTCCGTGGAGGAGCCAGAAGTTGTCTACGTTGTAAGCTAATCTGGATGCATTGAATACCTATTAAGTTCTAGCCACCTTCCTCATCTTTTTCAAACAGACGGAAAGGCTACGTCAGCCTCACATGTAGCACGTGCTCAATTTTGTCTTTCAGGATGAAGTTCCTGATGGAATCAGATCTGCAAGTTACAAGGTAGGCTGGTCTATATGCGCACAATGATGCTGCTTATGGTACTTCCAGGGGAAGTTTAGGAGGGCAGTTTAGGAGACTTCTCCAAGACCCCAGGTACGGTTAAGCACACAATTTTCCTATGGCAGTGTCAGAACCTGCTATGAGTCCCTGCAACAATCATCACAATTGCATAAGCCTCTGAATATTTGCAGACATCCTGTGGAAATAGAGGGTGGAATGAATCATGAAGACACTTCTGATGCTTAAACTGTTAGCGCGTTAAAGGCAGAATTGTAACATCAGGAAAACTGTGTTTTAATCATTCCTACCCCTTTCCTCTTCAACCCAGTACTCAGAAGAAGCCAATAACCATGCTGAAGAATGTGAAGAGGCCAACAGACTTGGAGCTGTTGATGAATCTTTGAGGTTTGATGACTTTTTGATCATAGAATGGTTTGGGTTGGAAGGGACCTTAAAGATCATCCAATCCCACCCCCTGCAGGGGGTGCCCCTGAAGGGGCAGGAACACCTCCCCCTAGATCAGGCTGCCCCCAGCCCCATCCAGCCTGGCCTTGGGCACTGCCAGGGATGGGGCAGCCACAGCTCCTCTGGGCAGCCTGTGCCAGTGCCTGTCCACCCTCTGAATAAAGAATTTCTTCCAAATATCTAATCTTAACCTACCCTCTTTCAGTTAAAAGGCATCACCCCTTGTCCGATCACCACACCCCCTGACACAGAGCCCTTCCCCAGCTGTCCTGCAGCCCCTTTAGGCCCTGGCAGGCCGCTGTGAGGTCTCCCGGGAGCCTTCCCTTCTCCAGGCCGAACACCCCCAGCTCCCTCAGCCTGTCCCCACAGCAGAGGGGCTCCAGCCCCTTGATCATCACTGTGGCTTCGCCTTGACTTGTTCTAATACTTCCATGTCCTTGTGCTGGGGGCCCAGAGCTGAACACAGGGCTCTGTATGGGGTCTCACGAGAGCCCCCACCTGGATTTTCCCCAGTCCTTACTTGTCTTGAAGGAACCCTCGTACTGATGCTCTTTCTGATGGTCTTTCTCCTTTCTTTGCAGCAAGGAAACCCAGCGGGCGATGCTCCAGTGGACACGGCACGATGACTCTTCAGACAGCTTCTGCGAAGCTGATGGTGTGTGGACCTGTTTGGTCTGACAAATCTTGTAACGAGACTTAAGCAATTCAAGTTTTCTGCAGAACTTTCAGGCCCATGTGTAGTGTTTCAGCAAGCCTGTATGCTATTTCTTCTCTCTTCTCCTTCCCCCTCTCCCCTGCCCTCAGCGTCTTGAAAACACGAGGCAAATATTTCTGAAAAGCTTCATTGTTGGTCAGGGTCTCACGGGGTTTGGCAAGTTAGCAGCTTGGGTGGGGCACGCTCAGAGTTTGCTTTGCCATCTGTGGGCTTGCACGCTGGTAGTTCTGAAGGCCAGAGAGCTGCACCCTGCTGTGATGGGTTGATGCACAGCAAATGCTGTGCACCTGCCTGTTTGGAGAGGGATGAGCTGGTCTCTGTGCTGGCAAGACCATTCAGTGTGTGAAGGGGTGGCTGGTTTAGCCTTGGAAGATGTAATTTTCCTTCGGAAGCTTTTGTCACTGACCCAGCACTCTGCTTCACAGACATCCACTCTCCTGACGCAGAGTACGTGGATTTACTCCTGAATCCTGAGCGCTACACTGGCTACAAAGGACCAGATGCCTGGAAGATCTGGAACAGCATTTATGAAGAAAACTGTTTCAAGTAGGTGCTTTGGGCCACAGGTGCCCCAGGTCATCAGGCACTGAGTGCCGACTCTTGTAGAGGGGCTGCATGTGCTACAACTGCTCCGTTAATCCCTGTCTTCCTGTCTTTGCCGCACTGCTTGTGCACTGTGGGCATCGGAGCAGGGGACAAGCCATGTGGCTGCCCCGTGAACCCCTGCTGGCTCTTTTGTTCTGAAGAAAAACCAGAGAAAGACATGTTTCCCTCTACCCCTTTCCTGTTGGAGCAAAACTAAAGCACAGGAAGATTTCTGAGATCTCCTTAGGCTGTTTGACTGTAGAGAAGTAGCTTCTTCTGTGTTCCTGCACAGCAAGCAGACAGTCACAAATTTACTTTCTAATTTCTTTTCTCTTAGGCCTCAGAATGTAAAAAGACCTTTGGCACCTGGTAGAGGTGAGTCACGTATTCATCTTGCCAAGTGGCTTGGTAGTGTGCTGGTCTGAGCTACAGAAGCAGCAAATGCTGTGAGCCACTTCTCCTGAACGATAAATACGTTACAGCTCTTGATCAAGTCTAGAATTCCTTGGCTAATTCAAGGGGCGCCTGGAAGGATGGCTCTCTAGCACCCATCACGGAGAAAAAGCCTGATTCTGCATTCCTGGAAGAAATGTGGGTTTTGGGGAGGCTGGGAACAGGGCTGAACCCTGGGTTCTTTCTTGGTCCCTGGTTTTTGTACTTAGCAATGTGTCATCCTTTCATCCATGAGAGACCAAAATAAGACCCTGGCAGGGTTCCTCTGTGGAATCCATTTAGTAAGAGAAACTCTGCCTTAGAAACTAAGACTAAAATACGTAAATTAAAGTAGGGAAGGGTTTCAGGAGCATACCAAGGGCTTCTTGCCCAAGGTTGCTAAGAGACTCCGTGTTTCCTGATGCCCCATCTTGCCCAGACATCTAGAACGTCACCAGCCTCTCTCCCCCTTGTTTTGACCTGAACACCAGCAGTATCCTCTGGGGTGATCTCTGGATTTTTCGTAAACTGTGTAGGTGCTTTGTCCAATCTTTGACTCTTGTGCAAAGGAGTGACGACGCTTCAGGCACAGCACTGGTGAAGGAAATGTGCAACGCCCTTTAAGAAGTTAGTTAAAATGTTAGTGCTTCCCTTGATGACTTCTGTTGTGTGGGGCACGATATAAATGAAAATAACACGGGTAGCTTGAGCGTAGAGGGAAAGATTGCTGTCCTGCAGGTGAGGAAGCAAGGCAACATGAAAACAGGACCTGACCTGATACCTGTCAGAGCTGATGCAAGTGACTAGTGGACTGAAGGAAGCAGGGATGGGGTCTTTGAGTAGCCTGCCAGAGGTCATACAGGAGGCCGTTTTGCAGTCTGTGCCTCAGTTGTGTACTTCCTCTGCAAATGCTGATCCTTTCTGCGTTGGTTGGGTTATTCAGGAGCATTGCTCATCTGGTACCTTCACTGCTACAGTTTGAGAGGATGTTTTGTGTGTTTGTAGCATTTATAAACCTCCCTGGAAAGGCGCATTCTCTTGTCGGAGCAGATTTAGAGTCTTAATGATTGTGCTTTGGGGTTTAGCTATGGTCGTGTGTAACTTATCTCCTCTCTTCTCTCCCCGCACCACTCACGCTTTTCTCATCGGGAGATGATGGAGGTGAGTGGCACTCTGTTTGTTTTTACCGATAACAGAAGCAAATGTGAAGTCGTTATCATGCTGTCGGGAGCTGTACCATTAGGTAACGCAGCCGGTTAGCAGAACCATTATTCAGGTAAAATCAGGAGCTGTCCAAAATCCCGTGTTCAGGACTGGGCCCTGGAGCTATTTGCTCCCTGCAGCATGGGGCCTGTGTATGTGACATCTTTCCTGTCTCCAAACTATCTCCAAATTGTTTTTGTTCTCCAGATTATTCTCAAGCTGGTAGCAGGGGTTAATGTGAAACACTGGTTTATGTGATTGTACACACTTAGTTGTACTCTTATTTTTTCTAATAAAAATAACCCTCTCCTCACCCTGACCAGAAAAGAATAGCAACCTGTGGCCCTTGTTTTCCCCTAGGTCATGGTGCTCTGCATTGCTTTTGTCCCCCTGTCAGCTCTTGCTGAGTTAGGTGGGAAAGACTGTTCTGATTATCTGGTGCCGCCACACTGTGGTAGAGGCCTCACTCAGAGGGGTGGGGAGGAAAGTTTTTTTGTGTTCTTCTAACACCCCTCTTCCTGCTTCTGCAAACTGGAGTGAGCAGAATTCCTCTAGGGTCTGGCCCAGAGGCGGTTTCAGGGCAGCAGGCTTGGCCATGGGGACAGCCCTCCCTGGCTGCAGAGGGGAGGGTAAAAGCCCTGTCCTGTTAATCTTGCTGTCATATCATCCTGCTGTCCTCTGAAAGCTGTGTCCAGAGGAGTAGTGTAAAACACGACATTTGTTAAAGCCCTCCTGCTGCTGCAAGGTGCCTCAAACTGATGTGCTCATTTTCCTTTTGCTTCCAGGGCATATGTTTTACAAGTGGCTGAAAGGTAATCCTTTTTCTGATAATACTTCTTCCTAATTTCCCTAAACTTGGTCGTTTTTCTTGGGATGAATGCGAAATGGCCGGGGAGGGGGGGGTGGGAACTGCTTGCCACTCTCAGGTTGGGTTAGATTTCTGTCTGACAGCCAGGAGAGAAAAAATCAATGTACGGTATGCTTTCAGTATCTTAAAATGTCTATTTCTTTTCAGGCGTCTGCATAGAGAAACGTGCTTTCTACAAACTCATTTCTGGTCTCCACGCAAGCATCAACATTCATTTGAGCGCCAGGTACCTCTTACAAGGTAACTGCCACTTTCTGCCTTAGCTCTTCTGTGTCAGCTCTAAATTGACACTTGCGTACCCTTCTGTGGCTCAGCTAAACACTATTTGCAGCCCATTCCAGCAGGGTTCAGGCCTACTTCTGTGCTCTCCCTTTCTCTCCCTCAGCACACAGCTTGTGTAACAAAATCAGGAATGCAGTTACCGCATGCCTTCAGGTCTGAAAATGGCTGGACTGTGTGTTCTGTACCGAGACTTCCAGCACGTATGCCTTTTATTCTTCCTCCAAGGTTATTTTGGAGTGGGTTTCTAATTGCATATCAAGGCTGTCTCTTGCTAGCCTGTTTTTATGACAGTCAGTTTAGCAACAATCTCACCTAGACTGTGAAATGCTTGGCTGTGCTTTTCCAAGACTCTCAAGCCACTTCCATTTTTTTTTTTTTGCATGCCTTTGTCCACAAGTAAGTATCTGAAGGATCTAAATTTCAGTGCTGAGGTTGGAAATCTAGGGTGATGTGAAAACATGATTTGCGTGTCTCACATGGCCAAGGAATGCGGCATGTTGTTCATGCAGTGTGGGATGCAGGCTCTGACTGAATTCCCGAAGGATTTAATCACAGTTTACCATAGCATCTGTAGACCAAGTCTACCAGCTTTATTCTACTAAAGCTTACAAAAATCAAGTACAGAAGACTGTGATAGCTGTTAGAATTTGGATAACTAATTTCATTTTAAGTAAGTAATCATATTTAAATGTCTACAGCCTACAAACACCTCACCTTGTTGTATGCTAGACAGTGTTAGAGCTGAGAGGGTAATGAGAAACATCAAAGGCAAGAGATGAGTTGGAACTCTGCAGGGAAGATTAGGAAAGCAAGGTGGCTACAGAGAGCAAAGTAAGTGTCTTTGGCTTGTGTAGAAAGGGCTAGTTGCTGTTGGTGAAAGGCTACAGAAGATCTCTGCTCTGAGGAGGTGGTCCTTGGCTCGGCTTGAATCCTTGCAGAGATTCCCATCTGCAGGCGCCGTGATCTCGCAGAGAGCCTGCCTCAGCTCAGAGTTAGGAAAGTCCTTTCCTGCTACTCTGGTTATCAGTGATTTAGAAGATCCTCTGAAGTTTCTCTCCCCTTTTATTTTTCTTCTCACTTTTACACATCAGCAACTGTACTTCATCTTACTTCCACTACATACTCTATATAATCTTAAGCACACCATAGGACAGGCAAACAGAAACATTCTTTGTGTGAGCTCGACAATAGGAAATAGAGATCAATCTCCTCTGATTCTTGGTTACTTTTTTCCTTTCACGTTTCCACAGTAGAAGGAATGTTCTTAAGGTTTCTGGGCTCAGTAGGGAGCCTTTCAGCCTCTGACTCCCCCGTTGTTTCCCAGCGCAACATGATCAGGAGGCCTCCGCTGTCTGCCTCTGCAGATGCTTGGAGCAAAACAGGGAGACTGCTTCTGAGTTCTGCAGCGAGTTAGTGGCTTCTGAGGGCAGGAATGAAGGAAAGAAGGGACCTTCAGCCTGTCCTGTACAGCCATCCTGTCCTCTCCACGTGCAGACAAATGCTGAACTAACTCCAGCTTACGCAGAACTGCCTTCAGAAACAGTCAACTTAAATCAAGAAGCTCTTCAACTGACTTGATTCTGCTTAAGATGAACAGCTGCTGTTTTTAGCTTTTGCTTGTAAGCCTGGAACCTGTTTTAAACCAATTGGCTAAAATCTGCAGGAGTTCTGCATTTGTTAGGGCTTGCTTAAAAGCACGTCTCTCTTGAGTCTTGAGCAGTTGGGGTTAGTGGAAGGGCTGTGACTGTTACACGGCTTGGATCTCCTTGGTTAGAGATGTATTTCACCATGTTCTTGGGACAGTGGGAAGCAGTGTACTAGAACCATACCCATCCACCTCATCTCTTGTTTTTTTTGCTCTCAGATACATGGTCAGAGAAGAAATGGGGCCCCAATGTTACAGAGTTCCAGCAGAGATTTGATGAAGTCCTCACCAGAGGGGAAGGCCCCAGAAGACTCAAGAACCTGTATTTTCTCTACCTGATAGAGCTACGGGCTCTGTCCAAAGTGTTGCCATTCTTTGAGCGCCCGGGTTTCCAGCTGTACACAGGGAACAAAAGTCACGATGCAGAAATCAAAAACCTGTTGCTGGAAATTCTCCATCTGGCCAAGTAATTACACTCAGTACCTGGGGAGAATGGCTCTTTCAACCCTGGCATCTCTTAGCCTTTCACTTAAAGTGCCTAGAAAGGCAGGTTCTGGGTTCTTTCTTGTAGTGGGATAGCATGGTTTGGGTAGTATTGTCGGGATTGCATTGGTATCTGCATTCAAATAGCAGAACAGGCTAATTAAGCCCACGGTTTAATAGCCCAGGCAGCCTTTTTGGTTTAGCAGAATGGAATTTAATAACCGCCTACATGTCAGTCCTGAAATTGGCTACCTGTCTGAGTCATCTCTGGAATACCAGTCCTGGCTTCATGTTTTTGTCTAGAAAAAAATCCTAAACATGTTGGTAGTAGAGGTTTGGACAGAGGTTTGAGTACAAGGTATGGAAGATACCAGAACCAGATGGAATGGGTGTCTCCTAACATGATTGATGTTTGAATTTCTCTCTTTACACTCCCATGCCTTCAGTGCTTACGTCTGTTAGAAAACAGACTACAATTGCTTAGAAACCACAGAGCAATCGCTGAAAATGTCTCCAAGGTGAGATGCAAGTTAAAAATTGAAAGCCTCCAGGAGATCTAAGAAACAAACAGCTTGCACTTAAAATACATCTAGAGATGTTCAGCGTCTTAACACCTATCAGTTTCACTCTCATACCTGACCAGATACTTCTGTGAACCTGGATTTAAGTCATACAAACAAGCTATAGGGAGATAAAACTCGTTTCTTTCTGTTTCAGGTCTTTTCCACTGCATTTTGATGAAAACTCATTCTTTGCAGGGAATAAAAAGGAAGCTGCTAAGCTAAAGGTAAACTAAAGGTTGTCCAGCCCTTCCCTCTGGGGCACTTTCTCCCTAAACAGTATTTCATGTGTGTGTCTGGAATAATGCTAGGTCTGAACGGGACTCTGCTGTGATCAAGGTACTGGATCAGGTATTTCCAGTTCATTTTGGTTTTCTGGATGGTTTGGTACTCATTGGAAGCTACGGGTTGTAGGGTGTACCTTAAGGAGAGCGGTCTGAGGATTCTACTTCAGGAAGCATTTTAAGCTAAGTTTGGTGAGACTTAGTTGGTAGAGTCCAGAATTAATACATTATTGGATTTGAATTAATGAATTAATACATGGAAGAAGTCCTAACTCACATGTAAATGGGATCAACTTAAATGTCTTTTCCCCTAGGAGGAATTCAGGCTACACTTCAAGAATATTACCAGGATAATGGACTGTGTTGGCTGCTTCAAATGTCGCCTCTGGGGGAAGTTGCAGGTAAGCTTTGTCAGCAGTCTGGGGCATGTCTGGAAGCACTTCGCTTGGTGGGACTCCGGTGCTCAAATGCAGCTCTTAGATACCCATCAGCTCCCAGATACAGATCGGGGCTGCTTCGGTTTTTACCAGGGTCCAGCCAGCAGGAAGCAGTGTGCTGCTGATTCCAGCTCGCTGGGCCTGACAGGAGCTGTGTGTTGCCTTTGCAGCTGAAAACCAGGTTAACCTCCTGCAGCCGAGAGTCTGGGAGAGTGCAGGGGGTGTGTAGAGCCTCTGGCAAACAAGTAGGGGTTCAGCAAGATCCGCACTGAACTTTGTGTGGTCAAACCTAGACAGGAAGCCTCTGTTGGGCAGCTCTGCTATCAAAAGAATTCTAAATAAACAAAGCGTCCCGGCTGTGTTCTGCTTCCTTCTCTTAACTGTGTTAAGTGTAATCTAAGTCTTGCCCTGTGAAGTTGATGTCAGCAGGAACCTTTGCAACCATGAAGGGAAGTAGAGCCGAACTTGTGAGTCGGGCTCTGGATATCTCCCCTGTATTAAATGATCTTGTTTGTCGTGCACAGACGCAAGGCTTGGGCACAGTGCTGAAGATCCTGTTTTCTGAAAACCTGATAGGAAAGATACCTGAAAGCGGTCCCTCCTATGGATTCCGGCTGACAAGACAAGAAATTGTTGCACTATTTAATGCTTTTGGAAGGTTAGTGTGAGAATTTTTCTCCAGTCTTACATGTGCTGCTGTGTTACATCCCATTTAAGCTTAACAGTTGATTTTCATCACTAATATTGGTGTTAATTCCTGTTCTGATCATACTTTCTCATCAAGAAACTCTCAAAGGTCAGAGGATGTTCATGTGGAAGTGCAACAGGTAGAACAACTTAAAACAAGTTATTCATATTTTTGTAAGGAATTCAAGGAAGCGCTTGAATTAAGATACAAAGAACTTGGTGGTTTTTAAGAAACTGTGACTGTCCTGTGAGCACACTGTCCCAAACAAAGGTTGCTGCTCTTACCTGTTCCGTGTCCACTTCAGACTCTCCTTCAAGCACTGAACTCCCACCAGTTTGGTCCCAGGTCTGTTTGCAATTGTTGCGTTTGTCAGGAAGGCATCAGTGCAGCCCTTGCGGAGAGCTGGGTTAGGTTTTTGGCAGAAGAGGGTAACAAGGCCTTGAGGAGAGAGGGGAGATTGCAAGACGCTTTGGTTATACATTACTGCTTAGTGGTGTTGACAGACCTGGAGTTTCTGGCAAACAGGTTTTTTAAAGGATTCCTCAGTTAATGTTGCTGCCAATACTAAAGCTCAGTGGTCCTGATTATGTCTCACTTCAAGGCCACTGAATTGTGTCTTCTGCAGCGTGAATCAGCAGCAACAGGGAGCCCCTAATGTGTATCAGTCAAATCTGGAAAACCCCAGAATACCCTTATCCAGGGATATTATGGTCCCCCCCCTCCCTGCCCAAGTTCCCTCCTGAGCACAGCTGCTGTGTTCTCCTTAGATGAGAGGAGCTGGGATTCGTTCTGCCTTTGTATTGCCATGTTGGCACAGCCTCTGGAAAAGTCTGCATGCAGGAGACCTCCAGACCCTCTGAAAGTCTGTTTTCAGAGGAAGCTGAGGGCTGGCAGGCAGAGCTTTTTTTCTCTCTTCCCCTTCCCCCTCTGCTGCCCTGCTAAAACTTTTCTCCGTAAGCTTTCTGCTGTGTGAGAAGTCCGAAGCCAGGCAGTTTTCCTCTCAGCTCTGACTCCGACCTCACATCCTACCTATGTGGATTAGAAGAGCCTTTTAAAGCAGACCTGCATCTTTTGCTTTTTGCTTAGAAGTGATTTGGATTATTCAAAATATTCAAAACCTTCTTAAAAGAGGGGGCGGTGTTGGCTGGGGAAGGCAGACCTTCTCTTTGAGGAAGAGAAAGTCGTGGGCCTTATCCTCAGAGTCCAGTCCAGCATTTACTGATGCCGATGCTCCAGGGGCAAAACGCATTCAGCAAGAAAGTGAGGTAGGTGATTGGAAAAAAAAAAGCCGTCAGAAGAAACAAGCTTATACCACAAGGAGACTCAGCGACCTGCCTGCACAGCTGGTAATATTATGGTCTGTTTCTTGACCTCTAGTTAATGGGTTTGTCTGATCACTGCTAAGCTCTCTGTAACATCCTGTTCCACGGTGTCTCTCAGTAACAGAACCGTAGCAGTAACAGCACGTGTGTTTGCTTTAAAAAGAGCCTGCAAAATTAGTTAAGAGCCTGGCTCAACCAGAACGTAATTTAGCTGAATTTCTGAATTCTCTCTTCCCAAGAGCTGCTTGAAGGTTTTCTTGAGGGCAGTCCCTTTTTTGATTATTTTTTTTTTATTTTTTTAATTATGGTGCGTATGTTGCTCTCATGTTTTTCCTCTTGCTTTCCTTGCACACAGGGTTTCAACGAGCGTTAGAGAATTGGAAAACTTCAGGAACATCTTAAGGAATATGCAATGACTTCACTAGAGAAAGAGACTGAAATTCTATTGCTCATGTTCTGGGTTCTGTAAAAAGAGACAAATGCCATAATTCCATTACACCCCTGACCGCTGCCAGGCGAAGACCACTCGCTGGGCCTCCTGTTCCAAAGTTGATTGTCTGTAAGCTGCTGATGCCAAATCTTTTGTACAAAAAAAAAAAAACCAGATACTGTTTTGTATAAAAGTGGGGACTACATGTAAAGTTTATTTTATATAGTGGGAGATCATTCTGAATAATTCCTTTTAAATATTGCTGAATAAATCTGGGGAAAAGTCCTTGTCTGTTCCATGGTTCTTCAGCCACCATGTTGGAAGAATGGTGTCCACCCTACGCTGTTGTTCGTGGCCCCAGCATTTGTTACTGATGTGCCTTGACTCACACCTAAATTCCCTGCAGGTTTCTGCCAGCCAGATCGTGGTGTCCTTGTGTTCCCCACAACGAATAACTGGGTTGGGACAGAGCGAGGTGAGTCCCTGTAGCAGGTCTGACCTGCTGGTTCATGTCCTATGGGGTTCTGCGTCCTCCCGGGCTGAGCAGATGGTATTTCGGGGTAGTGCTGCAGGGGGAGCAGTGCTCCTTGTGCTGTACTAAGGGTGCTGGGAGCTGAAGCGCGCAGCAGCCTTACACCGAAGGAAGCCTGCAGCTCGCCATTTGGCCAGCCTTGGGCCTCCAGCTTGGGTAAAACAAGGTGGGAGAAACAGCCCAGGCCCCTCTCCTGCCACGTGAGAAGCAGGAAGTGCACCGTTAAGAAGGTGGCTGAGGGTTTTGTTCCCTTACAGGAAAGGAGAGGGGGTGGGCATGCAGTGAGCCAAAGGCAGGGCAAGCGCAGCCCTCCCCAGCTCTGCTGCCAGGAACCAGAGCTGTGACAGCAACCGGAGCTTTGTTCGAGGAGCCCTGCAGCGCTGCGCTGCTTCCAGCCAGGCCCTGAGGGCACCCACTGCTCTCTTAGTTAGGACGAGGGGCTCCAATCAGTCAGCCCACCTCTGCAGCCCCCTAAGCTACGGCCTCTCTCCTGCAGCAAGCGCTGGCACCCTCTGGCTTTCCTCTCTCACCACCCCAGCCCGGTCTGCCCTGATTCATCTCACGCTGGTACCTGGGCAGGGCTAAAAAGGGAAAGGATGTGCCCGCTGCACAGCTGCTGCTCCTCAGAGGCTGGTGCGAAACTGAATTTTGCCGCTCCGAGGACAAGAAGCTGGGGAAGTAGGGCAGAGCTGCTGCCGCAGAGCAGAGACCTGATCCTCCCTCCCCTCCCTGGCCCTGCACAGCCCCAGCTCCCTGCCTGCAGTAGGGGGCAAGGCCCCCTGGCCCTATTGCCAGCCTGGTCCCGCAGCCCTGCGCTTCGTGGCAGGGCCAAGGAGAGGCTTGTGGTTGGTGCTGCCCAAGAACAAAACACACACGCAAGGGGGGGAGGTGGCCCCAGCCATGATTTTGCCCCCAAAACGGGGCGTGGAGGCAGGCAGGGCTGTGCCCAGACGCAGCCTGTGCGTCCTGCTGAAGCTGCTGCTATCTGCAGCGAGCCCAAGGTCACGCCGATAAACCCATGCCGGGGTGTAAGGAAATGAGGGAGCACAGAGCTGCTGGGCTGAGGTTTTTCTCCTCCTCCACAGCTCAGCACCACCTGGATGGGTCGCAGGTGGGGAGAGGAGCCGGAGAACCCGTGGGAACACTGCATGGGCCCCCCCTGCCTGGCCAGAGGCAGCTTCAGGGAGTTACCGGTGATTTTTGTGGTGGAGCAGGCAGATGTCCCTGCGCTGGCACGGCCACCCCAGCCCCCTCAGCTGGGCAGGGCAGGCTGCGGGACCACGTCTGGAGCTGGCCTGGCTGGGCCATGCCGCGAGCGAACCTCGGCCGGGCCTGTGGCAACGCAGCGCAGAAACTTTTTCTTTTTTTTTTTTATTTCAACATCGTAGTGCTTGGTTACAGTTTAGTGAAGGACAAATAGGTACATTCATTGGCCACAGCTTCCTGTTGCAGCCAGCAGCTGCCTGACTGCAAAGCCAACACGCTGTTAAACCAGACCGAAGAGAGAGAGAAAGAAAGAAAGAAAAAAAAAAAGTTTAATGAAAGGCAACTATGCATTAAAAAAGTCATTGTACTTCTCAGCTATAAATTACTTCGGTAAAACACAAGCCCGACCCCACGGGGAGCAGTCAGAGCTTTGAAATGAACGGCCACCCATACAAACGAGGAAAACCAAAACACTTTTTTGCCAGTCACTCACGAGTACATCAGCAAGGCGACTCACTGCCCCGACCTGCGATCCTAACGCCAGGAAGATCATATTGGTGGTGTGTGCTTCAGTGCAATATGAACAATGAGCCGGTAGCCCTTTAATTTTTATTTCTTTCTTTTTTTTTTTTTTTTTTGCACTACGCTCCCTTCCCTCCAAAGAAAAAACTTAAAGTGCTCCTAGTGCTTTGGAATTTTAAGCAAGAACAGGGGCCGCTAGCGTCGTTTGCTCTCTTTGGTGACTTATGGGAGAAGAAAGAAGGGCGACGCACGGCGGCTGGGGCCTTCCTTAGCTCTGCCATAAGTCGAGCAGCGACGGATGGAGCCACCTCTTCCCGCAGCCCAGCCGAAGCGAGGAGCCGGGGCTCTCACGCCGCGCAAGACAGCGGCCAGGAGAGCCGCGGCGGCCGGGATGGAGCTCTCTGGTTCAAGTACCACAGCAAGAGGGCTGCGCCACAGGGCCTAATCCCAACCCCCCCCCCCCAAAAAACAGCAGAGGCTGCTCCTTTCCTGGGCCAGCACGAGTGAAGCAGGTCAGCACGGAGGCCCCCAGGCCAGCGCGGGGACCACGCCAAGGGGGCCGGGTGTGCTTGGGGTGACAAGTGGCAGCGAGCTCGGTGCAAGCAAGGCAGGTGACGGGGTGACACGGGGTGACGCGGGGGGACCAGGCCACACCGGTGAGGGCAGGGCCAGCGAGGAGAGGCCAGGGCCGCCCCCGGTGCTTGGGGCTTCTCGCACAGGCTGCTGCGAGAACTGGGTGCTGGTGTCCCACAGCCCGAGCCAGGCAGCGCTGCGCGGCTCCCCGCATGCAAGGCCTTGGCCCTGTAAGGGTCTCCCAGTGGCAGGTGTGTTTGAGCAGCAGGGACAGCTCTGAGCAGGGCAGCAGCGGGTCCAGTTCACGTTTTCACTAGGGGTCAGAGCAGCTGCCAGCCCCGGACCAGCGCTTCCCTCCGAGCACGTGTCCGGAGCCGCTTGGCTCATCCCCCGCAGGGCTCAGGGACACGCCGGGACTCGCATCCAGTCTGAAAGGCAGAGCCTCGCCTCCCGGAGCCCAAGAGAGCTGCAAGCCAGGCCAAAGCTGGCTCTTCTGGTCCGAGGGAAGGACAGACCGGGGCTGAGAGCAGCCTCCTCCCAGCCTGACCCAGCGCACCGAGGCCCTGCGGCCACAGCCTGCTCCACGGCACCCCAGGGCAGAGCCAGGAGAGGAGGGGAAGGAGCCCAGGGACCAGATTTCTGCAGCTTCTGCCCCTCCCTGCACAACAGCAGGCCTCGGCCTCCTGCACCGCCCTGGGGGCTCTGCTGGTTCGCATTTGCTCAGGTTAGAAGCCTGGGTTACCTGCTAAACGCCAGTGAATACCGAGGGGCAGAGGAGCCCCCCGAGGGGTGAAGAGGAGGAATCGGGACCACTCTCACCCCCACCAGGTGAAGCAGCCCTGGTTTCGCGCACACTCCGGGCCTGCACATCCTTTTGCTGAGCCAACTCCAGCCCTCGGCTTCCCCGGAACCTCATCCCCTCCCTCTCACCCGGGGCTCCAGCCCAAGCCAGCCCTCTTCCTCCGCCACAAGCCAGCGGTCGGTCACAACGCGGCCACCTCACCACCAGAAGGAGCACTCGATCCCACCGTCACAGGCCTTCGCTGTGGATGCGCTTCGAGCCCACAATCCTAGGTGGGGCGGATCAGCAACTGGGTGCAACCAGCGCCAGCAGTCAGAGCGAGACCACGCTCAGCAGCCCCGCAGGGCGCGAACGTGGCGCCACGCTTCAACACCCGCTGCACCGGGCCCTGCCCGTAACACTGTTAACTGAGCTCCACGCTCCCACGTGAGTCAGGATGCAGAGTACTTCACGGAATACATCTTTGCAGGAAGACAGCGCCTCTCCCAGCTACGGATGTGCAATTAAAAGAGTAACTAGAACAGTCTCAGACCAGGCGGGGTCTGAGCGAGATTCGTTCCTTCCAAGTGTGCAGATAAAAGTGCAAATATGCATTTGATGTTTCTTTTTCTAGTGAGGAAGCTCTGGTGCATTTAGCTGCCAACATCTTGAGGACCAGACCAAGAAAAAGCTTCCAGAGGGTTCAGCTTCACTTTGCTACATGGTACCTTAAAGTCACAGTTCTCTTCTTGCTCACTGCCCGCAGCCATAGGCTCAGTCCCGCTCACGGCTGCGGCAGGTAGTGGAATGTTTGTGTCAATGAGTTAGATGCTTCAGGGGAAGAGGGAGAGGAAAAAAAAAAGACCAGGTTACAATCCTATACATGAATGCCACTTCTGGGAGGAAAGGGGCCTCGCAGCCTCCTCAGTTCTGCGGCGCGGGGTACGAGCTCTGGTGGGCGTTCGCCTCCGAGCCGCCGGCAGCAAAGAGCAAGGGGGCACTGTCTGCAGCAGCCCCGCCGAGCTGGGGACCCGCCGCATAGCTGTCGTTCCCAGCCAGGGACCCATAGCAGCCAGAGCACTGAGGGGTGGCCAAGCTGGAGGAGAGAGAAAAAAAACAGACAGGGACTCAGAGATTAATAATTTTGACTGTTGCCTCCACTGCTAAGCAGCCCAGGGAGGAGTTCGGCCCCCAGCACTGACCATGGTGCACGTCTGCAGGAGGAGGTTAGGACAAGCAGATCGGTATCTCCGAGGAACCTGGCTTTGAGGAAGCAGGCGCAAAGAAAGGAGCGCCAGGCCCTACAGAACTGGTCAAGGAGAGACAGAACCTCTCAGTTCCTCACAAAAAAAAAAAAGGCCAGGAGGACCTCAGAGCCCCAGGCAGCAACACCAGGTTTCCCTTTAGTTTTGCTGGGGATAGCAGAGCATCCTCCCCCATCCCGGGTGTTGCTGCAGAGCTTTGTCCCACAGACCACATCTCTCCCAGGGCTTCACCACCTCACTTTCCAGTAGAAAAACTCCTCTGGAGGTAATTTAGGAGCCCCTCTCCCCCAGCTGAGGAGAGATCAGCCTTCCTGGATGAGGCCTCCTGTCTGCAACCACTGCACACTCCTACCTGCAAGCAGCCAGTGTGATATCCACTTCTAATCCCTTCTACCTAATAAGAACAGCTCTGAGCTGTAGAAAGGAACAAAGCCAAGCTCAGTCAGAAGGCTCTGCCCCATTCACCTTGCCCAAGCTGCCACGTATGCCAGGATTTTTCTTAAGAGCAGAAGCCAGGAGCCCCGCTGCTTCCACACCGGACAGCAGGACAGCAGCTGTCCCCACGTGCCCAGCACAACACTTACCCTCCTTCTCTGGCCCCAAGCCGCGACAAGTCGTCATCGCTGTCGTAGCGCCTTGGATTGTCGAAGAAGTAGGCTCTGGAGCTGTAACTATGACTGTTGACCATTCCCGCTGGAGTCTGTGAAAGAAAAGAGGCCAGGAGTGAGATTTCTGACAGCCTTCCCAGAGGTCTGCCCCCACGTGCCAGGCACCACGGGCTCCTCCCCCAGAGGGGAGGTGTTCAAGCCACAGCAGCTTGCCCCGACCTACCAAGTTCTGGCTCAGTCTCTGAGCCCGGAAGAACAGCACCACGAAGGTGGTTGGCACCAGCTCCCAGAGAAAGAGGACCACTCCGAACACGACGTATTCTTCGCTGCTCGCTTCCACGCGCACCTGCGGGCAGAAGTTAGAGGTCTCTCGATTCCTAGCCATCAGAGCTACGCAGCTCCCAGAGCTGGGCCCAGCTCAGGATAACTGCAAATGCAGTGAGATCCTGATGAAGGCAGGGGTCCCTAAACCAAAAGTTGTGACCCTTAACTCAACGGCTGCCATTTCAAGGGAGAGAGAGTTCTCTTCAGTGTGCTCCAGGGGACTGCCAGCTCCCCCAACCCCCCAGGGACTCGCCCTTGCACACAGCCATGCCTTATTAAGCATTGCTCTTCTGCTCTGCTCGACTTGTTCCTCCTCTCCCCCGAAAGAAGAGTTAGGCTGAAATTGATGAGGGTAACAGAATCCCTCCTCAAGTAGGGAGACTGAGGAAGATTCGGGCTCGCCCTAGCGGCGAGAACAAGCAGGGCTTCTGAAGGCAGAAATCCCGCTCATCTGGAGATTCAGAGAAACAGACACCCCCAAGTAACACCCTTTTCCTCTACACGTCCCCCATGGGAGCCCTTTCACTTTGCTCCTAGCTCTGGACTCAGGGGGTAACAGACAAACTTACCTTATCAGAAAGGTTGTCCCAGCCATAATTAAATGGACCAGGAACACTGTCTGGAGATATGGCCACAGCTACCAGGTTATAGCAAGCCCTTGAGGAATACAGAAGAGCAACTACAGATCCCACAAGGATAGCTTGGCAGACAGATGTCCCCTGGAACAGGAAGGAAAAGCGGTTTTAAGACAGACCTTCCTACAGAGCTTGGATTTCACCCCCCTTTAAATGCGCGAGAAGCTGCGCAGGCAAGAATGACCTAGAACATTCGTATGCTGTTGCTAAAATATTCGGAGCTGGTTAAGAGCTTCCTCGCGTGATGAGTTCACTGGAGTAGCAGAGCCACGTTGCCTCGGAGCAGGAAAGGCTCGAGGCACAGGAACACCATCCTCAGGATTTTAATCGATGGGCAGAGACCTGCCGAGCTGTTTGGCAGCTCCATGCCGGGGGTCCAGAGACGGCCTCCCACCCACTGCCTTCCTGTGGCAGCCTCTGGAAGGCCAGCCAAGAGCCACTACAAAAACCTTGCTGCTTTTTGCATCCTGAGCAGGCCCAGACCCCGCAGCAGAAGTGCCCACCCGGCTCGCTCGCTCTGCGGCAGCTCAGCGCCCCCACACGCTGAATATACCCTTTGTCTGGAAAAGCAGCCCGGATATTTGGGCTGGGCCTCTGAGAACAGGCAGGAGGAACCAGCAGCTGAACTTCAGCTTCCGCTGTGGGAGAAGCCAGCCTCATCGTACATAAAGGGTGGCTGGATATGGATGGACCCCTGACTTCTGCTGGCCGGCCCACGCTGGGCAAGGAGCGCTGTCCGCAACCTCCCAGACGCGGTGCCGTCAGGGGGAGAGCTGCCACGAAGCACCCTAAGGTACCTGCCTCCCCTACCAGGCTAGCTGCGGGAGAGGAAACCAGTTGAAGACGTGCAGGTGCCTCCATCTTGGATGGATGCACTTGGGAGGCCTTTTAATAGCTACTCAGTCACCGCACAGCGGAAGCCAAAATAGGGGCAAGCATCTGAGCGCGATGCGGCTGGCTCGCCTTGGGAGGGAGGCAGAGAACCCACTCGGGAAGCTCACCTCATTGACCCGCTCCTCATCCAAACTAGGGCTACGCCGGCCTAGGGGTGTACCAGCTCTGTTTCCCCAAAGTTTTGGAGCTTTGCTCGAGACAGTGCCTTGGAAGAAGCGTCCTGAAAGTGTTTTTTTTTTTTTTTTAAAACAAACAAGTTCCTGTGACACCAAAGCACGAGAACGCAGCCTGCCCCAACGCTCTCCGTTGAGCCCCTGGCATTCGAGGCAGGGGAGTCAGAGGCAGAAAGGCTACCGAAGCGCCACCGAAGCGGGCCCTCAGCGCACAAGGACCGCGGCATGGGATCTGGCAGCGGTCCAACAGCAGCGCCTCCTTCTCCAGGGCCAAGTGTCCCAAACCTTCCCCCACGGTGGCAACAGAGCCCTCCGAAACTCGCGCTGCAAGTCAGCAGGTTCACGCTCGGGGATTTGTGCCACGCTCCTGCTCATCCCCACCCTATTTTTGCAGCTCCTCCGCGAAGTCAGGAGATGCCTCCGAGGTAGGAAAGGAGGGCAGTATTTCAAACGCAAGAAACCTTCACCAGGCAGTCCGGTTGGGTACTCCGAAGCAGGCTTCTCCATAGCACGTTGTACAAGAGCAAGGCCCTACAGGCAGCCCCGGGCACGGAACTAGAGGAAGTTGCCATGTCCATAAACCACGGAGGAGAGCTTGATGAGTTAATTAGCGCCCCGAGCCAGTTAGAGCTGGATACCTGGCCTAAGCAAGCAAGGATTTGGGCAGGCTGTCAGCTTGGTTATGGCTGCAGCCACAGCTCCTGGATGCTGGGCAGTGGACTGTAGGCGCTTGGAGGGGTCCTGCAGATGACCTAAGGAGAAGGGAGATGCCTCGAGCCAACGCAAGGCAGTCGTCTTCATCTAGGTCTTTGCAGCATTGCCTGCTGCAAGAAGGCTTGTCACCTTGCGCCTGTTCCTGAGGAGGAAGGCATCCAACAGCCTTCACAAGCCCCACGCTCCGGTTAGCCTCCTCCCGGAGGAAGGCATGGCGGTGCTTTAAAGCCCCAGATTCACCTGACCGAGGACACACTGGGAAGAAGGTCTCTCAGGAGTCCTTCCGACACCTGGAAGGACAGGACTCGGAGCACGTGAGGTGAGACGCTGCATCACTGGGAAGGCGGCAGTTCAAAAATATCTGAGCCAGGCAGCTGACCTGCCTGCCTCTGCACCCGACTGCTCGCAGATCCTACAGTTCTCCCTACAGATGCTTCCAGGCCGATCAAGAGACTGCTGCCTGCCCTTCTCACCAGGCTAGCTGCAGTCACTGCCTTTGACAGGAGCGAGGGCTTTTCAGAGGAAGAGGGGCACGGCTCTCAGGTGCATGCTTGAATGCAGCCTGCTGCCCCACTCAGGTGAGGCTGCTGGTGGTTCACCCACTTCATCTGGGGGAGAAGGGTTACACGTGTTCAGAACATCACCTGTCCCCTTCTGCCTCGGGGCAGGGCCTACAGAAGCTTCTCCCCCCATCCAAGATGCTCGTCTCAACCGGGACAGGTGAGCACTGCCTCTGGCTTAAACAAGCCAGGCAGCTAGTGCTGGACTGCTAGTAGATGCCCTCTGCAGAGCTGCGTTACACATGTCAGAGCTATTTTGGAGACTTCACAGACTTCGCCGTGCTTAGTGGCAACATACTGCAGAAGCTACATCTCTTACTTCTTAGAGAACCCTCTCTTCCAAATGTAAAATTCCAAGATTAAACTAAAAATTTAGTTCCAAAAGTTAAACCTCTGAAATCGAAAAGCATAAGCAGCTCCTAAGCCTCCTGTTGTGCCAGAAAAACCGCGGACGTGTTCCCCTAAAACATGCGGGACGCATCATCCCCGTCGCAGGAGCACGCACTCCTGGAGAGAGGAGTGCGAGAGCTGCCGCCTTCACACGGGAAGCAATATTTGAAGGAATATTTGAGTGAGAGTAGCTCGGCTGCCACCAGGCCAGCATTGCTTTAAGCACCGTATCTCTACGCATACCCAGCTGAGAACCCAGCTGATGGTCGCAGCCCCAGCACGGTTCACGAGGCATTTACCCACCTTGGACTCGAGGTAGACGTTGGCTGAAGACATCTTTCCCAGTTTGCACATGCAGCAAGCCAGTGAGATTGCACAGAGGATGAAGAGGCTGTCGTTGACCAGGGCACGGGCAAGGACCGTCCACCTCAGCTGGTCCTGCGGGACCTCCCCGTGGATCAGCATTGCACAAGTCAGGTTCACAACGAGGAAGAGGAGGCTGGTAAGTACGGAGCCCAGGTACAAGAGGACCCTGGAGAGAGGAAAAACAGAGTTAAGTCAAACAGTTCTGGAGTCATACTTCACAATCCTTCAGTCTCATCAGCAGGGAAGGCCTCCCAGCAAGCAGAACGCGAGGCACGCTACGAAACCTGGGCATTCCTGGAAGTTTCAGTGGTTGTACTGACGGCCCAAGACCGCAGAGTATTTGTCTGAGCTGCCCTCCTATGGCGTGAGCTGTGTAAGTGGTCGTGAGTTACAAGACCACCTTCCGACAGTCGGGCTCTTCTCCTGCAGATTTTAAGCGTCGCTCGAGCTCTGCGTTAACTTCAGTCCGTACGTTCTGAGTCAGCGCAGCCACTGCAGCTTCTTTATCGAAAGCCACTGGAGCCTGCGTTTTCCACCGTGGGTTTCCCTGGAAGCGGCCAGGCAGCACCTGGGCTGCACAAAGGCGTGCCCCCTTTTGCTCAAGCTCTCACACATCTCTCTTGGGGGTGGGACAGCTCAAAAGGACCTTGAGGGCTCCTCTAGCTTCCTATCAGCACCTGTACTGGGGTGCTGATGACACACGGAGGCATGCAGCACACGTTTCAGCTTCCTTGGTACCCTTAGAGCTCACATTCCTGCTCCACGGAGCAACGCCGACCCTCCGTCAGAGCACAGCTAGGTACGGCATTAGCTCTGTTCAGTTTTTGGGGTCCAAAGCCCCCCTTCCTAGCCCCGCAGCTTTAATTCACCTTAAGCAGCCTCTAAAGGTTACGTTAGAGAAGCACCACTTACCTGTACTTGTTGAATTCAGCTGCACATTTCACTTTGAATATGACCTAGGGGGGAAAAATTGCACAGCATTACTGAACATGACCCACAGTTCTCCTTTAAGCTTAGGAAGGATGGATACAACAGGAGAGCCGGCATCCAGCTGGGTATCTTGAAGGACTACATCACCTGCTAGCACGAAGTCTTCCTCTGTACCCACTCACAAGAGATTGGTGCTGTGTTTCCTGCAGGAGCCAGGCCCGAATGCAGGTGTCCGATGGGCAAGGACATTAAATATCCCCTAGGCGTGGTGTTAAAGACCTTGTCGCGTAGGGACTCAAAGGAATACTTTATATATTTTAGGAGCTCAGTCATGCTTGATTTCCCTGTTAGAGAAGGCCTCCTCAGCAAGACAAACCTTCAGCAAGACAAACAACTGATCTGAAAGCGCCCAGCGGTACTGGGTTATGGACCTGCAGGCTGTAAGAAACGCGCAGAGTTCTCAGTTCCTCCACCCTTCAGATGTTTGTAGGCCAAACACACCTGAGAAGTAACTCAGAGGGAGGGAGAGGTGGAAGGCCCAGCTTCCCGAGGCGTGGCACACCCGACAGGTGAGCGTGTTAGCCCGCAGCTCACCGTCACCCATCTCACTCGTCACGGCGCCGCGCGCTCTGTCCGAAAGGGAATCTGCGCTGCCATCTCTCCCAGCCCCCCAGGGACTAGCAGGCTGGAGCTGCAGGTTGCACAAGACCGGCCGCTGCTTCGACGCAAAGACTCGCAGGCCTCTCAGCGATCTGCAGGGCACCGAGGGCGGCCCCGCAACCTCAGCCGTTTGGGTTGAATCGGCTGAAGGAGAGCTCACGCTCAGGCAGCCCCGCGGCAGACAAGTTTCCACGTCCTTTTGGGTTGGAGAGGGGCTCCTGCCGAATCCTACGGGGCAGGGCTGCGGGATAAGGAAGCAGGGACAGCCTGGGAAGGGAGGCACGCTCCCAAGGCACAGATCAGACGAGCACCGAAGCCCTGCTGCAGCGGGACAGGCGACGCGGAGCTCGCTTGTCACACGCCAGCTCAGCACAGCCCCGGCAGGAGCTGGTTGTTGGGCTGTGAAAAAGCACAGGTGCTGCTGCAGCCCCCGCAGGAAGGATGCCAGAGCTGAGGGTCACATTCAGCCTCGGAGCTCGTGTCCTGAGGACAGGGATCCCGAAGGAACTTGGGAAGCCAGGGCCGGCTGGGCAGATCCAGCGGACGTGTACTCGTGGGGTCAGCACAAATCCGATCGCCGCGCAGGTGCGGAGGTTCCGTTCCACTTCTTCTGCAAGGAATCCTCCTGCAAGGAGCCCTCCCTGCCACCTTCCGGGCTGCAGCTGCAGAGAAGGATCACTCACCCGTCTCTCACAAGGCACCCTTGCTCAGCTGTTCCTCCTGCTGGGACTTCAGCACCGCGAAGCTTCAGAAGTCAGGCTCCTGCCCACGGGATTTCCAGCAACGCTTCAGGATTTGAGGGTTGGGCTGTTCCATTACTGTAGTCTTAAGCATTTGCAATCCTTCCTACAGGAACTGGACAGCTTCAAACCCTGTGCCAAGTACTCCAAGCAGTCCCTGAAGCCCTCTACCCTGTTGTCCTGGCCTGCACCGGTCAGAAGCACAAAATAATCCACGCTGTGCACCAGAGCCCCACCAGAGCCCATCCGAGAGAGGAATCCTGAGCCTCAGAAGGAAAGCACGGTCACCTCAAGGCAGGGAAACGCCTGAATCCTCCTCCATCCCTTGCTTGCCCGTAGGCTACTTTGGGACCGTCAGAACAGCCAGCCAGGAAGCCTCTGGGTCCGGCACACAGTTGCGCAGCATGGAAATCCAGTTCAGATACTTGTGCTGCCGCCCTGCCTCCCAGAAGAGCAGCCCCTAACCACAGCCTCCGCTAGCAGCAAGCCCCCAGCCGAGCAGGGGAAGGCCCCGGGGCAGCAGAAGGGAGGCGCTGGCTCCAGCAGCCCTGCGCAGGGCAGGCTCCCCGTCCCTGCCCTCTGAGTGCAACAGCAACCCGAGACTCCTGGCTGGACGGCTGCCACGGAAAGCAGAGGGAGGCCGTGGTACCAGCCCCGGGCTTCTCTTAGCCCCCAGCTACTCAGTGCTGTACCTGCAAGGCAGGGAGCAGACGCCACTTGGTTTAGTGTTTGCACGGTTATTAAGGCACGGCTCATCCGGTGCCGTAACTCCCTGCCTCCCCACGGGGCCGGGTCAGGAGGTGGTACGGCACCGCTCACCTCTGGGCTCCCATCCTCGAGGCAACGCCGCAGGGCGCTCAGCACCCGAGGACAGCCGGCGGAGAGGGCTCAGCGTGAAGGGGACGGCTCAGGAGCTGTCCCGTCCTTCGGAAGAGCAGGAAATCCAGGCCCCTGTCCTCCAGAAGTGCATCACACCTAGGAGCAGCCCTCACGCGGTGAGCGGTTACTTCAGCCCAGCTGGGGGGCCAGCAAAGAAGCCAGCAGTTGCCCACCGAAACCAGCAAACGGAGGTCTCTGCTAGCCCGGAGCGGCAGGGCTGCGGACAGGCGCTCCTCAGCCAGCCTTGTGTAACAGTTCGAACCTCGGGCATCTTCCGGGGACGCGTCCTTTCAGCATCTCACGTCAGCTGCAGATCCGGGAGGAAAGCAAAACCGAGAAGAGCTACGGAGCTGGGGGCCCCGTGCGGCTGGAGGCTTTCCTTTCTGAGCAGACGCTTCACAGCAGCGAGCTCCTTCCTCGCATCACCGAGGCCGCAAAGCGAACTCGCGGCGGTCACGCGCTCAGAGCGCCACAAACTCATCCTCGGGAGGAGTGGCGGAGACGTCCCAGCTGCTAGGAGCCGGGCGGGTGAAAGACCCCGCATCCCACACGCGGCCCCTAAGGACCAGGGTCAGCACCCGCGCGCAAGCGGGGACCACGGCCTTAACACCGACCTACAGCCGCTCCTCTGCTCGGTCGCGGTACATCCGCCCACAACAGAGCCGGCGGAGTCAGAAACCCGTCGCTTCCTGACGGGATCGGTCTCTCAAGCGGCACGTAGGGTCACCTCCCCGCTGCTGCCACGGCCGCCTGCTCATCCTGAGCGCAGGAATCCGCTCCAGGACGGAGCGTTTTGAGGCTGTGACCCCTCAGCAGCTGCCCCCCCCCAGGCAGGAGCCACGTACCTGGGGTCTGCGGGACAAGGGGAGGGGGAAGAGTGGGGGGACAGGTGGGGGCCCCCCCAGTTTTCCCTCCGGGAAGGCAGCACCCTCGGGCGCAGGGCAGCGAGGACAAACGGCTCCCAGGCTGGAAGCTCTCCCCACGCACGTCCGCTCCAGCGCAATTAGAGCGAGCCGGGATGAAAGAGGCTGATGTCATCCCGTCCGATGGGGCGCCCCGAGGAACCCAGACGGGTTAAGGGTCACGGCCCCGCCAGTCTGGCGGAGCAGCCCCGAGCAGGAGCCCTCACTCATTGCTGCACAGCTGCTGACTCCCAGGCCAGACAGGGATGCCAAGGAGGTCTTGGAAAGGGTCGGGACGAGGCTGTTGGGGCTGCATTTACAGGTAGCGTCAGTAACGACTCAAGCAGACGCCTGGCTGGCGGCAGAGGAGCTCTTCCAAGCAGGGCTGGGGCGTCCCGGGCATCCTTCTGCCTGCTCGGGGCAGGACTGGGAGGGGAGCTGAGGAATTCTGATCGACCCTAATCTCCAGGTTTCCTGCAGGGAAACTCACCGTTACGGGCCGAAGCGGAAAGAGACTCTTCCGAGCAAGAGGCGTTACACCTCCTGATGCTCCAGGTGGAAACGAGCCCGCGACAAAAGGAACTTCAGCAGGACAGCCTCCTCCCCACAGACAGGAGGAGCACGAGGCAGCTCCACAATTTCAGTTTGAATTTGGGTCCTAGAACAGTGCAAACTCACGCGAGCTCTCCACGGGCGTTTGCTGTTTCCCGAGGCTCTTCCCCCACCCAGCACCATTTCACCCCCAGCTCGTACACGGCCCGAGGAGCTCCATAAATCAAGCGAGATCAGCGCAAACAACACAGCACAGGCCGCGTTTTCCCTCCCTGCTTAGACAGATGCCATTTCTCCAGCATCTCCACAAAGGCAGCACTGTGCGCAGAGACAATTAGCCGTGCCTTCAGCACAAAAGCAGCCTCAGCTTTTATCTGAGGGCATTTCAGACAAGGACAGCAGCCCCAGAGCAGGGACAGCCCAGTGCTCCTCTACAGGTCGCTGCCAGCCGGCCTGCGAGAGCTGGGAACTGCTGGGCCCTCTGAGCACCTTCTGCTTGACGTCACTTTAGCAGATCTCTAGATCCTGAGCCTCTTCAGCCAAAGTGCTGTGGTTCCACAGCAGCTTCCCCCTTCTCCCCAGCTAGTGACAGTGTTTGCTTGCTCCTCCTGCGCTTTAAGAAAAGCGCTGAACGCACCCAGGCTGGCATCAGCTGGCAGAAGGGTGCCATGCGTCAGTAGCGAAGAGGATGGGCTAGTTTTATCAGCCTGCTCTCCAAGCAAAGGAGGCCAAATATCCCGACTCAGCACCGTTTCTTTCGTTAAAATGGAAGCCAGAAGAGCACCAAAGGTCCACCTAGGTGGATTTTCTCCAAACCCCAGCTCTAGCTTTCACCACCGTGAGATCACTCCAACACCACGACGTGCTGGACACCCACGCTGCCCGGGGCAGCCAAGTGTCAGGCCCTTCTCTGCGCCTAAGCACGCGCACCCATTTCAATAAGTCACTTCATCCTTTCCCACTCTGGATCCTGAGCTCTTATTTCCTCAGACAGGATTTCCCTCGGCTCTAGGTCTTCAAGGAGAAAGAAGCAGGGCATACCCAGCCAGAGCCCACTGCAAAACAGACATCACAGGAGGAAGGGAGCCTGCCTGAATTTACTTTGCTTTTCTTTAAGGGAGCCTTTTAATGAGCCTGCCAGGAGGTAAATCTGCTGACAAGTCCAGTAGCCTCGAGGGAAATGAAATCCAGCCAGTTTGGGGCAATAGAGCCCTCGGGATCCCCTGCTGAGCTTGCCTTCCAAGGGACACACAAACACCTACCGGCTGGAACAATCGGTAGGTCAGCTCCCTTCAACATAAAGATGGATTATAGACATTATACTATATACATTACGCAGCATTTGTTATTCTGCTGGCACTTGACAGGCAACGTATCCAACACCAGCAGATTACGCCAGGTGTTTGTGTCAGGCAGGGAAGCACCCACACAGCTGAACAACCCCACTGCCCCGAGCCTCGGGGTATCACGTGAGCGCAGACGTCCTAGGGAAAATGAAATCCTAATTCCCGCCGGTGACACATCGGAGCGGTTTCGCTGCGTGGTAGCGATTCCTTTGTGAGGCCGGCGAAGAGCTGAGAGCCGCAGAGCGCAGGGTCTGAACAACAACAACGGGGCTGGAAGGAAAAGTGCTGCCTGTTTATGAAACAAGTCCCCAAACTGGGAGGCGAAGGGCTGCTGACGAGAAACTGGAGCAGAAGCAAAATATTCAGAGAGGGAAGGGGAGGGAGCGAAGCCTTTGGAGGGTAAATAAAACCAAGCGTAAAGGACTAGGGGAAGGAGGATAAAACACAAAACGAGCGATGGGAGAAGCCAGGAAAGGAGGAACACAGATCAGCAACAAAAACAAGCGGCTCAGCGCCGTCCCGGCGGCGATCACCGTGCCGGGAAGGGGCCCAGCTCTGCAGCCCAGGCTGTTACGGGGGAGGCAGAGGGGTCTGGGTGGGGGTTGTGTGGCACCAAGGGGCACGAAAAGGAGCGGGGCTGCTGGCGGCGAGGAGACGGAGGGAGCGCAGCAACAATAGCAGAAGAGGCTCCGGCTGGTGACGTAATGCTTGGCGGCCCTCCAGGCCCCTGCTGCTGCCACTTTCTGGGCCCTTTGCAGGAGGGAAATCAATGAGAAATAAAGAAAAAAAAGATAGCAACAACAACAACAAAAAAAAGCCTCGTAAAGGACCCGCGGCGCTGGCACCCCCACGGAGGGAGACTCCTGTGGGGAGCAGGGGGCACCCTGTGTGTGTGCGCCTCAGGGGGCTGCCCCGAGCCCCCTCCCCACTTCAGGGCTCAGGGCACGACCCCAAAAATCCCCATTTCCCCCCCAAAAAATCCCTATTTTCCCCACAGCTCACTCTGAGGGGGGTTTTATGACCCTGGCGCGCTGCTGGGCGCCTCTCCCCCCCTCAAACCCTCCCAAACCCCCCTAAACCCCCCTCAAACCCCCCCCAAACCCCCCCCCCGACCTAAAAATAAAGGGCGATTAAAAAATCACCTCAGCGAAGTAGAGCGTGAGGAGGCAGAGGCTGCAGAAGAGCAGGCAGCCGGGCAGGCAGTAGAGCAGCCAGTGGGCGAAGGGCTGCTGGAGGCGGAGGGCCCGGGGGGAGCCCTGCAGGCAGAAGGAGAAGAGCGTGGTCCTGAGGGCGGCCCAGAGGAGGCCGAGGAAGAGGCAGAGGGTGCGGTAGCTCAGCCGCCGCTGCCGGTAGTAGAGCAGCAGCCAGAGCTGCAGGTAGGCGAAGAGGAAGAGGGCGGCGCACAGCGCCGTGTGGACGGCCGTCAGCCCCAGCTCCACGCCGGACGGCACGGCCGGGGCCGGCCCCTCAGCGGGGGCCGCCGGGGGGTTCATAGGGAGCGGGGACCGGGGTGGGGGGGAGGCGGCACCGAGCCCGCGGTCGCCGCTCCTCAGCCCCGCACGGGCACCGCCGCCATGAGACGCCGAACAAGAGGCGCCCGCCCTCCCTCCCGCCCCGCCGCCAACCAAGCGCGGCCGGGGGACGAGCGGCTGCTGAGCGCCGGTATTTGAGGGGCTCGCCGCCGGCGGAGCGCGCTCCCCATTGGCTCCGCCGGGAGCCGCCCCCGCCCGCCGCGCCCAGGGGGAGCGGTGATTGGGCGGTGCCGCCTGTCACTCACGGATAGGCCCCGCCCTCCCTCCCCTCGGGGAGGGTTCGACTTCTTTAGGTTGCCGTCGCCGCCCGCCTCGCGGCTGCGCCCCGCCTCGTGGGGGGGGAGGGGCTGAGGGGGTTCGCGGCTCTGATTGGTGCGTGCGGGGAGGGGGCGGGGCCGGGCCCTTCGCAGCGGCGCGGCGGGTCCTGGCAGGGTGAGGGGGCCCCTTAGGGTCCTGGCAGGGTGGAGGGTCCCCATAGCAACGGGGCTGGGTCCTGGCAGGTTCAGGGGGTCCCCTAGGGTCCTGGCAGGTTGAGGGGTCCCCTAAGGTCCTGGAAGGTTGAGGGGGGTCCCCTAAGGTCCTGGCAGGTTGAGGGGTGCCCCAGGAGCAGGGCAGCCGGGGGCTCAGGTCGGGCGTCCACCACGGTGGGGGCTTGGGGACGTCGCTCGGAGTCCCCTCCATGTCCTCATCCCCTACGCTGAGACCCCTGAGGCTCCGATCCGTCACCCACAGAGCGGTGCTGGGGCACGGGAGCCCTGCCCGCGGCCTCCCCGCGGGGGGACGAGGGACGGGGGAGCAGCACTGGCAGCAGCGCCGACACGCTGGGCACCCAGGTAGGTGACATCCCAGGTAGGTGACAGTGACACCCCTGAGCCAGCCCGGAGGCAGCTCAGCGGTAGCATCCGTCAGCGGTATCGTCCATCAGCGGTATCGTCCATCATCGCGGGGCCAGCTGCCTCGCAGGGGCTTTGGGAGGAAGGTCCTCGGGGACCCACGGGGCAAGGATGGCACCGGGTCACGCCGCGGGCTGTTGGCCGTGCGCTGGCATGGAAGAGCTCTGCTCCCGCTGGGCTGCCCAGCCAGGTGCCCTCCAGGGTGCTGGGAAGTGGGACCTGAAAGCAAAAATTAAACTCCGGGAAGTGGCTCAAGGTCCCTTTCCAGCAGGAAAAGGGGCACGGCCACGGCAGGGGGGCAGCACGGGCACATCACAGAAAGCCCGGTGAGACAAAGCGCGCCGGACAACAGGCTGGGATTTTATTTAATGTAAACATTTCCCACCCTGTTGACAACCCTTGAGAAGTCAAAAGGTTCCTTGTGCCAAAAGATGCAGCTCCTGTAGCTCATGATAGCCTCGCCTATGGGCACCCTCACCCTCTTATTCCTGCCCCATATCTCATATGCTCACACCAGGGCCTCCCTCCTCCCCAGGACTCGTGCGCGCCTGATGTGGGATCCAAAAACCCTGGCGTGCGGGTGGCAGAGCAGGGGAGAGGCAGCAGGGACACTGGGGGAAGTGTCAGTGTGCCGGAGAGGAGCCCCGTTATCTCACGACCTCGTGTGCCAGATGTGCCTCCAGTCACATGAGCTGCGCTGGCGCTGGTCTGCGCGGCGGAGGGATTACACAGCAGCCTGCAGCGTCCCGAAAATGCTGCTAGTGAAAAGTGGGTTTGTCTGCGCACAAAAAGCCTGCGAGCACTCTGCCTTGAAGCAGTGCTTGGGGACAAATACCGGATAAACAACGCTGTGGTGAGGCTCTGCCTTCCCTCTGAGCACAGCTTCGGGCTCTCAGCATTGTCCCCACGGGGCAGCCTGGCTGAGACGCTTTTTGGTACATTCAGTGTAGAAATAAACCCCTTTCTGTGGCTGAGGGCTCAACGCCACAGCAACATATGATAGAGGACACCGCTGTAATCAGAACTGGCCGGGGTGGGAACGTCGCCTGGCTTCTCCCTGTCACCGGTTATATGACGTGTGCCTCCTCCCCAGGCTGCTGGGGAGAAGGGGCAGGTGGAAACGGGCAGCAGGTATTTCCTTTCCGTGTTTACGGACGAGTGTGGCCCCTTTCCAAAGTGGCGAAGAACCAGCTCAGCGCTGTCACCGCTCCAGGGCTGGGGAACAGCGGCTTTTTGACCTTACTCAAATCAGCAAGGGCAAAGAACTTGCCTTCAGAAATTTTGAAGGGAGCTGGCTGATGAGCTCTTTGTTCCAGCAAAACTGTGTAGTGATAATTAACCTTAGACTTGTCAGCTGATTAGGAGAAGGCTGGTGCTGGCCACTTTTTCAAAGGAGGGCAGGGAAGAGAAGCCTGTAGTGAAAAATATGTAAAGCGGTGGAAGATGCAATATTGCTGCACAGCCATGGGATTCCATGAAACCAACGCATAACCTCACCATGAAAAAAAGACAAAAAGACTGAAATATTGCTTATTGACATCAGCAGTATTTCAACAGTCGTCAGGCATTTCACTTGCAGTTTCTGTGGTCTTTTGATGAATTAAAAACTTGCAGGACAGCCCGGCTCCCACTCAGCAAAGTGGCCATGGGCTGATGGTTTCCAGATGCACTTCTATGGGATCCCAAGGGTGCTTTGTGTGTCTCTGATGAACCAATTTATCGCCTCCTCGGGAGAAAACAGGCTTGCAGACAGTACACCTGTTGGTACGGTTTCCGTGTTTGGACAAGCTAGCTGCAGGCAAGCTTGCTGCGTTAGGAAAGGCCAGGCAGTCAAGTGTGTCTTGTGGGATTCTTGTGTGATCTGGAGATCAGGAGGCTGAAACAAAGAGGTTTTCCTGGAGCCAGACTCGATGATCGCTGTGGATCCCTCCCAGCTCAGGATATTCTCTGATTCCGTGAGTTTTCTGGATCCCCTAAAGAAAACCTGTGTGCACAGTCCAAAGTGCAGGACGAGCCCCGGGGCTGGCTGGTCAATGTTATGCTCTCCCTTGCGTTTTTCAGCAGCGTGCATATTTGTTCTGGGGCATCCAGCCATGCCAGGGAGAGTGCTGGAGGCCAGTTTTGCCTCCATGGGTTGAGTCAGCCCTGCGTGGATTTGGGGCTCTTGTGTGTCCCCTCTGCCGGCCAGGTTTGGAGGGCTTTGCACTGGTTAGCTGCTGCTGGAAGGGCAGGACAGGCAGGCAAGCCTGGCTGCCAGAAACACAAACCTGCTGGGTGCAGAGTGAACGTCCTGCTTCAGCAAAAGGCCGGATCTGTAGCGATCATCACAGGAAAGGCTGAGGCGGCTCCGTTATGCTTTAGGAGCATATTCCTAGGGAGTAAGAACTTGCTGGCTGGGGGCTCTGCAGCCTGGAAGATACTGGTACAATGAGATAAAATGAAGATGAAGCAGTAGTGTAATATATTCAGACCAAAAGTGTATTTATATATTTATATTTTTGGTTCTTTTTTTATTTTGCACCTTGACCGGTGCATCTTAAAAACCACCTCCTATCACCCTCCTTTGAAAGAAATAAGCTGCAGCTTAATAAATATTGTCAGTGAGGGGCTGTGTGAGACAAGGCAGCAGGAACTGTAGATGGGATCCCGGCGGTGATGAGAGGACCCCAGCCCAAGTTTACGATTCAGGACTCCCAAGCTGAACCCAGGTAGCAGAAATAAGTTACGCCAACGTGAGATTTTGTGCTCTGTGTCTCTGGTGTATGTGCTCACATTTTAGGTCATCTGCAGTGGCCTTAACCACCTTACCTCGCGGTGTTAATCTTCCCTTGTTGGAAAAGGGGTGACGCAGGAGATGGCCTAAAAGCCGAATACTCTGGCAGAGGCCGAGTGAGGAAGGCTGGGTGACGGTGGTGACTTTTAACACCCATGTGGAGCCGTGGTCGTGTGCTGGGCACTCCTGTACCAGGCCCCTACACGGCCCTGGCAGTGTCCCCAGAGGCACTGCGCGGTGCCACTCGAACCTGTGTGAGGTCCGACACCACTGAGCACGAAAAACGGGGCTGGGAAAGCCCTCGGAGGTCTATTCCCTGCCCCAGGCTGCACTAGTGCTATCTAAAACGTCGTTTGGCCAAGCTTTTCTTCATGTTTTCCACAGGGGTGTTCTCCCCTTCCCCAGCAGAGCAATTCCAGTGCTCCGCCATGAAGCTTGGGGTGCTTTGAGGACTGCTTGTCATCCCCTGGTGCGGTTGGGTCCCTATTACAGCTGGGTGTGCTCAGACTTGATTTTGGCTGCCATAAAGTGCTCAAAGCTCCAGAGTTGTTGGGAAGCCCTTAAACCTGGTTTCAGTACGTGTTGGTGGGAAGGCAGAGCAGGCCAGTGACCGCTCCTCCGGGGTGAGGCCTGGCTTTATCAGGGGTTAAGAGAAGATGTGCTCAAGGGCCTTACAAGTGATTTTAGGGGCAAAATGGGACATGGAAGGAGGGGGACGGGCTGGCAGTCAGGATATGAGCAAAGGGGATGGGATCGCTGCCAGATTTCCAGCTGGGCGAGTAGATGGTGTTGTAATACCGAGGCTGAAGGAACAGACAACAGACTGACAACAAATTCTCCTGCCTTGAACAGTGATTGGAGACGTGTTTGCAAAGGTTACCAGCTTGGACGTGTTTATGGGGCATGATTCATTAAAAAAGTCCCAAATATCCAGGTGCTGCAAGTCTCCCTGGAATATGGGAGATAAGTCTCGCCTCCAGTTCTGTCTCTGTGCCTCCAGGGAGTGCTCCTGAAGCTCCTTTGTACACCTCCGAGACTTGCACATCGCTGCGGAGAGCCAGAGACTGGGGCTGGGAGGAACAGAGAGCTGGAGGGTGGGAAATTCAAGTTCAAGAAGGAGGAGAAGGAGCGGGGTCAGCGGAGGTTGATGGGGCCCAGAGGGAACCCCCTGGGCAGGAAGGAGTAACGAAGAGGTGAGAGGACACAAATGGGGAAGGGATGAGCACGTATTTGTGAGCGAACAGCCAGAAAAGTGTGGGATGTGTTTGTGCTGGGGTGGTGGGACAGCGAGGGACTGTAGTGGGGCAGGTGGGACTGGCTTTGGGAAACGTGCAAGGGGAAGCACAGCAGCTACATGGAGGTGTGGAGAGGGCAGAAGGCAGACGCTGGAAAAACTACAAGATCCAGGAGAGAGATCAGGGCTGGGAAGGAGTTGGAGCTGCGCTTTAACCTGCTGGCACCCTCCTCCAGGTACGATGCTGGGAAGTATTTGCATCGCTGTGGGCTGCTCCTCTGGCCTTGCTTCCGTGGTTGGGAGCTCTCCCTTCTGACCCAGGCTGGTTCCCATGTGCCAGGGCTGAGTTTAGTTTTCCATCCCGCTGCAGCCAAGTCTGTCATTCACTAAACATCCCCCCGTCTTCTCGATCTCGGTCCCCTCTGTAAGCCAGATGAACAGATGGGAGGGCAAAAGGACAAGAAAAGCCTGTCTCTTCCCAAAGTGGGAAAGGAGAGAACGGGAGACTTCCAGATGAAAAGGTTTCATTGCTTCCTCAGCGTTGTCTTTGTTCCTTTGTGCTGCTAAGGCCTCATCCAAACACCTCATGTACGTGGCAGGGAGAGAAGGGAGCCTATGAAGGCTGAACGTGCCTGGCTTTCCCTAGCTGCCAGCTCTTGGAGCAAGGCAGGGGGACTTTGCCTGCTTGTTTTCGAGAATTTGAGTTTGGGCTCATAACGGAGCAGCGATAACAAGCTGACAGCATCTGCCATGGTGCTGGGGGGAATGACAGTCCATGTACACAGGGGCATTTGTTAAGGAAAACAGCTGCAGCTCGTAATGCAAAGCAAACATGTTCTTGGTGGCTTGAATTCCAGCTTTGTCTCGTTGTTGACCAGGGATGTTGTTGACCAGCCCTGCTGCAGCGCTCTCAGCAGCAAAGATGGGTACCTGAAGGGCAGGCTGCAGAAGAACCTGGTTTTAAACAGGGGAGTTAAATGACAAAAAGATGTTTTCTCATCTTTGTTTGACTCAAAAGGAAAAAAAAAAAAGGGAGAGGGAAGAAAAACAGCCCTAAATTGAAAGCACAGAGGATACTTGCACTTGCAGATACCACTCAGGGGAAAGGGAATGGCCTTTGCTGTCATTTTCATGGTTGTGTGAATCACCTGCTGTTTGAGTAACTAGTTCGTGATGTCCTCAAGGTGTTTGTGTAGCTGTCACATCTGTAAATTAGTCATGCTGCACCTACCTAAACAGAAAACACTCGTATATATGTGGTTTTTTTGTTATTCCTTTGTTTTTTTGTTTGTTTTTGCAGTTGTGGCTCTCCCGTGCCTGTAACCGATAGTAACCATGCCAGCCCAGAAGGACAGATGGTTTCCTTCCTTCTCTTTCCTGCTCTTCTGCGCTTCCTTCATTCCCATGCTGGGAAGTACAAGTCTGCTACAGGAGTTGAGCCCCCAGGAGTATTTCAGTAGCTTGCAAGCTGGAAGGGCATCCCTGGCTTATTTCAGCCATAACGGTATGTATTCAACAGCATGCACTTACATCAGCTGGGTTTTCAGGAGAGGCTCTCGTTGGGGTGTGTGTGAAAGTGGAATAACGAAGAGACAATTCCTGAGTATTTTAAACCCAAAGCTGTTTTGAAGAGCTGGTCAAGCTCAGCTGGCAAATTGGGGTTTGCATAGCTCCTGAGTGCTCCTGGCAGACAGAGTGTCTTGGGGTGGCATCTGTCCTGGTTGTGTCCCTAAACACTCTGCTTCAAGCCTCTTCATTAATTTTCCAGATGCCCTGTAAGGAGCTACCCCCTGAAAGGTGCCGTGTTTCTTTTCCACAGGACCTCCCAGCGTAATTACAAGGAGATCCATCACCTTGCCTTTCTTGTTCTGCTCCTCCATGACCCCCGGGCATGGTTTCTCAGAGACCTGGATGTGGGCTGAGAAACCCAGCGCAGCTCCCCCATGAACACTGAGGGGCTGGGTGTGTTAGAAAGGAAGGTGGGGAGCTATCAACAAAAAAGCTATGGTGGCTTTAGTGAAGGGGGGGACAGAAATCCAGCTGGATTCAGGGATCATCTGTACGATACAGCTACACTGATGCCCACCCTCCCCCTTGTCACAGGTAGCTCAGGCAAACACAGGCAGACGGTGACCCCCCAGCCTCAGGGCAGGGAATTACTCCCAGCAAGGCTAGCAGGGCCTGGCCTGGGGAGAAAAGGTATCGTTCTGCTCTCCTGCTGCCTTGTCTGCAAGAGGAAGGGATTGAAACCAGCTGTTTTTTGTTTTTTTTTTTTGCTGTTTTAGTTTCTCCTGGTGCCCAGCCCTTCTTGGAACAGATTGAGAACTCAGTCGAGGCTCTGCAGGACTATGGCATTTCAGTGGTGAAGGTAAATGAGAACAAGGAGTGGGACAGGGTATTTCTGCAGGGCTGACTGCGGGGTGGACAGAGGTTGTCTCTACCGACCTTGGTGATGGACAGCAGTGGGACCCCGCAGGAAAGTGGGTGCTGGCTGCGCAGGGCATCCCATTTTTTCCCTTGCCCTGGCTTGTGGGTAACTACACCACACTGCTATGAAACAAAAGCATCACACCTGCTTGTGGGTTGTGTCACACCTTCTCCCTGTGGGATTGGGTAGATTCCTCTGTCCAGGGAAGACTTAATGTTGTCCACACTTCAAACAGAGCTTTGATTTGCATTCGTGGGTTTAGGAGACATTTAACTTCTCATATTTTTCTTGAAAATTGGCCTTTTTCGTGGGAAACTTCATGTGCCAGGCTTGGCTGGCTGATCTAATCTGACTTCCCAAACAGCTGCATATGGTTTGTGGTTATTGATGTGTGCCCCTAAACATGGTACAAGGAAGGAGATGATCCCCACTGTGTTGCACTAAAGAGCATCAGCCTGCTGCTTCACTCAGGGCATGGAACTTGCCTGACTCCATCTCGCCTTGTGCACTGGGAGGGAAGAGGCTCAGACTGTGAAGAATGTTGGAGAGGGTCAGTTCACTTCTTTTCAATACAGTGCAATAAACGCTAAATAGGATGTATTATTTATTTATATTTTTTGGGGGCTGAATTTTTCTGCAGATTTAGGTGAGCGAATTACAAATCCATGCAAGTGCAATTAGATTTTATAAGAAGTGCTTATGTATGTGTGTGTGTGTGTGTTTCAATTCCTCCAGACACAGACTGAGTTCAGTAAGCAAGCAGTGGTCTGTCACTTTGAATATGCTTGGCAGATCACAAGATCTTTTAATCCTGTCTGACCCAAATCGAGGCAGGCTGAGCTGGGGAACTGAAATACCAACTCCAGTCCTCAGCACTGCACTCTGTTCATCTCACTGTGTGATTGTGCTTTCTCTCCCAGCAGTTTTGGAAAGGCTAGCACTTATATTCTGGAATGGGAGAATGCTGTGGTACCGTATGTTTGTAGACGTTTGTAGAGCTAAATGTCCAATAAATACTTTCAATGTCCAGGTTAACTGTCCCAAAGAGGACGTCTCAAGATACTGTGGAAAAGAAAATGCATTAAGGAAAGCCTACCTGTTCAGGTAAGGGGGGGCTTTCTGGGCACCACGCTGTAATTGCTTTCAAGTACAAAGGTTTGGAGGAAATGCTGTCAGGGAGCAGAGATGTCTGCATAGGAAGCATGGGGCCATGAGGACAGCAGTGGCATACAGAATTTATCAAAAAGTACTCCAAAAAGGTTCCACACATGCAAAGTGTGGATGCCTTGTCCTCCGCGTGAAAACCCCTGTCCTGCCCCACATTCCTTTTTATCAGCACAGAGCTGTACTGCTACGTGAAACCATCAAAGACATCCTCAGTCAGTCCCTCTGGGCTCCCACCACCAGGTCCCCAGGACTGCAGTCAGTGCACTAAGTTCTGGGTCTACTCCTAGAAAGAAACACTCTTTGGTGCCCTTCTTGTTGTGGTTGGCTCACCTACCACAGATGGGAAGGTTTAACTCTTGGTCTCTGCATGGACTGTCAGTTGGAAGCTTTTCCACGTATCAGATAGAGGGCATTTTCAAAATTAACGTGCTCTGTTCTCATCGATTATAGTACAGGCCAGAGGAGGAGATCACTGCTATCAGGGAGACCCTGCTAGTCCTAGGAACTCCCCAAGTTCAGTCCTGACATTTTCCTTCCAGCCATATCTGCCAGCAGACACCTGGAGATACTACACAGTAGAAATGAATTTACTATGTGTTGCTAATCTTTCATGGTTTCTTTGGTGATATTTTTTCTTCTCTCCCCAGAGGGAACATGCTGATCAGAGAATTTCCTACTGATGCCTTGTTTGATGTGAACTCCATTGTTGCTAATGTTCTGTTGTAAGTACAGACCAGATCCATCTCTGTGAAATCATTTATTTTCCGTTTTCACTCGTCGATAGAAAGTTTTGCGTAAATATAAACTGCACGTGTTCCAGAGGCTGTTTTCAGCCAAGCAGAAGGCTGCTTCTCTCTTTGGTATGGTTTGACCCTGTTAAATCTATGCCCTGGACATGACTCACCAAGCACACATCTGGGCAGCTGTATTTGGCTGTGAATCTTGCATCTGCCAGCAAGAAGCTGGAGTTTTACCTTTGTTTTTTTTTCCATCGTGATTATGTGGCTGCCAATTCTCTCTTAAAAGAAAGCAGTTGCTAATGAGTTTTCTGTCTTCTCAGTGCCCTGCTCTTTAATGAAGTTAAATATGTTGAAACACTGACGGATCTTCAGAACATAGAAAATGCACTGAAAGGGAGGTCGAACATGGTCTTCGTGTATGTACCAGCTACTGGAACAGCAGGTATTAACACTCAGCTTTTCTTTTGTGCTCCCTTCCAGAGCCTTTTTTTACTAATGTGGAAGGGAGCTCATTTTATGACTCAGAATCCTGCAAATGGAGAATTGAAGAAATGTGAAAGGCCCACCCAAACATGAGCTCTCCACCTCTGTCTTGCCTTGTTGCCAAATGAATCATTTTGACCAAGACGGTTTTGCTGGGAGCACACAAACTTTCAGAGATGGACTGGACAGAGAAAGCAAGCCAGTGGTTGCTGCCTTATAAACCCATTGGCAGATCTGTACTACAGATATGTAGCAGAATGCATTCACTTGCCCCACCTTTGTGTTTGCTGGAGATCAGCAATTGGGTTCCGCCCCAGTGACTCAGTTACCTCCATAGCATGGCTTCAGCCAGTTGTGGAGTTTTACTGAGAGTTTCTGAAAGCTTCAGTCTTGATGCTTGTGGTTGGGAAGGATGAAGGGGGAGATCTGGGCTGAGCTGCATCAGTGAATTAGTCATGCTTTTCTCTTTCCAGAGCACAGAGCTGTGATGGAAGTGGCTTTTGTCTACGGGACTGTCCACCAGTTTGTTCTGACAACTGAGGCAACACTGTTGAAAGACACCGGGTATGTCCACACACACACACAAACGCACACACTCCAGGTATATCTGCTCCCCTGGACTGCTCTTCTGGTTTCTCAGGTTCCCAGGTAAAATCTAGCATTGGCATCCTTGCTAGCTTGCATGGGAGAAAAATCACTTTCACTAAAAGTGAACCTTGTAGCCTGCATTTAAAGCATCCAAATGTTGCCAGGCCTGTAATGCACTGGGCTCACTGCTGGCTTCATGCTGAGCTAGAGAACAGGTGTTTCCAGTGAAAGATCACCTTGGGGTCCTCCAGGGTATTTAGGAATCTCCTTTCTGACCAGCTGGTAGTGTTGACCTTTCTCAGCCCCCTTGGATGTCAACAAGCTCAGGACCTGCATATGCATTTTGCATCTCAAGGTAAAAGACTCCACCCTAGGATGGTATTAGGTTGACAGCCAAGGTGGACAGTGAGATCTGTGTTGCTTTTTCCAAAACCACTGCTGCTTTTGTTCCTGGATTTAGACTAGCCATTGTTGACGGCTCATTGAATGGGATTTTAAAGTGGAAGAGCCGAATGTCTTCCTTCCCTAGCTGACTGACCAAATCTCAGCCGTGGTTCCCTGGAGCTTTGCAGAACAAATCCATCTGGCACTGTGGCTGAGGTCACACTAGAGTCACTGCAGGATGGGCAGAGAGGAAGGTGGGAATATCAGATAGCATGCTGCATCTTCAGATAACATGCTGTATCTTCAGCAGGGCATTTATACAGCAATATGCTTGCTTCCACATCCTGTTTTTGCAGATCGTGACCAGGGATCGCGTTTTGTGTCTGCCACTAGATGGCACGATTGTCATTTGGACAGGAGATGGCTTCATCCTGCGTAAAGCTGAGAGGGCACCAGCAGTCAGGCTTTGGGGTCTTAATACAACACCCTCTCTTTATGATTTTTCTCAGAGAAATCATAAAGCCCTTTACAAAAAAAGGTGATCCCTATGTTGGAGATGATGTAATGGATGCACGGGAAAAAGAATGTGACCTCCCAAAGTTGACCCGCAGCCTAACACCAGTGATGGTATCAGAACCAGAAACCACTACTAGCCAAGGAACCATCCAGGGAACTTGATGTCACTTCTTCCTTTGTCATAGATAAAACCGATGTTGTTCAGAAGGTGAAATATTCCTTACATAGTACGTAAGATGTCATCGGTGAAGTAAAAGACATGAGTAAATCTATATTTCGGCTGTCCTCCTCATGCCAGGGTCCCCACTGAACTGGCAAGGCTGGCCCCAATGAGAAAAGTGTGTTTGTGTCCTTTTTGAGCTAAGCCAACTGTTCTGTGGTTGAGGTCATTTATACCTGGTGAGCCAGGGTCATCATTAGACAGGGAGCATAATTGTGAAAGGTGCCTGGCTGCAACTCTACCTGTTACTAGTAGAGCTCTCAAAGTCCCATGCGCCAGTCACACCCTGAATTGGGAGATCATCTGCCCTGTAAAGCATGGCAGCAAAAACCGGCAGTCTGTCAGGGTATTTTTAAACCCTTTGATGGATCTCTAGCTCAGTGTGAGTTTTGTTTTCTCTCCCAGCAGCGATGAGCCTGATGCATCATCTGCCCGGCTGTTGTTCTGCCACTGCCAGCAGGCCACGGACGTGGCGCAGCCCTGCAGGAAGACACCCCTGGAGCAGGATCTGACCGTGCTAAACATCCACAGACACCTCAAGCTCATGGGGGCTCCTCTTGTGGTACGATGGGGAAAGAGGAACGATGCACCGCGCTCGGGCTGCGCAGTGTGAGGGCAGCTGGGGCAGATATGGGGATGAGGGAGGTGTGAACAGAGGACAAGGCAGAGAATGAGAATCTGCCCCTTCCCTGTGAAGTTAGTGGCAAAACTCCCAGGTTGGGTTCAAGCAAAGAACAGGTCTGAGACTGTGAGTAACACTCCATTAGACTGCTGAGCTTGCATGGACCTCCTTTTCAGGGGGCCCCAGGGCCAATGTATGGTCCTGTGGTTGTACATAAGCACAATGAGTGGGAATGTGCTTCATTCGAAATGGGGTGGAGGTGCCTCTTTGACTTTGCTGGGACTTCTGGGCTCTCTACAGGACACTCAGCACCTCAGGGAGACAAGATTCACACCCTGGTGGGGCACAGGAGACAGGAGGCTCCTTCTGCCTTTTCCCACTGGGCAGAGGAGGCCTCCAGTTCCCACTGGTGACAGCTCTGCCCAGCAGAAATGATGGGTAGAGGAGCTGGGAAGTCCCTACGTCAGCCAGCCTCCTGGAGTAGGCCTATGGAGGGAAGCACTTTGTTAAGCAGCTCTGTGCTGTCATGAAACAACATGTCAGAAACACAAAGGGAAAGGATGCCAGCTCTTGTGTGTGGCAGTCAAGGTTTCCAAATTGCCCCAGGGCACGGCTGTCAGATAAATAGAAATTAATGGAAATTTGACATCAGGAGTTGCCAGGTCACAAAGAACATGAATATTAAAGCCCAGATTTTCAACAGGGATGGTCATGAAAGGTCGGAACAGTTTAACCAGGGTTGTAGGGGTTCTGCTTCAGTGGATGTTTTAGAATCAGGGTGGAGGCTTTTTCTGGAAGGTGTCCTTATTTCAGTGGCTGGGGAGAACACGATGGCTTGGGCTGTGCGGGAGAGCAGCCTGCCAGGTTACCTATTGGCCTTAGAAACTGCAGGCTATGAACCCTCTCCTAGGCTCCAGATTTCAATGAGGAAGTTGTTCCAAGCTTTTAATCTCACTTTCCAGCAATTTTTTAAAGTGATGGTGATCTGGTGGTTGGTTTTCCAGCTGTTTTCCTCAGAAAATGAGGCTTCTGTGCCTCCCTTTCCAATTACTTTTGAGCCTGTTGAGCAATTTCAAAAATAAATTCAATGAAGTTCCATTGAAATAGGCAGCTGGGTGGAAAAGAGCTGAAATATGTCAAATACGTGGAGATGTGCTGCAGTATAACCGTGTATCTTTTCCAGACAGAGGTTGCTGAGGACCCAGAGAAGGTTTCCACTGTTCACTTACAGCTTGGGCTGCCACTTGTGTTCATCCTCAGCCAGAAAGAGACCTACGAGGCAGACAGGAGAACAGCAGAGTTTTTGGCCTGGCAGCTCTTGGGGAAAGCAGGAGTCGCCCTTTTGTCCAGGTATTTGCTTCCCTGTGTTTGGGGAATTCTCCTTGTTGTTTTTTTTTTGTGGTGTTTCTGAGCTCGGTTACCCCACAGCAAGGACAATGGGATCACAGTCAGTGGGCTTACTCGGATTTGTGTGAGAAGCAGTAAGACTAAGTTATATATGGTGAGAGGATTTGAGGTTTGAGGACACGATACTCCAGTATCAGTTAAGTTTGCTTTCAGACTCTAACTGGAAGTGTAGAAATATTTGAGTCTCTTGCTGATTTAGAAGTAGAAGAATGGACAGACTGACAGAAATTTCAGAAAGAAAACTTGGAAAGCACAGACCAAGATCACAAAGATCAGAAGACCAAAGACCACAGATCTGTTGAGGGCTTATTTGCCCATCTGTGCAGGTGATGTTTGATCTGGAGCTGGGAGAGTGGGCAGCCCGTGACAAGTCAGGATCTCACATTCCTGAGTGGCTGCCCCCTCCTACAGTTTGTGTGTCAGCGGGTGATACAGCAGCTGTGGGTTGGGACCTTGATGTGGCATGTCTGCTCTGTGCCCGTGCTGCTGGCAGCAGCACAAGTGGAAGGAGATGGAGGAAGGATGGGTGTGGGCTGCTTTCTTCCGGCTTTCTGCCATCGTGGTCTCTCCTTGCACAGAGGCACTTCTTGGCTGCATTTACTGTGAGCCAAAATCCACCGTCAGAGCAGCTGCACTGGGATGTGGCTACCAGTGTGTGAGCGCAGACATGAATCATAGAAAGGGAATTCAAAGGCCTTGTGAAATAAGCACAGATTGTGTCAGTCCCACCAGGTCACTTGGGACTGACAGCTCTTCACCGCTGATTTAATTCTTGTGGGCTGGGCTCCCACAGGTACTGCGGGGCCCCGAAGCATGGCTCTGTGAGGACGTGGTGCTGCTCAGAGAGGGGTGATTGCCAGCCAGGCAGGCTGAACAGAGCAGGTGACTTCGCACATCATCACACCATCTAACATTCACTTTGTGTTTTGGAAGGGACCTCGTGGATTTGAATGTTCTGCTCCAGTCAAACGTCGCTCTCAAGACACCAGATGAGGTTCGATGTTGGATTTCTTTATTGTACAACTCTTATTTCACTATCTGGATGTGGTTCTCCTGAGAGGGTGTTAGGGTGTTGCTTGCCTCTGTTGTGATTTGACAACCTTCCCAAAAGCTCAAGGGAACATAGTCTTTCCATAGCTCTGTGCACGTATTTGGAACTGCCTGAGCTTGGTAGTGCAGAGCAATTGTGCCTGCCTACAGGAGATAAAAGGAAGTGTTTATTTTGGGCTCTAATCATAGGGTGATATCTCCATTGCACAATAAAGCAATGCAAGGTTGTGAACTACCCAAGGTAGGAGTCCAAGTGTAAATTCCCAGAAGATTTGGACTTCTAAAGGCCCTTGGCCCAGTAGGAAAGGAGTTCAAAAGATGGAAGGGGAAATGAGCATGAAACTAAGAGCCAGAAAGCAAACAAGCAAAGGTCTGTGCCGAACTGATGTAACCAAATGCCTCTGGCAGTGATCTGGGAGAAGGGCAGAGCCTGAGATAAATGAGGCTGATCAAGTTGAGCTAAACTCTGGAGGGGCCTGACCGAGCTTGTGAGGCAACAAATGCCAGGGAACACACATTGCCCCAAATTGCTTGAACTGTCACATTTGAGATTGGAAAGAAACAGGATCAGACCTGAATCTGAGTGTCCCCCGAGGGCTTCCCCTGGCCTGGTGAGAGATGTGCACATTGTGTTTCTTCTCTTAGAGCCAATGGGAGGTGCCAGCAGTTTGTCATTTCTCTCAGTTCATTATAAAATGCATTTTCTCTGAAGTGCCTCTTGCTGAGACAGTGCCAGAACTGGTTTTAAGCTGACAAGGTCTCATTTCTGAGAAATACACTTTGCTTTTTTCTTTCCATTGGTTGGCAGTCCATTACACTTGGGAGCGCTCTTCTTTGTCGAGCTACATGAGATAAAAGATCTTCTGTGCCATTTTCCCAGGCTGTGACGGGCTGCTCTGACCTAGCCTGACCTATCTAGGGGGCAGGCAGCAGAGTGGACCATGTATCTGTAGCTCAGCTCTCACATTCACTGTTCGGCCTCTGGGCTTTCTCTCACAGTAGAAGATCCATGTTAAGATGTTGGGAGGTGGAGCAGGTGTCCACTTTCACCATTCCAGCTACAGACACAGAATCCCACATAGCCACAATTAATTTCTGAAAACCAAACGTCAGTCTGGAGTGAAATAAGCTCATGTGCAGATGAAACTGCGCCAAAGAAACACGTCCCAGGATCTCCCCTGTTTGGCAGCTTTAGGAATCTGTTGACATACCCCAAAAATAATGGGCTAGATGGGAGGGAATTTTAAATTCCCTCCCCATCAGAACTCCCCATCAGCTTTGAGTTTGGTTTGTAGCTAGAACAGACCCAGGGTGATGTTCTGCTCCTATTTTCCTTAGGGAGTGCCAATCAAATACCTGGTCTTGGAAGACACCGATGAAGTTATAACCCTGGTGGAAGATAAGAGCAAGGTTGAACAAATCCAGGAGGATGAGGATGAGGAAGATGAGGATGAAAAAGAGTATGACAATCAAGGTGTGTAACTAAACACTGAGAAGCTGATTGTCATCAGGTAGGACATGCAGTCAGCATCTCCTAGACATATGTTAAAGCATTAAAGAATGCTCTTGCAAATCGAAGGCAAACGATCCCTTTGGAGGGTGCAAAGAGGACAGAACCAGGCTCTTTTCAGTGATGCCTAGTACCAAGGCAAGAGATAATGGGCACAAACTGGAACATGGGAAGTTCCCTCTGAACATCAGGAAGCACTTCTGTACTGTGCAGGTGATGGAGCACTGGGGAACGTTGCCCAGAGAGGTTGTGGAGTCTCCTTCTTGGAGATCTTCAAAAGCCACTTGGACATGGTCATGGGCACCCTTCTCTGGGTGTTCCTGCTTGAGCAGTGAGGATGGACCCAGAGGTCCCTGCCAACCTCAACAAGTCTGTGATTCTGTGGTTATGACAGTCACACGATGGCTGTACAAAGTAGCTCTTTAATTCTCTGCAGATCCCTGGAGTTTCATGACAGACAGCTGTAATTTTTAGGGCAAACTCCATGAAAAAAAATCAGCAGCTGTTATAGTAACGGTTGCAGAGATGCTGCAAGAGGGAGGGGCTTCTTCTGCTTGAATATGTCCAGCTTCGGGGGGCAAGGTGCTTAAAGTGCATCCGACACTGTCTCCTCTTCAAGCATCAGAAGAAATGCCTCAGAATTATCTGTCCCTTTGGAAAGGTTTGAGACATGTTTTTGTAAGAGCTGTTCCAGACTTGCTTTCTCCAGGGAGAAAACACTGGCCCCTACAATGCTTTCTTGAAAACATTTATTTTCTATACTAGATTGTTTTTGTTTAGCAGAATTATTAAAATGTTCTAATGGGGTTGCAGATGGGCATGTAGTTCCCTGTGCCTTGTGTGTGCATACTTTTCTTCACGCACGGATGTTGGCCCCTTGCAGACGTTCAGGATGATCAGGTGGTGGAAGCAGTTTCCAGGGACAAGAAGCGAGAGCTGCCCTTGGAGCAGATCCTTACCCTGACGGAAGAGACCTTTCACTCAGCCATGTTGAAAGCTGCCCAGACGGTGGTGCTGTTTTATGCCAGCTGTGAGTATGAAATGCGGACTGGCAGTCCCTTTGCTAGCTTGCACACTTTCCGTAGAGTGGTGATCCCATAGGCAAGTTTAAATCATAAATATATGGTGCATCCTGTCCCATGTACCCTCACCCACTGGTAGCAATCAGATTAAATTACTTCCTCTCATTGACTGATAATGTGTGAAGACAGAATATATCTCAGTATAAAATACATCAGTGGTTTTCCGCTTTACTTTGACAGGGGCTGAATGCGGGACAAGAGGGGAAATGAGTGTGGTGGACTCATGGGATAGCCTAGGAAACTCAGTCACTGGCTGCTGCAGAAAAATAAAGTCCAATTTTCTTTATTTCATTCAGTCTTTCAGAGCTTGAAGCACCTTAGGATGCCAAAAATCATAATGTAACATTGTCAGTCACCTATATGTAACCTGGGGCTTTGTCTCTTCTGTGTTTCAGGGGAGGCAGTGTCTCTGGCAGTGCTACAGTCTTACACAGAGGTGGCTGATCACCTGAAAGGTAAGGTGCCACAGGTCTAAGTGCTTGTACAGCTGATTTTCATCTTCCCTGGCGGTATGAACCAGAAGACTGGGAAGATATTGGTGGTATCTCAGTCCCTCACCCAGAATATACTCATTTTTAGTTCCCAAACTTTTAAGGAAGGCATATCCACATTACGTTGTTTAGGAAGAGAATTTGTTTCTGAATTAGGGATCTTTGCAGTCCCTTTGTACCTGTACAAAGTCATGGGACTGGCAGTACAACCTTACACAGTCACCTTATGCTTTTGGTGTAAATTTGTACACAGCAGCTGCCCAAACTGCTTTTCAGCTGAGATTGTTGTTGATGGGCACAGTGATTGCACGATAAATGCCCAATATCATGAGGAGACAGGACAGAACATCAGAAGCAGTGAGTGACGCAGCATGGGCTTTGGAGGTGCAGGGACAAACAGCAGGCACCCTAGCCTGCATCCCAAAAACGGGATCCTGTTGGTGCCCCTCAGCACTGTGTCCTGTACAGAGCAAGAAGACGCACTGCACGCTGCACAGCATGAGGCTTGAGAGCCAAATCAGGGTATGGGGAGCCACATCAGGTCTCCTGCACTTGGAAGGCACCACATGGGCAGTTGATCTGGAGCAGAGCAGTAACTGGGCCAGGCTTTGGTAGAAGGCATAACAGACAGGTGTGGGCAGGCCCAGATCCAGAGGGGGAGCAGGATGGTGTCAGAGAAAGAATTTAAAGCAATGATGCCTTCAGGGCCTGTAGACAGGCTTAATTACATGGGAAGTCTCACAGGCAGCCACAAATTCCATAAATAATACATGACAGCGAAGAATCAGTAACATTTAAAGACAACGCACATCAGGTAGTCTGCTAATAAAGACAGGAGGGATTGGTGCTTCAGGAGTGTAGTATTTCCTGAGCAGTGTTAAGCGCCAGTTCAGCTTCATTCAGGGCTTCAGCACTATACCCCTCTATGGTCAATGGAGAGAGGTGGGTTCTTCTGCACTATCAGGCTTATATGGACTGAATCTCTCCTAAAGATGCCTGTTTCTCCCCCTGACTTACATGGTTATGCCCATGTAACTTCATCCCCAACTCATTTCAGCACAGTGAGGAAATCCAGTAGATTTAGATCGGAGCTGTTCTGGCATTCCTGGACGTAGCTGGTGCCATCTGTGTGTTTTCATTCTTCATCAAGGCTTATTTCTCATTGTAGTGAAGGTGCTCCCCTGGGACTGAGCACCTTGTCCTGCAAACTGCAAGCAGGATTCAAGCTGAGTTCTCAGTAGAGGGAAAATGTATAGAGTGTGCAGAGGACCCAGGCAGTTTTCTGGGAAGCAGATGCACTGGGAGTTGCTTACAAGACACCATCCTGGGAACGCTGAGGACAGTGCTGTGGTTTGGATAAAAACAGTTCTGTATTCATAGTTTTCCTGGCACCTTTGATCTGAACTGACATCCCGGGAATAAACAGGAAAGGTCAGGGAGGGTTATCATTTTTAGAGAGGTTGTGGTTATTGATTCTTTGGGGTTTCTTTTAGACTCTACAGCTGTTAGACCAGCTAAAGTAGCAAGAGAGCTGGGAGTAGAGAGCAAGAGAGCTGAGAGTAGCTGGGAGAGTCAGTGGATGAAACCCTGCCTCTTCCTGAGCCATTGGTCAAAACTTGGCTGACTGTCTGAGGCTAAGCTTTCACCATGTGTTTCTTTAATAATTTGATAACAATCTCAGTACATGGACGCAGCCATAGGCAGATTCTCAACAGAGATTATGAACTGATTGAGGTCAGGGCCTTTCCTCTGCGATCAGTGAGGTCCCACTGAAGAATCCCAGGCCAAATTTGAATCATGAAATGACTCCCGTCTGTTTTTCCTGCTGTAGCCTTGGAGAGGATGGAGAATGGCTACTTTTGTGGAGCTGGAGAGAAATGCAGTGAGTTTCCTGCAAGATACATCTTGATCTCTGCTGCTGGGGAAGACTTAATCACAGGCAGGTCTGTCAGGGGAGCTGGAAGACCTAGAAGGATGGAGGTCCCCAGGTTCTCTGTTATGGCCAGGATGAGGGTGTCTCAGGCCTGGTAATTAGGGTGGGCTAGAGTCAAGAGGTTAAAGACACCAAAGGTTATAGCAGATCAGGCTGAGAGCATGAGCCATATCAATTGTGAATGTTCTAGCCCAGGGGGCATGGCTTAAACTGAGTTTCCAGATGAAAATCAGTGAATCTGTGAACTCCCAAGTAGGAGTTATTGTCAGGGGATCCAGAGCAAGGCTTGGCAGTAGGAACTGAGTGAAGCAGGGCTGGGCAAGGTAGCTGGGAAAGTAAACCAGTGCAAGGGGCAGAAGTCTGGATCAGGAAGAAGAGCTTGAGCTATGCCAGACTTAAAACATGGATTATGTCTTTGGTGCAGTCTGTCAGCTCCCCCAAAAGTGCTGGTATTCCTGTGTCTGCCGTTTGAGGTGGAGCTAACTTCCTAAGTGTTCAGAAGCCAAGGTTTGCTGTCTGAGGCATGAGTCACACATGCTAAAAGCACGTTTGGAGATGCATTACAGGTCCCACTCGATGCCAACTTTCCGCGCAAAATGGCAGTGAGAATAGGCCATATGAGATATAGCACAAGAGAATGGAGGAGGCTAGAAACTGGGATAACCCCATGAATCACCCAGTAACACATGATCAGCAGCATATCATCACCAGATGAAGTTTAAGTGGCCCCCCAAAGTGGTTTCCCTTTGTTAAGAGATGCAGTCTAACAGGAGATCAAGAGAATCGTCTTGGTCTTGCTGAGCAGAGCACGTCTTCTGCTCTTGCAGTAAGAGCATGAGGTTCTCTCTGCCGTGGGGGCTAACTGCAGCTCTTGTTTTCTTATATAAGATGTGAATTTATGGAAGCAGCACCCCTAGGACAGGAAGAGAGGTTGTGAAGGTGAGACAGTGTCATTGCATTTCTTAGGTGTGTCAGTGGACTGTTTTGAAAAGTCCAAGATGGGAGAAACCAATATGAAGGAAGAGGAATATAATGAAAAACTGAGCTGAAAAACAATTCTGTTTCCCTTTTCTGTGCTCATGGAGTCTTCTTGACCAATGACTTTCAAAGATAGGGGTCTGAAGTTGTAGTTCAAAGGTGTGAACATAACCTAGCAGCATAACAAAGCAGAATCATGCAGCACGTATTCATAGAACCACAGAATATCCTGAGTTGGAAGGGACCCATGAGAATCATCACGTCCAACTCCTGGCTCCACACAGGACCACCCGAAAAGCAAACCCTATGTCTGAGAGCGGTGTCCAAATGCTTCTTGAACTCTGGCAGCTCGATGCCCACTGCCCTGGGGAGCCTGTCCCAGTGCCCGACCACCTCTGGGTGCAGAACCTTTCCCTAACCCCCAGCCTGACCCTCCCCTGTCCCAGCTCCATGCCATTCCCTCGGGTCCTGTCATGTCCCCAGAGAGCAGAGCTCAGCGCCTGCCCCTCCGCTCCCCTCATGAGGGAGCTGCAGGCCGCCATGAGGCCTCCCCTCGGCCTGCTCTGCTCTGGGCTGAACAAACCAAGGGACCTCAGCCGCTCCTCATACGTCTTGTCCTCCAGACCCTTCACCATCTTTGTAGCCCTCCTTTGGACACTCTCTCTTCATGGAACCTGGATCTGAAGCAAGGATTTAGGAGTCCATTATGGAGCTAGGCCCCCAGGCTGGAAAAGTCTAACATGGAGGAAACGTCAGTATATGAAATGAGGGAAGGAATGAGTAGAAACCAGATCCCCTGTGGTACTGGGGGATGTGGAAGTCTCTGCAGTAGCTGGCAATAAAGAGGACTGGAGGAAAGTTGCCAGATTGTGTGTATTATCTGTGAGCTACTTAGAGAGAAATCGTAACACTCAGGCAACTTGTGGCTGGCTGCTGCCTGCTTGTCTCATAGTGTAGTATGGTGGAGAGTTTGGAAACACTGTCTGTACCTTGACATAAGGGTTCAGTTAGACTTTCTGTGTTGTGGAGAGGATGGGAAGGCAATAAGGGCCTAGTTATTCTGACTCTGCTTCTATACCCAAAGCTGTGGGGTAGCCTGAGAGGGTCCCTCTCGCCCTGGGTCTGCCAGAACACCATACAGCTTTCTGTTATCACACACATTGCATTTGTAACACAACAGCTGATGGTCTGTGAGATTCCCTCATATGCTTTCCTGCAGTGATGCTGTCCAGGTGGTCATTTCCCATTCTGTGCTGGATTCCTCCTCTTGAAGTGCAGCACTTCACACATAACATTTCTTTTTCATCTCGTAACCTTTGGGCCAGCTCGCCACGTGAGCTGTTGGTAATGCCAGTCCTGCCCTCCAAAGGATTAGCTGCTTAAAGGATTCTTGATTTTCCTTGCATAACCTGCAGGGTTCCCTGTAGCCTTCAATGATTTGTCTTGTTCTGGTTTTAGAAGACCCCTAGGACAGAGTTTCTCTCTATTGCCAGTTTTAGTAGCACCTAAAATCACAGAACAGAAGGATCTTATATTTCTCTTTCAACTTTCTTCCCATCCAGCAGCTCAACAGTGACCACAAGTGACAACTTTTGCTGACTCAACTCCTGAAACTGCTTTGTGTTCAGTAATTAGTAACATGGTGCAGCTTGGGATGGTAGAGTGATCATCCTGTACAAAGTGTTCCTCAGGCCAACCAGGGCTTCCTTGGAGATCTTGGTCGCTTTTGGTACATAATCCCCCAGGGTGGTATCCAAATACTTAAACTCACATTTTGTGGATATTTAGAGCAGCCTTGCAGCTCAGTTTTAACAAGACATCAAAACCTTGTTTCCATGTCATTTGTTTCAGAGTTGGGCAAGACACAAGATTATGTGGTAACAGATGATGAGAACCAGCCATACCGGATCAGAGGTGTGAAATAAATCCAGGGGCAGGCTTTCAATATGAGATGTTATTACACAGCCTGGAGAATGACACAAACCATTTTTGCTCTCTTGGAGTATTTTGACAACTCTGGACTGTCTGAGTGGAATTGCAGACCCTTAGATTAGTGCCGCTACTTGCTTCTTCTGCACATACATTTGACACAAGGCAGAACAGCAGTGAACTCACGTGAAAGAGCTGCAAAGCAGAACCTAAAATAAAGGCTGTGTAAAATGGTCCAGTGGGATCTCAAGGACAGAGGGATATGGGATGGGAAAACATGCAAAGGTCACCTGTGCCTTTACCCTTGTCTTTGGGGTGCCTTGCCAATCCCTGGCAAATAAATGTCTGTGAGCCTGTGACTAAAACCCTTCCATAGCTATTCTGGCTAAGACTCAGTTATGCTTGTTTCTCAGAAGCTTATTTTAATACTTGGTCAAACCTCCCTGCCTGCGAATGGACTGCTGCTTGTCCTTTACCAGCTGGCAATAGAGAGTGATTTCACTGTCACCTCTGGAACAGATTTTGCATGTTGTTGGATTTTATTGTTTCCTTCTTCTAGCAAGATTTTGACTGAAAGAAACACACCTTCTCCTCAGGGGACATCTTCCAAACTTCTTTCTTCCCCAGATTTTGTTTCACCTGCTTGCATCTTTCAAAAAACGTTTTTCCCAACCTGCACGAAGGCTTGATGGGCTCTGCAAAGGTCTTACCAGGACAAAATAGAAGAACATCATTTTCCTCCCATGTCTTGCAAATGCTGTTGAGAGTTCGTCCCAGAATGAGCTTTGCCCTTATCCACAGCACTGATGATATCTGTGCATCCTGTTTCTCATTAAAGAATATTGCTTTTATTTAGACTTCAGATCTCTTTCTGCCCCTCTGAGCTTGGGATCATCTGAAGATTGGATGTCTGTGCTTTATTCTGTCAGGCTTTTAGTAAAAATAGTGATCAGAATCTAACCCAGAAAGGACAGAGAAGAAAGCTTGGCTGTTTTAATCTACTGTACTCTTGAGAAATCGTCATCATCTGCCCTTACCCTGGTTTCTGAAGGACAGAACACTTTGTGATAATCTGTGTGTACTTGCCTCAACGTTTCATCCCATCTTTCCCATGTAACTGTTGAATCTTGTTCAAACAAATTTACCAAAGGCATAAAGATCTCCGAGATACTGAATTCCTGCAATGGGCATGGACAATGTATGGCCTGAGGACTGTACACAACCCTGCTGTCATTGGTCAAGCCTGCATTTAAATAAGAGACAGGTTAGGCAAGGCCGACAGCCAAGAGGTGGTGGCTAGTGAAGCCAGTGACAGTTCACCTGCCAGCCGGTCAGCACATGCTTAGCAGTGGACTAGCAGCAGCCTGTGCTGGTTTTCACCCAGCCTGCAGATGAAAGGAAGGCTGATAAAGGCATGCTGAAGTTACATGCACTGTCTTGGGCTCCTGGAAAGTATGCAGGAAACCAACATTCATTTGTTTCACTGTTTATGAACCCCTTGAGTTTATCACTTCGGTGTGGCCCATAAAAAACTTTTTTATTACTTGTCCCTGGAATCAAAATTGGACCGACTGCTCTGTAATTCCCAAGAGCTCTTCCTTTCCCACTTCCTTACTTGAGAGGCCTGGGTCTCTTTCTTAAGGCCCTAAAAGTACCTGCTAATGGCTTGGAGATGAGCAACTTGCATAGGTACAAGAGGGTGAATGCCATCAGACTGCCAGACTGAATTACATTTATTTTGTTTATATGACCTTTAACTGCTCTTTGTGTATTTAGCACCAGGTTTTAGGTAAAACAGACACTTTTCATTACTGGGCACCATGTTAAGTGAAAAAGCCTAGAATGACAGAATGACAGACTGGTTGAGGTTGGCAGGGTCCCCTGGATCTATCTGACCCAACCCCTGCTCCAGCAGGGCCACCCAGAGCAGGCTGCCCAGGACCACGTTCAGGTGGCTTGTGAAGATCTCCAAGGAGGGAGAGTCTACAACCTTCCTTGGGCAACCTGTTCTATTGCTCAGTCACTCACAAGGTAAAGAAGTGCTTCCTGATGTTCAAAGGGAACCTTCCGTGCTCCAGTTTGTGCCCATTGCCTCTTGCCCTGGCCCTGGGCACCACTGAAAGGAGCCTGGCTCTGTCCTCTTTGCACCCTCCCATCAGGTATGTATAGACATTGTGGAGATCGCCCCGAGCCTCCTCTTTTCCAGGCTGAACAGTCCCAGCTTTCTCAACCTTTTCTCATAAGAGAGATGCTCCAATTCCTTCATCATTTTTATGCCCCTTTGGTGGACTCTTCCCAACATACCCAGGTCTCTCTTGTACTGGGGGGCCCAGAACTGGACCCAGCACTCCAAGTGCGGCCTCAACACTGCTGGGTAGAGGGGGAGCACCACTTCTCTTGACCTGCTGACAGTACTTTGCCTAATACAGTCCAAAAAACCATTAGTCTTAGCAGCAGGGGCATAGTGCTGTTCACATTCAACTTGTTCGCTGGGACCCCTGGGTCCTTTTCTGCAGAGCTGCCTTCTAGCTGGGTGGCCCCCAGTATGTCTTGGTGCCTGGGAGTGTTGCCCTCCAGGTGCAGGATACATCACCTCCCTCCATGCCAAGCTTTTTCTTCCCTCTTTCCTGTAAGCAAGGGCCTGCATGGTTTCTTTGTCTTGGCCTCATTCCTAAAGTATTTCCAGCACCTTTCCTTACTGCCTTATATGCTCCTGGGTGTTTGCCCCAGGGTTTCATTGCAGCCAGATGTGAATGTCTCTGGGAATTTCTTTCTGAGAAGTGTAACCTACCACTTCCCTGAGTTTGTTCTCCCCGTGGTCTATTGTTTAAATCAGTTTACACCTGCTGGGATATTTAACACAGGCTAGAAATAGTTACTGTTATATTCGAAGCTGTAATGCATATCCATGAATGGTTTCAAGAAGGAGATAGCCTAGACTCAAAGGGATTGTTTATTTTGGGACTGGATTTTGACATCCTGCCCACACAAAGCAGCTTTTGACTCTGGGAATGTTCTAGCAACTTGTCAGTGGCAGCCCACCTGGACTTGCACCATGTGCATACCTTGTGTTAGGATCCAGCCCTGTAGGATGCACACCAAAGTAAACAGAAGTTCTAGCAGTATTGAAACAAATCTATGCAATAATATCCAAAGAAGCTCCCTTTTTCAATCATTTCACTCTTTTTTTTTTTTTTTGGATACTATTTATAATGTATTTGTTTTCTATTCCAGGAGTTCAGGGGGTTTTGCTCTCTCGGGTAAACTGCTGGGACTGGCCTGGTGTTTGCACGACAGAGAATGTCACCCAGTTTCCTACCATAAAGATTTACAAGAGGGGAGAGCAACCGTTAATGTACAATGGCATGTTGGGAACTGAAGAACTGACCAGCTTCATCATGTTGTAAGTGCCTGTTAATGGGTCCCCACACGGTAGGACTGGCACATCTACTAGATGATCTGGATACTTTATGGCCTATGTCATGGAATGCCTTTCTGGAAAAATAATGTCGGATCTGGTGGTAGACCTGATTTAGAAATCAGCTTAAGAACTTTCTGTGCTTTTTTTTTTTTTGTCAAAAACATCTATTCTTGAACAGTATATCCATCTGTTGTCACCGTCCCTCTCTGGAATTCATTCTGTTATTTTTAACGTGGGTCTCAGTCCAGGAAAACCCTTTGGGTGTGGACCTAAGGTGATGATGTTGGTGGCAAAGCCCACTGTGGTTTTATTGGAGGCAGAGCCAACCCATTACCCTAAACCAAGAGATCTCTGCAGTTTAGCTGAGGGGTGTCAGCCTGTCCCATGTACAGAAAAGATCTCAGAAAAGCCAGTTTGGCTTAGGGCTATTGTTTTCCCCGTAACCACTTCCAGTACCTTTCAGTGACTAGGCATTGCCATTCCTTCCCAGAGGTAACTGATTTTTGTCTATGGTGAGGTGTAATGGTTGTCAGGTTGGGTCGGGGCACTGTTGTTACGAGGATTTAGGTTGCCCTTTTGTCTCTTCATCCCAAAAGTGAAGAAGAAGGCAGCCCGTGTTGGTTCTCTTCCTTTCCATAGGAGCCGAGTTTCCTGCCCTCTGAAGCTGATGACGGTTGATGAAGCAGAAGGGTACTTAAGAGGAGAGCTTCCAACTGAGCTGTCGTCCTATCACCACGCTTCAGTTCTAGGAGTATTTAGCACAGCCATGAGTAAAGGTTAGTGTGGTATTTATGGGTTAAGCACTCAATTTAATTCCTGACTGGAGATGGTTGATTCCAGATGCTTGGAAGTTCCTCTGTGTTTTGTTTCCTCTAAGTGACCAACCGTGTTTGCTCACATCAAAGCCTGCCTGGCACCACCTTTCTTACCTTTTGCAAGTAGATTTCAGGTAGTTCCACATGTGGGACCTAAGGTTTGAACCCCGACTCAAAGGACATTCAGCAGTTAGCTAGCAACTGTGGACATTTTTATTATACCCACTGTGGTAGCATCTGATAACCCTGACAGGTATTGGAGACATTGTGCTTAGAAAGTACAAAAAACCAATTTCTTGGGTGACCCAGGGCTGCATGACCATCTATACAAAGAATTTTGTGCAAATGTCCAATCTGAACCAATTACCAAGCCACAATTTGTGCCTATTGTCCCTGTTCTATCTCCTGCCCCTTACTTACCATGAAGAGTTTGTCTCTGTCCTCTTCATAAGCCCCCTTCAAAGTAGTTGTAGGCTGCTATCAAATCTCCTCGCAGCCTCTGACTGAACAAGCCCAGATCCATCAGTACTCCACACACAACATGTCACAGCATACTGTTTTGTAAAGAAATCCCTTTCCACTATTGGATCAACAGTCATCTTGCTCCTCATGCAAATGTGGAAGTTCCAGTCCTTCCAACCAACACACAATCTGAAATCTTAAAAAAAAAAAAAAAAACACAATACCGGCTAACTCTGGGAGTTACTGCAGTAAAAAAGGGAGATTTTTTCTGATATTGGTGAAAATCAAAATTTCAGAGTATTTTTCATTTTGAAGCTTCATTGTGCCTGTAAACATGTTAAATGCAAATAAAACTACTTTCTTGCATGAGGAAGTCCATGGGAATCTAATATGCTCAGAGGTAAGAACAAAATAAAATGTCAGGAACCAACCAGAAAACATCTGGGCTGTGCTCACAGAGCCAGCTAATGTGCCTTGCTTCTTCTGGAGGGCCTGTATCTAAGTCTGTTAAATATAGGAGAAAATCTCGTTGATCTCAAAAAATCTTTAGACTATTTTTTCCTAGTTTTCATCAATTGAGCTCCAGAATCTTCCCTGTATCCCACATGTTCCACTCTTTCTAGTAATGGAGCCTGCATTAGCCCGGATGACAGGATCTCAGATAGTACGGGGGCAGGTTCTCTGCAGGGAACCTGCTTGGATCCAGCTGGACTTGTGAGCTGAGGCTGTTTCCTGAACAGAAGAAGTTCATTTCCTTCTAGACCTGCTCTGTCTGTGGAAACAAGAGTCTTGGAGGTTTCCAGACAGCTCTGTGTGGAGCCTGCAAGATTGCCTGTTCCCTTAGGGCATGCTCCATCTGCAATCTGGAATGGCATCCGCAGTCTGGGTAACTCAGCCACAGATGCCAGGGGAGATGAAATACGCGATGCTTTGGCGGTGTGTAACCTGAGGGAGATTTGAGTGTCACGCAGAATAATCTGAGGGAACAGAAAACCGGAGCCAGTGGTTCTGGCACCAAACCCAGGCCTGGAGTCAGGGAAACCACATAGCTGTCCTTATCAGCCCGCAGACTTCTCTGGAATTTCCAATTATTTTCTCATGGCAAGAATTCCTGCTCTTACCTGAACCAGCAACGTGCCATGTCATTGTCCTCTCTGGTTAACTGAAACAGAGCAACGGGATGTCCAGTTAAATAAAGCCCTGTTCTTTTTCCAGCACTTAATGTGAGAACTATATTAAGAAACCATTAAGTGGGTCTAAGCTAAAAGAGGTTTGTCAGAAAAATCATAATGAAAATTTATTACAAAGAGGTACACAGTATTGCTAGGGCAATGAACGAGCGTTTTCCTGGAAACTAGAGGAACTTGTAGGAGAGGAGCTTGTTTGCTACTCAGAAGCGTACTTGGAAGCAAAACAGTGTCCTAAAATGTGCAGCAATTGTTTAAAAATACACCTGTGTTCCGTGCAGCTCTGGTAACATCGTAGGGCTTGCCAGCATCAGTGTAAACCAAGCAATAAACATTAGCTGATTGTCCTCTGTGTGTCCTCCAGCACTTTGGAAACAGGTAGGCTGCTTTTGATTTCTGCTGCGCATTTTGATTATGCCTGGGGCTTTGTGCGCAGACTGCTCGCTTAAACAGAAACTCGTGATCCCACTTATGCGTGGGCAGAACAAAGAAAGGACCAGCATGACCCTTGTCTTGTCTCCAGCATGGCCATAGTAGACATTAAGGAAAAGGATATAAGACACATTCAGAAGGATTTCTTTCCCTGGCAACATGGAACCTGCCTCTAATAATCAGCAATTTAAGGTCTTCCTTAGTCTAGAAATCTCCCCCTTGCTTTGTATCTAATAGCTGCTGGTGGCATAATCTGAATCTTTACTTGGTATCTAGAGTATGCCATGGCAGTGACGTTAGTCCTTGGAGGATTTTATGCATGGCTGTGTATTTCCTGTTCTCTGGTAACTGGTGCACAAGCGTTTTGTTGGCTGCTGGGTATCGTGTTAGTAGAAATGGTGAATGATTGATCCTGATTCACTATTTGAGATCTTGCGTTGTCTAAACCATCCTTTGTCACTCAGCAGAAGCAGTCAGACACAATTAACAGCAGCAAAAGTAGAAAAGCAGCTTAGCTGAAGCAGCTTCAAACTTTCACTCAGTACAAATCAAAATACACACTATGTAATCTACAGTCAAATAGTTTTCAGGAGAATAAAACATTCTCCAGTTAAAACAACTGGAGTTTTCTGGAAGTCTGCAGTTAGCAGTAAGTTCTCTCATGCTTGGTTTGAGACCCCTGTCTTTACCATGCCGTGTGCTTGACACTGTTTACCTACTAATGCGTACTCTTAGGTATGTAACTTTTCCATGCTCATGGAACTTTTCTCCTATTGTAGTGAAAATTTTCAGCAGTATTTTAATTTACAAGCCAGCTGGGTGGCGCCTTGGGCTGGAAGAAGCCACACAAAGATGCTGTAAGTACTGCTGGAGAGCGTGATTTCATGACATGCCTTTTGCTGTTGCTACAGGAATGAGGGACTCAGATCCTGCCTCTGAAAGCTGCAGGAACTATAGACTCTTCGTCCAGCAGTTTTCTTTCTTGTCGTTCCAAAATCCCGCTTTGAAGCTGTGCTTGTGCAATTCATGGGAGCTGTCATAAAAGGCAGCTGGGATTCCAGCTCGAGGCACATGCTGCAGTGAGTGACCAGTTCTGCGGGGAAATAAAACAGTGTTCTCAGGGGGATTGGTTTTCTAGGAATTACTTAAATAGCTTATTTGGAAGCACTTTGTATCTGTAGTGGAACTGCGTGAATTTAGGGGTTTCTTGCACAGAACTAAGAATGTTGCTGTGAGCTGTGTGTAACTCTGGATATGTCACAGATAGCCCCCAAAACGCTGAAAAATTTGGAAGCGTGCTAGGAGAGAAGTGCGAAGTGGAATTTGATGGGGAGGAAAGGTCGCGGTGCAAATGAGCCTGATGAAATAAGCAAGCCTGGATTGTGCTGAATGTTGTCCTGATTTAGGAGAGAATTCCTGCAGCCAGGGCCTCTCCAGGGCAGCACTTGAGCACATGCTTACGTCTCAAGTAGAGTGTTTAAAGTTAAATGCCTGTGGAAGTGCTCTCCTGAGGAAGTTTGGATTTAAGCCTGCTCCTTCTATGTCAGGCTGAGTTCCTTAGTGCCTTATAGCACAGGGTGTGCTCACAATCTTCTTCATGGCCTTCTCTTCGGAAGCTGGACCACCAACAAGTTTCCAAAGGATTTCTTGCTGAAGCTCACGGTATTCCTTATTGGCTGGCCATATGGCTTGTTTTTGTCTCAGCACTGATAAAAACAAGGGACGAAAGAAAAACTGAATCTGGAAACCGGTGTCAGACCCATCCCGTGGTATTTTCTCTACATCACGAGATGAACTGGCCAACCTGTCTCACAAGCTTCGTGACACATGCGTTGTTTTTTGCAATGTCTGAGCTCCCAGTGAGCCACTCCTTTTAGGATCTGAGCTTCCATTTGGAAAGGAAAATAGTGTGAAGGAAAGCTCGTAGTCCCTGTGGTTCCAAGGGATCACAATGGAAAATACGGCCTTGAGTGTTGCAGGAAAGCCAGAGGCAAAGAACCAAAAAGTGACCAGTTTGAGCCAGCTTCAGTTTATTGAGGTCTGAGTCACTGGTCCCAAGTGCTTGGGTTGGCCAGTTGTGATACGATGGTGTATGTTATGAGGAACACTAAACAGGATCTGAATGGTATTTTATTTGGATCAAGAAGCAATGTGGCTGTATCTGAATCGTAACCTTAGCTCTTGGGCAAACCTGACTTCTCTAAACTTCTCTAGGTGATTTCTCACTCTCCTTAAGTCGAAAGAGCCTTTTTTTGTTGTCTTCAGTTGCCTGGTATACAAAGAGTGGGAGAGCTGAAAAGTGCTGTGTTTTCAGGCTACTTTGGGCAGCAGCATTTTTATCTCTGATCTATAACTGCTAGGCTGGTATTTTACAAGCTCACGCACTATGGCTTGCGTATTCTTACAAAGTTTGTCTCTTCCATGGAGTTGCCTAAAAGTTGAGGATGTTTTTTAGTTGCCTAAAAGTGAGGATGTTTTTTAAAGGCGTAAAACAGCTCTGGAGCCAGCTTCCTTTTGGGGCTGTGCTCTCAATCTCTCAGCGTGGACAGATTCGGCTGTGATGGATTAAGGGAGTCCCAATCCATACTTTTTCATCCTCTGCCTGAGCTCACTGTCTGTGTAAGCCGAGTTGCAGACCCCAGCAGCCTCTGCGTGTGGATTTGTGCTAGGACACTGCTCTCTGAACTGTGATAGCAGAGGTGCTGCACGCTCTTTGCAGCTGCAAAAAGCAGTAGAAGGCACTGTGTCTTCAAGGTAGTTAGCCTTTTGACCCTTGATGCCTGTAGCAGACCCTCCTGTTGGGAGGAGCTGGATAAGACCAGAAGACACTTTGGAAGAGGTTGGTTTATCTGCTGGGCACTTAACACTACTCCCGTTCAGTCATCATCCGTCATTTCCAAAAGGTCACGGAGATTTATGCGATTTCTGTTTAGCCTTGTAATTGGCCTCCTGTTTCTAAGAACACTTACGGTCTTTAAGTCCTTAAGGGCATTTCACTTTCCATCAATGTCTCTGTCGTGCAGGTCCTGAAAACTCAGTGCTGGTGGCTAAAGAGCAGACACTGTTCTCATACTAGGAACTCTTTGCTTCTGATCCTTTCAGTTGCTGCCAGCTCCTCCCTCACGTAGCCTGTGGCCATGAGGCACATCCATTTCTCATCAGCCACTAATCATATTTTTGTTCACAACTGACAATTTGCTGTGGGAGGGTGTTATATATGCAGATGCGGTGATTTGGTTTCCAGAAGGAAGCTGCCACTTCTCCATTGTTTATTTATGTATCTTTGTCTTTTTTTACAGCCAAGGAAGCTTTCATAGAGGCAGGAAGCATCTTAAGTGGGCACGTGACAATGGGGATGTATTTTGAAGACGATGCCTTGGCTTTGTAAGTTGTTTGCCTTTTTCTTTGGTGAGAATTCAAACTGGCCTGCATTTAGCAAAAGCTACTGCCTAAGCTGAGCATTTATCAGCAGCCCCAAACAGCTACAAGTGACTTGGTTCTGTAACAGGATTGGTCAGGACTCTGCCAAGGGGACATGTGGCTGTGATTCTGCCACTGATTTATAGCCCATCCAGAGGCAACCTAATTAACCCCGTTGTAATGAACAGTCCCTTCCTGTTGTTCAGCTCACTATAGGTATTTTCAGTCCTCCAGCCCTGCCAGTCCCCCCTGTGTTTGTTGGGTTCCCCATAAAAAAGGGCCCAAACGTATGGGGAAAAAACAGGCTGCAAAAATGGTACCTTCTAGCTAGGATCAGTGTGCAAAAAAAGAAAAAAAGAGTTCTGCCCTTCTATTTCCATTGAGAAGAAATGAAGACTTGTGATTCTTCTGCCTCTCTGCATTCCCTTCACTTTCTCTTTCCCTCTTCCCTCTCCTGATGCTGCAAAAGTGCATGCTGAACTTGGGGTGGGTGGGGAGGGAAGCATAGGAGGGTTGCTGCAAAGCCAGAGATGTAAATTTAAGTTTTGCTCTGGTGGTTGCCCCCAGTTGCCACTAGCAGCCAAAAGAGAGTCAGTGTGCTACTTGTGACTGCTGGCAGGCTTTATACCAAGGAGTCCTCGGCTAGTGGTGGAGTGGGGATTGTGTCTGGGTGCTGGAACATGGTTTGAAAGCCCTTACATAAATGCTGGCTTTCCATCGAGCTGCCTTGGTGTCCAGTAGACTGCCTGCCTGTAGCACTGTAAAAGGGATTAAACTCCTTTGGTCTCATCCAGCTTCCCGGTGGACGTTCACATCTGGCTGCGAGAGGTTTGCAACTGCCAGTGCCAGGAAAGAATCCACCTCTGTCACTTCTAAAGTTTATATTGCAGTGGACTTTTTTTTTTTTTCTTGAAAAATGTGACCACCCATTTCCCTCCCCTTGGCAAGAGCCAGACATTCCCACCATTTCCAAGCATGACTTTGGGCAGGCATACCCTCTTCCTGGAGGAAAAGTGCTGGAAAAATACAGCAGCCTTCCTCCAGCAAGTATGGTAAAGGCGAAGGCAAAGCTTTCTTGTTCAGTTCCTGATCGACTGAGAGCATAAATTGAGGCCCTAACTTTAAGCCAAATTGGAGCTAATAGGATATGGGCATGTGTCAGTGAATACACTTAGCTGTATCATTAATACTCACTCCACCAACTGGCAAAGTTGTTTGGATTAGATTGTGAGAGATGCTTCAGTGCTTATAAATGCAGGTAGATCCAGAAGAGATCTTCGACTTGTCCTGACATCACATTTCCATCAGGAATTGGCCATCAGGGCAGCGTTAAAAATCCCCAAAGGTCCTTGCCCTGTTTTCCAGGTGTGGGTTTTAACAGCCAGTCATGTAGCAGCGAATTATTTTCATTAGTTTTTTACAGGTATGCTGCATCACATGCATCGTGTGTTTGATGAGATATGGACATTTTTGTGATGCGCATGGAAAATAAAAATGTATATATGTTGGCAGTACGTCTCTATTAACTAAAGCGTGCTCAAAGCACCCACCGTGGTCAGGTATTAAAAGTGAGGCACTGCTAGGCCTGTTCAGCCCTGGGGTAATGGCGGGTGCTGAAGTCACAGCCAGCAGCATCAGGGTGAAAAACCTGCGCCCAGGAGCTGAAAGATCTTCTTCTTTCTTCCCTAATGATCTCTGCCCAGCTGATAGGAGGAAAAAAGCGATGGAAGGCAGGATGGTCTTGAAAAACAAAAAGACACCGATAGAAAAAGTCTGTGTTCTGTCAGCAGTGACACATGCAAGAATATACCACCGTCCTCCTGCTCCAGCCACAGCCTGGAGTGTGCTCCTATTTAGTTGGAATAGTTAATACAGTTTATATTGATATTAATTCTGCCAAGTTTGGATTTTGGCTGTGGAAGGTGTTTTTAGCTGTGATTTGTGGGTGAAGCTACTGTAGATGGTCATCTTCTCAACTGTAAGTAGAAAGTAAACACTTACAGGAATTCCTTATGCAAGAGCCAGGCTCACTTCCCTTCTTTAAAGAAGAAAAGCTATTTTTTTTTTGCTAGGCTCTCACGAAGGAAATGTTTGTGGCTCCCCAGTCACAGAAAGCTGAGTCTTGCTCACATTTCTCTCTTCCCAGAGAAAAAGGTATGCAGAATGCACCAAGAATGGTCTCAGCAAAACTGTTTGCTCAGCAAACACCTGATCAGTTGGTAACAAATGAAAAAAAAAAAACCATAAAAAAAACACTAAGGAAGAAATGCATTGAATGAAGTCATTCTTTATTTCTCACATATTTAGATGTCATAGATTCCTGCCAAGTATTTGTTTGCAGATGTTTTTGATTTAAATGTAAGGCTCATATTACCCATCTCATACCCCTACTGTGTAAATAGAAAGCTGTCATAAGCAACAATGCAACCACTTGATATGTATTGGTCATATTACCAGTGAGATAAGACGTGATTGCTTTGTAGACTTTATCGATTGGATGGATAATTTGTTGGTTTTCTGGCAGTATTTAGGAAACTTCCTTATGAAAGGCAGCTGAACAACTTGATCTTTTAGACATAGGGAACAAGAGTCTTTATCTCCTCTTTAGAAGTGGTCGAGCCAGAGAGACACTTTAAGACCTGGGGGAGCTTGAGAAGTTCAAACTTCCAGAATGTCTAACGTTTTACCGTTCTCAGACAACAGCAAATACAGGTTAATGTGAAAAACTACAGGCAGGAAAGTTAGCGACCTTCATAATAGACCAAAGGATTCCCAGCCATAAGCAGGGATGTGAAATAACTTACTTGACTGGAGGAGCTCTTGGAGCCTAGGCAGAAAGGAGAAAGCGTAGCTCAGGACTGGATTTACAACTATTTTTGGAAGAGAGAAGAATGTGTAAGATACTGCCCTGGCTTTTGGTGGGCTGTGAGAAGGCCAGAGCTATCTGGCCTTCTTGTTGATGTCAAAATACAATGGGAGTTAAGAAATTGCAGTGCTTCCATGATCTGTAGAAAACTGGGTTGTTTCTGATGGGGAAAAAAAAAAAAAGTGTTGAAATGGCCATAAAACCAAAGATTTTCCAGAATGGACTAACAAAGCAGAGGATACTCCACAGTGAAACTGAAAAGGCTCTGAGAAATCCAAGAATGGGGTAGCAAGGAATTCACAACATTTGAAAGTCTCAGGAAGGTGCAAGGTCGTTACTGCTGCTCTTGATCAAGATACCAGTGCAGATCATGGGTGACCCTTAGAAATTTGCAGTGGCAAATTTCCAGACAAGTAAGTGCTGTGATGGGGAACAGGAAAGGCCTGCATTTGAGCTGAACATCATAGAAATGTGTTGCCTGCAGTCACCTTCACTTTGTTTGTCATTGTGACCCAAAACAACAAACACCGAGATCTTTAAAGCAAATTTGAACATATCTCTATCCCATTCAGAAATGCTAAAATAAGTGTCCAAGCTGGATTTGCCTGGGCAAACCACAGAGGGGAGTGCAATTGGTTGTAACGTGACTTTTCTATGAGCTTTCCTTTATTAAAAATTACTGTTCTGCTGTAGGATGAATCTGTGTTGCACCTTTTTCATATGGAAAAAAGAAAAGGCAGATTACCTTTGAAAAGGAAATCCTTTTTTCTGCTACCTGACAACTGCTCCAGTGACAACAATCCTTTTCCTGCTACCTGACAACTTCCACAGCCCAAAATGTTCCTATACCTCTCTCACGTGGGCTCACTTCCTCAGTAATTTTAGTGCCTCAGTCTCTGAAAAATTACCATCAGCCCTCGAAAAATAAACTACAGACAGCCCCCAGAGCAGTCGAGGCGGTTTACTTCCTCAGTTTCGCCCTTTGGACAGTGACATCTGGAACCCTCAGGGCTGAAGTTCCTCAAACTTCCAGAAAATTGCTCACCCGTCTTGGTGTGGTCTGTGTCCTTTCATTGCCCAGACTTCTCCTATTTTTGATCTTTCCACCTGCTCAGCTTTTCTTTAAATACTCTTGAACCCTTTTACCAGAAGAGCATTGGGGAACAAAGAATGGGCTGGTTTCTCTGCTAAGAGCAAGTTCAGAGGCTGTGCGTGTTGCTGTAACGTAGTGCTGGACTTCAGCAACACTGCACGTGTCCACCGAGACAAAAGTCAGCACGTGGAGCCCAGTTCCTGTAGGCTGGTGTCCATCAGATGCAGTCTCAGGCCTCTGTTTGCTATGGCTTGGGAGATGCTGTAAAGTGCTGCGTGGATATTTGCACACCTTAGGTGTGAAAATGAAAGGTAAATGCCAGCAAATTCTTTAGACTGTGGTGGATTTTTCACTGTTATTTCCTGTTGGCTCACATTGGGACTGTGCAGGGACTTGGAGAGGGAACGATGGAAAATGTGGCGTGCAGGGAGGCAGTTAGGGGCAACTCGGGACCCTTTCCTCCTGCAGGTGGTCTGCACGGCAGGGTTTCCAGCACCACTTCCCCGTCACCACTTTTAACCGTGAGGATGCCAGCTCTGTGTGCAGCAGGTTTGGTGTGTGCTAAATCCCGTGCCCAGTTCTTGTTGCAGTCACTTTTTCAGGTCCCGTAAGTACGCAGTATCTCCCCCAGCCCTCCTCCTTGCCAGGAGCGGAGATCGGAGTGTGGAAGGCATCGCTTTGTCCAAAGATAGCGCGCAGGACATCGTGCAGATGATCAGATACAGATTGCTGGACACGTTTGTAAGTAAAAAAAATAACTGTGTTTTTTTTTTTTCCATTGCGGTCATTTTCAGAAGCTCTGATTACAGCATGGAGCTGCGCAGAATAAATATGTTTGCTCGTTATTTCTATCGTGCTGAGTTACATTTGTATGTGTGCTTTATGACTTGGACCAGACAGCCTGGACAAGAATCTGTTGTTTGGAGTGTGGTCTCATGGGGCGAGACCTGGGAGTCTCTCAGCTGGCTTGTGCTCACAGTCCCAGACCCACTGTTGTGGCCTTGGCTTGGCCTCCTGCAGGGCCTGCTCCCTGCCTCTTGCACATGAGTTTCAGAAGCTGTGTGGAGCTGGGCTGAGCCTGCCTTGCTTCTCTGCTCACCCCCCTTCATCTCAAAGTGCACCGCTTCTCCTTCACACTTGGGCTGGGTGTTAGACATTTCCAAAGTGCACCCAAGACCCATCGTCCATACTTGGTTTTGAGCTTCCTGCATTCAACGTGGACGCTGCAGGCTTGCTTAGCCCCTGCCTCGCTCATGTAAGAACAAAAAGCCCGATTTTGTCTTGCTCTCTCCTCCCTCTAAACCCCAACTTCTTGTTTTGATGTCTTGCAGCCAGAAATCACTGTGCAAAATCTGCCTCACTACTTGCAGCTCAGGAAGCCCTTCCTCATCTTGTTTAGCGATGGTGACGTCGGTCAGCTGGAAAGCAAGGAAATGCTGAAGCTGGCAAAAGGGATACCCCAGCAAGCGTTTATACCTTGCTGGTTGAACTTGTGAGTGTGCAGAAACTTCTTTGTTTCTTTCCATTAAATTGCTCTTAGCATTTCGGGGCAAGAAAATAAAATGAGTCCGCAATTTCTCAAAACATTATCTATCTGGTAATGTGGTTATTTGGTCTGAAATCATCATGGGTTGGGAGGCCAAATCATTTAGCAATGATTCAGTATGTATTCTGGGCAGCTGCAAAATTGCACAAAAAAGTTAAATTAGTAAAACCTTAATTGATTGCAGAAATAATTGTCAGTAGAATAAAATGTTCTGAAAGATACAGCATGGTAGTTTGACCCTGGCACTGAAGTTATTTGTATTTTTTTTTTACATGTGGGAGAAAAAAGTAAATTTGCCCTCCTGGAGTGTCTTAAAGCAATTATTCCATCAGCAATTAGAGGGAAACACAGTAGGGCAATTAATGATTGCTGACCATAGGAAAAAACAAAAAAAGTTTCCAGAAGAAGGGACACCCAGAAGAAGCCCTATAAGACAACCTTAAAAATATTGAAGAAACAAAATGAATCCAGGAGCTAAGAAATAAAAAGTTGTAGAAGAAGGGATTTTTTTTTTAATCCTCTCCTCCTGTGTGCATTTTCAGTTTTTAGCCTCTGTTTGTTTTGCCCAAGCCCAGAGACACCTCACTGTCTTAATCATAACGTGCTTTGAAGTCTGGGAAGTGCCTAGCAGCGTGGGCTGAAGTTTTGCTAAAGGGAAATGCACATGTTTTCAAAGAGAGGACGATTTGTTTGCCAGTAATGCGCAAGAAATGAGAGCCCCTGGAACTTCCCCACCTACGCATCTGCCTCTGTTCTCCTTTACTGAGAAAGAAAAGGCTGTCCTTTGTAAGGGCAAGAGTGTTTCCACATGAGAAGGCAGAATATGACCATTGGCTTTTAAAGAGTAACACAGTCCTAGAAAGAGGATCTCATTCCCATGGTGAGAGCCAGCGCAGACCCCGTGCACCACTGAGCCTCAAAATAGTGCCTAAAGGCCTCGTCATCTTCGTGTCCTTGCTGTCCCTCCGTCTCAGTCAGATGTCCTCTTGTGGCTCTCTGGTACTTGGGGAAGTTGCCATTCCGACTCCTCACCGCTGCCTGCTGACCGTAGGAAACCGCCCAGTTGCTGCCAAGGGACTGGGTTGCGTGAGCACACCCCTCTGCGTTACCTCCTGCCCTTTCCTGCAGGGTGGTGACAGCAGCCAGGCTGCAGGGAGCTGGGAGTTCTCCCCCCAAATTGCACTACAGGGGCTCACCACGGTGGGGGCCGCTGTGTCATTTCTTTCTCACCTGTTCTTCAAAACTTCTGGTGGAGCAAATTTCACGCCTTCCTACAGGATTTATCCCAGCGGTTCTCTGCTCCTCCTGCTAGAGGATTTCTTCACGCATCTCCTCCTGCTGTCCACTATCTCCCCGTTAGACCCTAATGGCTTGCTTAAGTCACTGAGCTTATAAATAATGCTGGGAGCTTCTACAGCTGTCCCGTAGGTAAAACTGTGTTTGTGTGCCTTGCTGGATGTGGCCCAAGGGCTTCGGCACTTCCTTGATTCTTGGTCATGTTCTGTTTGCTGCCAAACTGCTGCTGAGCGAGTCGAATCTCTTCTTCTCACCAGGAAGAACACTCCAGTGGGCCACGGGGTCCTGAAGGCATACTTTGCCACCGTGCCTTCGTTGCCTGTTGTCGTCTGGGTGAACCTTCACGCTGGGGGTCAAGTGTTCAAGTTCCCATCAGAGCAGTCTGTCACCGAAACGAACATCTTGTCTTGGCTGGAGAAGCTGAAGGCAGGACTGGAGATTCCCAGCAGTAAGTGGACGAGCGTTTGAAACGTTCCTAAGTGTGCACTCTTAGCTCTGGTCTGTTTATGAGAAGATGCTCCGTGCAATAAATTGTCTGTCCTGGAATTTAATGATGGAAAAACTAGCTATTCTAGGTTGAGTTGGAGCAGTACAAATAGTCCGGCCAGAACAGAATACCCATACTCACGAGTTTGCTTCGGGACTGTTTAATGTTCAGAGCCAAGCATGAATAGTTCTGAATCGACATCTCTTCCCTGTAATAATCCCCAAAGCTGGCTGTGCTCTCCGCTTGCTGAGGACAGATTTGCTGAAGCAGTGCTTGCTATTAAAAAGTCTCCTGACTTCTAGTTGTCAGGGTAAGGAACAGCTGCTCTTTAGGCACCTTCCAACATTATTTTTTTTTGGTCAGGTGAGTATAAGGAAGCTGGTGTTTTGCTGTGGTCTTTGGGACATAAAGGGTTGGCAAGCTTTTCACCGAGTCCCTCCCGCCTTGATCAGCTGCTGAAGATTTGAAGAAAGGCAAATGTGCCTTCCTAAAGCGTTACACGTAGCCATAGGGTGCCACGGGAGGGGTGGGAATAACTGGCTGACAGCCTGCTTCAGGCTCCCGAAAGGCAATGGGGATTTTGATCCGTGATGAATTTCAAAATGAGCCTTTCAAAGCGATTGTTTCCAAACGCCAGCACCAGCCTGGATGGGTAGGACGTGTAGTAGGACGTGTGTAGGACGCCTCAGTACCCAAAGACATCACTGCTGACCCAGTAAGGGCTGCTGCCACGCTGTCACCCAGCCGTCTCCCCCACCTCTTTCCATCTCCACTGCTAAAGGCTGCACATTTAGGTCTCCAGTTAGGGACCATCCCTCAGCTTTCAGGGTACCAGAGGGGTGTGCTGATGGTCGGGCAGCATGGCCAAGGGCTGTGCCAGCCATCACAGCCTCCTTTCGCAAGCTTTTAAGCACTATGAACTGTGCAATCAGCCTTAAAAGCATAAATTAAAGAGCATCCTCACTTAGTGGTACTGCTTCCTCTCTGCAGAGACAGCAGACTCCCTCCATGCCTAATGACATTTCAGTAATGCACTCATTAACACAGCTATTTGAGGCCCATCCACTGCTGGAGAGACACAGAGTGTTGCTGCTTGTCAACTTCACAGTTTGGAGCTCTGAGGACGTAGGAGCAGGCCGTTGAGGAGAGGAGCCCTTGGCCAGCTCCAGTAAATGTTAATGCATCTGCGGTCGGTTCGATTTGAGTGTCAGTATTAGCCGTGGAGATAAAAGTGATCTTTTAAAAAAGATCTTTAATTTTGCATTCACTGGAAGCACGGAAAAGCTATACTTGGTCTGAAATGGAAATATCTGCAAAGCGGGTCACATCACAGCCTCTTAACTCATTAACAAGCGGCTGCATTCACTTCTCAGGTACCTTATCTGAGGAAGACTGGAAACCACCTCTTCCTGCTTACAATTTCCTCCAAATGATGGACACCACAGCGCCCGAATTCACCCTCCGTGCCTCCTACCGCCACGGGGACGGGCAGGAGCAGCAGCAGCCAGAAGGCTCTGAAGAGACGGCCACAGTGCGAGAGGAAACGCCTGAGGAAGCTGGGGTGAAGGCAGAGAAAGTCCAGTCCCCCGGGAGGGACCTGCGTGGGACAGCCCCGAGGCTGGCAGGGAGGGAAAAGCAGGCCAAGAGACACAGTGAGCTGTGAGAGTGAAAGGCTGTGGGACAGTGCCCAGAAAAAACTCTCTCACTTTCTCAGCCCTCGGTGAGCCTGTGCAACAGAGAGAGAAGGGAGTTTGGCTGTAAATTGGTGGCGAGGGGATAAAACAGCCCCTGAGTTTCAGTTTAAGTTCCCCGTGGCACTGTGTCGGTAGTTCTGTGGAACCTGGTATTTCTCACACCAGAAATGTGTCCGTACAACCTCCTGGGTGCTGTCCACATCGCATTTCACAGCAAATATCACGGGAGCAGAGCTGCATGGAGGTGGCTGCCGAGGAGTTCTGCCCGCCTGATAATTAACGGAGCGGCAGGGTGAGCTCACCGTGCACGCGGAGCGCTTGCCTCCCCACCAAATCGTGCCAGAAAAGTTGAATCAGCACAGCCCTTCTGTACGGTTTCTGTATATCTCACGAAGATGCTCTGGTTACCCTGGGCAGGAAGAGTGAGTGATTCCAGGACAAAGAGCACTTCTCTCCCCTTGGTTCCAGTAGAGGCTCTGCAGATCTGTCGGCGAGCTCTGCCCTCGATAAGCAGTTCAGTCTGCGCTGTAACTACGCAGAGCCATGAGGGCAAACATTCCACTCACCCCAAATCTGCAGTGTTTAAACTGACACACAGCTGTTTACACCTGAGTCAGGAACTGAATTCATTAGTGTTCATCCTCGGGGGTAACAGCAGTATCTGGCTAAGGTGGCTTTATTATGAAGGCCAGAACTCGGGTCATCACAGCAGCTGTGAGTACCCAGCACAAATATTTGCCAGCAAAGCCCAAGGGTGGGCAGATTGGGCGATGGCTTTTCTCAGTACTGGCATTTTCTTGGTTGCAAGCCCAGGGGGTTATTTACAGCCTCTGCTATTTTTCTGTGGTCTCAGTAACAGCAATGAGGTTGGTGCCTTCTGAGCCAAGGACGGTGCAAGGAATGAGGTGTGTGGGAAGGCCAGCAGTACAGAAACGAGGGGAGAGAGATGAGGGGCAAGGCTGGCGGTGCTGGGGAGAGGCTGTTCCAGTGTGTGACAGAGCCGTTCCACGTCCTTTCGGTGAGGACTGGGAGATTCAGGGCCCGGGGAAGTGGCATTCCAGCCCTTGCTTGTTTCCTCAAGACAGCAAAAGGTCCGTCATTCCATGCTGCGAGACATCTTGGGGTGTGATCTGGGGAGAGGTGCGGTGTGATCAGAGGGAAGCTCTGTCTAATCCCACTGATGGCCACGACAATCTTCTTCCCACTGCCTTTAACCTGCTCTGTTCCACAGCACTGCCGAGGTGTGCCAGGAGGGTCAGATCTTCCTCCTTAGGGCTCTGAAGTTCCTGGTGAGGGGGAAGAATGGTGTTAAGGAACCACCGAGAGCATTGTGAAGTCTCTCTCTCTCGTCCTGCAAGCAGCCTACGTGGTTGGGAGTATTTTGAAATGCCGAGAAATAAGCCATTACTCTTGTGCTCTCCTTGAAGCCCTTAATTGGAGCAGGCCGTTTTTGGACTTACTGACCGGGCTCAGAGCCAAAATATATGTATTTAAAGTACTAAACTGCAGTATGCAGAACGGAGTCTGCTGTGCAGCAGAACTTTCCCAGGGGAAGGAGGAGGTCAGCGAGTTCTCCTCCGTGAGTTCCTGTCGTTCCTCTGCAGTAAGCAGCCGTCCCACCGCGCTCCGCGAGCGGTACGGGGGCATTTCCAGCACTGCCCCTAGTGACACGACTGCTTTCCCTCCTGCGGCATCACTCTCCCGCTTCGGGCAGGCAAAGTACGATATTTGGGCTTATCCTTCGGTCTCAAATAAACTCTATCTCCAGTTCAATCACTCTGCGTTTGTCTTGGTTGCGAGCGCTGCGGTGCGTGGAGCGGCTGACGTCCCGGACCAGCGTGCCCAGGATGGAAGCACGCTTCCAGGAAGGCTCCTTCAGCCTCTGCGTGCCTGCAGCAGGAGGATCCCTTACTTCAGCAGATTTTGTGCAATCCGAGGAGTCTTCCCGGATCCCCGCTGCTCTTGGCAGCGCGTCATTTTTTTATCACGGACCTTAGCCACGCGGTGTCGGGGCAGGAGCCTGTCACTAGGGGTCAGTGCCACATCTCGGTTATGGCTGGAAAAATTGCTGCCTTTGAGGGTGCTGCTCAATTCTTCCCGGAGAATTGCCATCGAAGCCGTGGGGGTTCAGGAATTGGCTATCCTCGGGGGGTGCGGGTGGCTGAGGGCCTGGTTGCTGCCGGGGGCAGTGGCCGTAGCAAGCCTAAGAGCTGGGGAGTCGCAGCACTACGGGGTTCAGCGCCCACATCGCCAGTGGGGTCCCTAAACCCGGAGCCTCCCAGCAGGGGTTGGCAGTGCCAGGAACCCCGAAAGAAACCAGCAGGTCCCTGCGGTGACACGGGGAAGGGAAGGGACATGCTGCTAGCATCGAGCTGGCCGGCAGCCGCGTCTGATGGAGCTGCTGACCCTAAGCACGGGTGTGGGTCAGGGTCCTGCACCGCATCGGGTTGCATGGGCCTGGCTCCGAGTTTGTTTGTTTCTTTAAATACAAAACGTCTCTCTCATTGTGCAGCGCTAGCAGGCGCTTGGAGTGTGGAGGCAATCTATCGAGGCATATATGTGCCAGGATACGTACATACAGGGAGAAAATGTTCCGAGTACTGGGAGCAGTTTGATTGTGGTCTGCATCCTCCAGCACTCCCGTTCGCTGGCAGAAGCAGCCCTGTATTATGTTATTTTTAATAGCGATGGCCCTGGGGAAAGACCAACACGGAAAGAAGTGCTCAGCAAAGCCCAGTGTGTGTTTATGGACGGGAGTGAGAAGAGAGCCCGAGGAAGAAGAGCTCTGCAGTCCCGGGGGCAGCTGCGAGGCACAGAGTGAGTCCCACCAGGCTGGAGAGGAGGAATTCAGAGCAGTGGAAGGAAGCCAGTGATTGCTGCAGGATGGCGTGCATATCTACAGCTTCTTTGCGTCCCGGCACGTGCTGATAGGCAAGAGAAGCACAATCACAGTGAACATTGATGCTATCAGCTCCTTTTTCAACCATTTAACATTAAAACGTGTCTGTTTGGGCAAACCGCAGGTCTGTCTCCGAAGATGATGCTAGCGAGGTGCACAATGAGCTGATGAGCCGATAGATTTCCTGATAGATTGTGTTGATGGAAAGTATTGACACTTTTGGGGTTTATATCACGCCCTTCTTCTGATTGTACTTCAGCACTAAAACTCAAAGGTGGACATACCAAGTACTTCAGTTCTTTGGAAGTCTTTCAGGGGGTGTTCAGATGTCAATCGCTGAACAGAAGGCAAAATGATGGTACAAAATAATGGATTATGTGGTTGTGCTTGAGAGCAAAGCAGTTTAACTCTCTGTCCCAGACAATATGAAGTGCTCCATGCGCCGTGAGCTGCCTGCAGAGCCATCACCATCACCTGGGAAGGAGCAGGGTGCTTGCTGGAGGGCCTGGGGGATCATTTAGGGTACGCATTGGGTTTTCCGTGTTTAAGGAGATGTAAGAGTAACTATTACGGAGGGCCCTGGTGCATGGCTTGGCCGAGGGGTGGCAGACTGAAGCACTTGCAAGCCCCGGGACTCAGCAGTTCTCAGCCCATCCCTGTCCCCGTGCCCCACACCACCCTTTAAGCCTCGCTCCGTGGCCAGGCTCCCCTGTGGCTGCACACCAGGAATACAGCTGTAGGCTGGTTAAAGCCAGCGGAAGGAGGCTTGCAGGAGAGGATGGGGCACGGGAAGGACGCGTGCTGGCGTGCAGACAGCTGCCAGCTCTGCCAGGATGTGAACCAGGACAAGAGCCGGGGGGCTGGCTTGCGGTGCTTGCGCTCAGCGGTTCCTGGTGCCGCGGGGACGCAGCGTCTGGCAGGGCTGGGGGAAGGAGGAAGAGGAGGAGGACGGCAGGCCTTCCTCCTGGCACTGACGGAGCCACAGCCGGGTGAGAGCTACCGGCTGAGCTCACCTCCTGCCGAGGCTCTCTCAAACCACCCAGGTCCCGAGGGGCAGAGTGCAGCCCCCGTCGGGGATGCCCGGTTTTAAAAGGGTGACCCCAAGCATCGCGGTACCCCGGGCTGCGATCCCAGTGGCCTTGGCATTGCCGAAGGGGACGGGAGAAAGGGAGGAGCTGGCGTGGTGTCGGCACGGCTGGGGATGGCAGAGGAGCCGTGGTTGTGTACGGCTGGGGAAGGGAGGGCGCGGGGGCAGGATGGAGCTGGGCTGAGAGATAACGGATGGCTGTGGGGCGGGCTGGGTTTCCTTATTGCCAGCGTGTCCGCCTGGCACTTCCACCGCTAAAAATACGGCTGTGCTCCTGGTGCTGGTCGGGGGAGAGCTGCGGGCAGGTAGGAGCGGCTCCCGAAGCCGTGGTTCCTCGCAGGGTGGCCGCCATGCCCGGGGGGTGAAGCCCGAGGAAGGGGAGACCAAGCTGGAGGAGCAGGACCCAGAAGGGGCCATCCAGTGGGAACCCCTCCGGGGTGAATTTCCCCCTGGATCAGCCCGGCTCGGGGGAGCCCTGAGGGTTGTGCAGGGCTGGGAGTGGAGGTGGCACGTCCCCGGCGCCACGTCGCTGCCTTCATTGTTCATTGTTCCAGCGCGGGGACAGGAGGTGATAAGGGAGGAGAGGGCACCGCTCCAGTTCCTGCTCCTCGACAGGTTATTTCCCTGCTCGCCTGACCTCTCCTTAGGTAAACTGAGTGCTTCACCTCCCTTGGAGTTTACTTTGCTCTCCCGCACTCGTCGGCGCAGCACGGGGCCCTTGGACAACAGCACGGCTCTATTAATAGCTCGTGGGGTTGCCAAATCCCTCCTGGGTGTTGAAAGAGCGGCTGCAATACGGTGATTCAGCCCCGGGTGGTGGGACACGGGCGGCTTCCCCACGGGGCCGTGCTGGGAAGGGTCCTCACATCCCAGCCCGGAGGGGCACGGCCAGCTCCCCGGCACGGAGCAGAGGTGGGGAAGAGGTGGGGAAGGGCCTTTGCTCCGTCGGGCGCAGGCTCCTTGGCTTGCTTGCAACACAAATAGTTGTATCGTGAAACCAGGGCTTGTTCCTCTCTGCTGGCTGGTGCCCAAGCTCCTGGGCTGGGCTCACCGGGCTCGTTCTGCACATGCACCTGTAAAAAAACAAGATCCCGTGGTGGGGACGGAGCCACGGATGAGCCACGGCAGCTCCTTGCACGCAGAGCTGGGGAAGGGATTGAAAACCACGATGCCCTGGCCCAGTTTTGCTCCATGAGCAGCCCTGCCAGGAGGAGAGCGGAGGCAGAGCCTCGCTGTGCGCTGCAGGACGGCACCTCCTCGGGTCCCTTTTGGGTTTTAGGTCCTGGGGCCTTGTCTCCAGCAGCCGGGCTCACTGGGAGTGACCCTGCTGGGGAATGGGAGCTTCGGAGGGCTGGGTGAGCCCCGAGAGGTGCTCTGGGTGACTCTGGGTGAGCGGGGCCAGGCGCTAACACCAAGGCAAATATTTAGCGAGGCCCAAAAATAACTGTAAGTGTTTTCAGGAGCAAAGCCAGCGCAGTATCCATGGGCCTCCCAGCGCAGGGCAGCTCCCAGCCCGGGGCACGGAGGTAGGGGAGGGACACGGCCAGCACTCGGCCACTTATTGCAAGTGGGGTCTGAGTCCTCCCAGCGGTGACGAGGAGCCAGCCCCCGCCGAGCTGGGGGGCTCAGCACATCCTGCTCAGGGCAGCACGCCCAGAAGCATCCTTCAGTGCCCGGGGGCTGGGGCCGAGCATCCCCGTGGGCTGGTGTCTGTGCTGCTTTGGGCGTAAGGGGGGAAAAGCTCCGGGAGGCAGCAGATCCCCCGCTGCACGCATCCGCCTGGGGGCTGGAAATGGCTCTGGCTCCTCCGGCAAAGCCCCTGCGTGCTCCAGAGCCGTGCCTGCAGCAGGCACCCGCGGCATCTGGCTCCGGTTTGCTGGCGGCGATGGCGTGCGCAGAGCCCCAGCCCAGCCTTCTCCTTACCCTCCCCACGGCCCTACGTTTCCCCCCCCCGCTCAAAACCCCTCTTCTCTCCCCAGGCCACCGCTGGTTTCTCCAGGAGGGCCAAGAAACCCAACCCAGCTCGCCGAGCGTGGGCACCAGCTCCGGTAACACCCCGGGGTGCAACCGACCGCGGCTCAACCCGCTGGTTCTTAGGGAGGAGAGTGGCAAACGCCAGCTCGCAGCCCTCTCCTGCACCAGCCCGCAGGGGATCTGGCACCTGGGGGGCTCCGAGGCCAGCCAAGGACCCCCTGGGGACAGACCCCACAAGGGCTCCGGGTCCCCTGCTCTTCTCCTGGGGTCAGGGAGGAGGCAGCAGCGAGTGCAGCGACCTTTGAAGAAACAATCCGAGGTCATTTTCTTCCCTGCATGTCTCAGATTTACCCCAGGGGATGTCTTGCTGGATGACGCCCTCGGTGCAATTTTGGGGTGGAAAACCCAGAAGTGTGACCGTGACAGCAAAGCCCAGGTTCCACGCAGGGAAAGCCGCCAGAAACCCAAGGATCATTTTATCCTCGTCCTGTGGTTTGTGCCGGGGGATGAGTCAGGAGCTGGGGTTGGGAAGGGCTTCACAACCCAGCAAGCTCCCGATGGCCAAGCTTCACCGACTCCCCTGGCTGGGCACATCCAGAAGAGACAGAGAAATGGGGCCAGCTGGCTCCTCTTCCCCCTGTGCTCACGGTCCCAGCACCGCAGCGGAGAGCACCCCGAGGAACCCCCGCCGCTCCCACTGTCCCCACCGAGGCCACTTCCAGCCTCCCGGTGGCACTGGCAGAGCCGCTGCCCTCCGCACCCAGCTGCACGGGTTTTCCCAAAAAATGCCCTGCAAGGGTCCTAAAAAATGCCCTGCGAGGGTCCTAAACCCGCTGCAAGGATGAGGACCTCGCAATGACCCCCAGAAAGGATGAGGGCTCCAGGACCCCTTTGTAAAGACAGGAGCCCCCTCCGAAATCCTCACCTTCCCCTCCGCCAGGACAGGGACCCCACAGGGACCCCCTGGAGGTCTGGGTGCACTCTGTAAGGGTGCAGACCCCAAAGGGACCCCACAGGGACCTGCAGGGAGGGCAGGGTGGGGATGGCTGCGTTAGAAAAATGCACCGAGTGCCAAGTCCCTGGGTAAAACTGAGGCTGTGGCATTCCCCCGTGGCCTCCCTGCTCCTGGTGGAGCTGCGCCCTCCAGCACCACACGGCCCCATCCTGCCCTCCTGATCCCAGCAGGGCTCTGGCAAGCCCGAGCAGGGGCAGAAAGCAGTGAAATATGACCCAAAAAACGCTCTGAGTGCTGCACTGCAAAGGCAGGCCCCAAAACAAACACGCGCGCATGAAAAAAATCCTTCCCGGCTTAGCCTGCCCTCCTAAAAACACGGAATGACTTCGGAAAAGTGTGAGAAAAGAGGAGCTGCTCCCCCCGACAGGGGAAAAGCAGCAAAGGAGCAGTGGGGTGGCGTTTGCTGGCCAGAGCCGTGTCCCCACCGGCCCTACCAGGGCTTGGGGTCACGGTTCCTGGGGCTTTGCAATGCTTGAGAAGGGCTGAGCTCCCTCAAAAAGGGGCTGGATGATGAACGTGTGCTTGAAAACCCCTTGTGGAAGGGATGCACCTCACCAGGGCGCTTCAGCGCCCCGAATAAAAGAGGTTCAACTTCAGGTCGAAGAGAGATTATCAGTTACAAACTTTGCAGCTCTTCACAAGCCACGCTAACAACCAACCCCACTGAGAAAAGAACTGAAAACCACCCCCGGCCGTGGTGGCACAGCTGGGGACAGCCCCGGGGGGCTGCGGGGAAGGCGGTGACCGGGGGCCCGGTGCCCGTGCCGGGAATGCCGGGACCGGAGCAGCTCCATCCCCGGGGCTGTCTGAGAGCCATCACGGCTGCAAGCGAGCCTTTCCCATCCCCGATCGGATGGAAGAGGCATTTAGGGGAGGAAATAGCAGCTGCTCGTGACAAATAAACGTTCCCTCGTGTATACATCCACTCGGCACGACAAAGTCCATCGCTCCCCGGTCTCTGTGTGGCCGGAGCTCTGGTAGCACTGCGGATAAACACGGGGAAAACCAAAGAGCTCGGGAACGGCCCCGTGTAAACACAGCCCTTGGCTCTTTTTAACTCTGCTCAAAACTCTGCCTGCTTTGAAATCTCACATCTGGCCCGGCCACCGCCAGCCCTCCTGCCCGTAGGAAGAGAAAAATCTCGCGTGCCCTCTCAGCATCACCTGGGGGTGTCGAGCTCCGGGGAAATGGCGTCCGTAGGGGTTTTCTCCGCCCTGCCATTGTGGTGCTTTGTACCCAGCACCGTTCCCGGGCTGCAAATACTGTGCAGAGCAAGGCGGGCAGAAAAAAAAAAAATATATATATATATATAATACATATATAAATTCAGCAGCCAGGAAGGGCTTGCTGGGAAAAGCGTGGCTGGAGGTTGCGTGTGATGGAGGCTGTTTACAGCAGCTGGTGGGAGTGATAAATCTGGAGATGCTCAGCGTGAGTAACTGCTCCGGGAGCCTGCAGGGACGGGGATGGGATGGGGATGGGATGGGGGAAGTGTGGGGCTTGGCTGGGTTCCCTCGCGTGGCGAGCAGCACCCTCAGGCTCTGCGCCCAGAGCAGGAGGCACCCCAGCCCCGGCGTGCGGGTGGTTTCCCTGTTCGTGGCCGCAGCAGCCCCAGCCTTTATTCTTTTTCTGGCGATTCCCGAACCGACAGTGGGGCTGCAGCACCGGGAAGATTTGCTGCCACAGCACGGAGAAGTGCAGAGTCCTGCTGGGTCTCCTGCTCAGCACCCCTGGGCCCCACCGTCAGCGCCGTGCCCCGTGGCTTGGCATGGTGACCACCGAAAGACATCGCTCGCAAAGCAGAGAAACAAACCTCTTTTTTTTTTTTTTTTCTTTTTTCTTTTTTTAGGGGTTTTTCTTTCAGCCACAAACTGGCAGCTTCTGCAGCTGAACCGCAGCGAAACCAGGCCAGGTGGGAGCTGCTCTCGGGGACCCAAACCACCCGAATTTGCGGTCTGCCCGGCCCTGTCTGGTCTGCACGTGGCTGGCTCCAAAATCCTGGGACCTTTGCTCTCCTCCTCGCACGGGCCCAGCTCTTGAGACTGCTACCGGGGGTAAAAAGCTGATAAAAGGGGGTTGGTTTGCAGGAGAGATGGCAGCGGGCAGCGCGTGGGGCAGGGCGGGAGCGATACGGCACGCTTAGCCGTGGGTTGTAGCTTATAAAAGATGCTTATAAAAGATGCGGCCAGATGCTTGACATGGCTCTGACACTGTTTAGTCTCCTGGTTTGGAGGACTCGGATTGCTTTGGGAAATGCAGCTCGGCTGCTTTTCCCCACGGACTGCGTGGCTGGGGTGGCCGCGGATGTTTCCATGATTCAGAGGAACCCACTTCAAAAACCAAGCAGCCCGGCACGTGAAGCCCTCGTGGCTCCCCGGAGCGCTCACACGTCAGGCTGCGGGGCAGGGACCGGGCGGTCACCTCCCTCCCGACCCCCTGTGGGGGCTTTGCCATCACAGCAGGTTATATGGGCATAGGGGAAAGCCCTTGGTAATTTTTGGCTTCGATAATTTTTTTCGGCTTTGATGATTTTTTTCACGGGGTGGCACATCTCCAGTCCGGGGCACTGCTCTGTGGGTACCGAATCCCTCCCGCCAGCATCCGTGGCGCTGGCAGAGCCCTCACGGCCAAATTTCCCTGCTTGGGGAAAAAAGTGATTTTGTCTTCACTCAGCACGCAGCAGTCGTACAGGGAGAGGAAGCTGGGAAAACACAACCCTGCGTGCCTCAGCTGGATGCTCTTAGCGGGGAGGACTTTCTCCGGGGGCGAGCGCCGGGGCGGCGGGGGCTCGCCGTGCGCACGCAGCCCCGGAGCAAACAAACAAGCGGCGGCCTTGGAGGGTTTGCTCTCGTGCCGGGCGGCGGCGGCTGTATTTTTAGCTCCCTGCCCTCGCAGGGTTCACACAAATGTCCCCCTTGTGCTTTCAAGCAGCCGGAGATCCTCTTGCCAAGCCCGCCGGGTGTCCCCGCGGTTCGCTTTCCCAGCGCGGAGCATCCCCGCCATGTCCCCCCCGGGGCCGCCGGCTGAGCTGTGCCTCTGCCTCCCGTGTTCCTCCCTCCTGCATCAGGAGCCGTGGCCAGGTACGGGTGGGACAGGGAGCCCAGAGGAGCAAAAGCCCCCAATAAGCCAAAAGGCAGCACTTCTGGAGGTGCTGGGGGGGACCTCGACCGCTGCGGGGCTGCACGGAGCCACCAAAATCCAGGAAAATGAAAATAAACATAAATATCATTCATACATTGCAAAAAAAAAAGCTGAAAATATGGCCGCTGAGAAGTAATCCTGCTCGCATCCTTGTTGTTCCCAAGATCTTGTAGACCTCCCGTGATGGGCTGGATTGGGGACTTGTTGCTCCAGGCTCTGGCTGCAAGGCTGCGATGCTTGGGGTGCCCCGGCTGCTCCGGTGATGCCCCTGCTGAGTGGGTTCCAGGTAAAATGCAGCCTGAGCCCTGCCCTGGGGATGCCGGAGGAGGAGGGTGCTCGGTGTTGGTCCCTGGTGCTAAAAAGCGACTCGGAAAACCCAGGAAAATGGGTTCCAGAGGGGCTGGAAGCATTTCTTGTTAACGCACGGGGACGCAGAGAGCTGAGAACAGCTCCGGCCGGCCGGGCTCGCTGCCCCTGCCACGTTCCCACCCCCGAGCCTTGTCCCCTTCCGCCAAGCCCCCAGAGAGGGACGTGGGGCTCCGGCGGAGCTGCTGGAGCCCTGGGAAGGACAAGGCTCAGCCAGGAGCCCAAAGCAGCCAAGAAGCGGAGGGCTCGCTCGCTGCCAGCGCTCGGATCACCCGGCCCCGCGGCTCTCCGGAGGAGATATTCCAAAACAAGTCGGAAGCCAAGGGAAAATGAGCAAGCGAGAGGGAAACTCCCCTCCCGTCTTCCCTGCTGCTGGAAAAAAAGCCCAGTGTCCCCAAATTGCGGCACGGCGAGGCGCAGGGCCCCGCTCTCCTTGCGGGGGGACAGCCCAGGGGCGAGGCAGAGCCGGGCAGGGCTCTCTGCAGCCCTAGGGGGGCTCTGCGGGGGGCACAGAGCGGGTCCCCGTCCCCTCCCCGGCTCGGAAATGAGAAATCATCAAGGGAAGGGCACAGGCAGCGAGATGACACTTGGGCACGCTGCGTTTAAGCGGAGCAGATGCCGGCTGAGATGACGAGAGTCGAATTAATTTGGCTGCTCTAATGGCTCCTTCATGACGCTAATAAAAGCGGCGTTTTCTGCAGGCTCGTGGCTCAGGACACACTAATCTGGGGCTCTCCTGGGCCCTGCAGAGCTCTAATTTGGGCGCTTTTCTGGTCTGGCAGAGGACCCGGCAGCTTTTCTCCAGCTCTGGGGGTGACCCAGCGTGCCCAGTGGCCGGGGACACCGGGGCACAAGCCGAGAGGCATCGCTGATCGCTGCCGGGCTGGTGCCGGGGGACGGGAGCTGGAAGTCACCTCCCAGCCCCGCGCTTCCTGCTGGGGAAGCCACAAAGCTCCCAAAAAACGAGCGGGCAGCAATTAGCGGTCAGCAGCCGGGCTGGTGGCTGGCAGAGCCCAGCCTGCGGCGAGAATGGGACCGTCCCGTCCCGTCCCATCCCGTCCCGTCCCATCCCGTCTGTCCCCATGGATAACCCTGGGAACCTGTGGTCACGGCCCCCCGCTACCGCACGCCTCAGGGGGATGCAGCCCCCACCCCCCCACCCCCCCCGCAAAGCTTTGGGTTTTTCCATCCTTCGCATGCCCGGCAGCTTTTCCTGCTGCTTTAGGATTAAGCAACCGGTCCCGAAATTCCAGCGTGAGCAACCGTGTCACGACCAGCCGGGGAAACGAGCACGAGGACTCGCGGCCGTTCCCAAAGGGTTTCGGCTCCTCCTCAAGCCCCCACCCCGGGACACCGGGGGCTGTGCCGAGACCCCTGGCCCTGCCCTTTGCTGCGGCTGTGGGCACGGGTGGGGAAAAATATGGGGGGGGGGGGGCAACACATGTGGGCAGCGGGGAGAAGCCTCATGAATCCGGAAAGCCAGGGCTTTAATTAGTTAATTGCACGAGCAAGGAGCCAGTGCATGGAGCTAGCAGATGGGGGACGAGCAGCCCGTGCTGCAGCGCCGTGCTCACCCCCCCCCCCAAAACCCCCCCAGCTGCAGGAGCTGCCAGCAACCCATCTGCGGGGCTTGAGCAATAGCATCCCATGCCTGACATCTGCCCACACGCATTTCGGAGGCCAGTAAACTTCCTGTGGATATTGGCTGGCTGACAGACGTGACATAGATCCTGCCCTTTTTTTAGCCGTTGGGTTGGGTGGTGTTTTTTTTTTTTTTTTTTTTTTGGTGTTTTGATAACAGGTAGGAGCTTTGTCAGCCTCTCCCTGGCTTTGGGACCCAGGTGCCTGGGTAATGGTGAGACTCCCCACACCTCGGGTTGTTCTCCCCGTTCGTAGGGCTGCGGGCACGTCTCCCCTCTCAGCCCCTCTCTTCCCCCGTACCAGGGGGGTGCAGCCTCAGCACAAACCCACCACCACGACGCAGCCGGGTCCTTGGAATGACATTTATTACAGGAGGGTTTTTTTTCGCATTGCCGACACGGACGAACGCTCCAAATCTTTGCGCATTCGGGCTTTTTGAGCAGAGCTGCAGCTCTCGGACAGACAAGGCGCTCCACCTGCAGTAGCACGAAGACGCCACGGCTGGGGGATGCTGCAGCTCCCCAGCGGCAGCGGGACAAGCACCAGGACAAGCCCAGCGGTGGCTCGGAGGGTGGCAGTGCCACCGGGCAGGCCGGGTCCCCCCCTTGGGGAAGGCAGTGGGGTCTGGTGCTCCTTGCCCTGGTGGGACCCACGAGGATGAGCCCTCCTCCTTCACACCAACCCCAAACCCATCGGCAGCATCGCCCTGGGCATGGGTGAGACGCGTGGCTGCGACCAAAACCTCCTGCTCCCAGCCAGGCTCTGTATTGCCGCAGGACAAAGAAAGCTCCTTGCAAAACGGGAGCTGGGAGAGGCCCCGTGGTTCCCCATGCCGTGGCAGCACACAGAAAGGCCAAAGCTCTGCTTCTTTCTGCCCGGCGCCCCTCGGACACGCTGGGCTGGCACCGACCGGAGCCTAAAACTGCTGGGAGCGGGGGGACAAACAGACACGGACGCACAGAGCTACACCCCATAAAGTGCTTTTCCTTGGGCAAGCAGGCTGCCAGACAAAGGGGAAAGAAAGAAGAGGGGCAAAAGCTTCTTCCTCCCCTACATAGCAGCTGCCTCCTCTCCTGCCTGGTCCCCGGGTGCCTGAGGCCAGGGCTGAGCCAGCCGCCCCTACAGGACCCGCGCCTCCACGAGCAGACCCCGGGGACGCGGCTTGGGAGGAAAGTGGCAAAAGGCACACGGGCTGTGCCCCATTTCCCCAGCAGTCCCATCCTGGGGGATGCGGGTGGAAGGGGCAGGAGGTGGCTGGAGATGCTCAAAGCCCCATAAACGGCCCCTTTGGCCAGCCACAGCCATGCACGCAGCGGCTGCGGTGTCCCAGCAAGTCACCCCATAATTCAGCCCCTCTCTGATGTGTCCGAATGCGGCGTGCATCCATCGCAGGGCAGGAATGGCCCTGTCTCATGGCAGTAGTGACATCCAGGTGCTCCGGTCCCATCCCACAGCGAGCACTTTCTGCCCTGTGCGACCCTGCACCGGCTTCGCGCAGCTCCCCGGACACGCGGCGGCACCGGGGACAGCCCCGTCCCACCCTACAGCGGGGACGTCTCTTAGGGGCCATAAAACTTCGGTAACACCTGCGAGGGCTGCACCGCACCCCAGCCAGCCCAGCCTGGCAGATGTCTCCTGGCGGATCTACTGCCCGCTGGGGTCCAGCCTTGTCTCCAGTTTCGTCTTTGCGGGGGACGGGGTGTGCACGTCCTGGCTGCCGGGGGACAGCTGGCAGCACAGCACCGAGCGCAGGACCCGCAGCACCGGCGGCCGCAGGATGGCGAAGACCCAAGGGTCGAGGATGGGGTTGATGGAGAGGAACCTCAGCGCCAGGAGATCCCAGTCGTAGTTCTTGCCCTTGCTGAACTTGTTCATGTAGGCGCAGACCTGCAAAAGAACAGCGGGGGAAAATAACGCCGGGTCTGCTCTCCCAGGGGCCACGTACAGCACGCTTTCTGCTTCCACCGGCTTAAATGAATTTCCTGCAAATGAAAGCCAGGTCTGTGCTCAGCGAGGCTTCGCCGAGCCCAAATGCAATTAAGCCGGCGGCTGGTTAAGGACGCGGCGAGCGGTGCGCAGGTCTCGCCGGGAGAACCTGCGGCTGCACGGGATGGGTAAAGGCACGGGACGCATCGGGTGCGGGGTGCTGAGCCGCCCCGGTGCGGTGCTTCCTGGCGTGTGCCGACTCATAGCGGCTTACGGGGCTTCCTGGAAGGGTGACTCAGCACGCCTTACTCACCCCATCGCCACCCCCTCGCTCCCACGCCGCGGGGATGCTCGGATGGGGAGCCGGGGGCACGGGGGGGTGCGAGCGTCCCCGCTGCGCCCGGGGTCCGCCGGGTACCGCTCGGGGACGGCAGCGCTTGCCAGCCTGCCCCGGGCTCGGGGATTTTTTTGGGGGAAGGGTTCGTGGCTCTGTGGGCTGGCAGTGTCTGGGTTCGTGTGCTGCTCCTCGGAGGGTGGGTGCTGTGGGCCAGAGGAGAAAGTGTCACACCCAGGAGGCAGCGTTTGGCGGCTCCGTTTGAGACGATGCCAAAGCGCTGCCCAAACGCAAAGCCACGTGGGAGCCGGGCAATGGGAAAGGAAAAGCCGCCGCGTTTCGGGACAAGGCTGAGAGCTGCCACCACGGGGCCCATGGGATCCCCATCAGCGGCACTTTCCCACCCCGCCTGTCCTGAGCAGACCCGGCCAAGGGGTCCCGCTGCCTAATGACCGCGGCATCCAGAGCTGGGCTCCTCCAGGCCGCCGGGAGAGCCGCCCGGCACGCGTGGGCCCATTGACGGGAGCTCTCAGGATGTTGAGTCTGGTTCCTGGGATGCTTGCGAGCTCCCGGACATCGCCGCTTTGTCTTTTCTCTCTCTTAAAACCCAGACAGCCTGGCTTGGCTACAGGCTGCGGTCGTTTTCTTTTCCCTCGGGACTCTTCCTTCTGTGAGTGCAAAAGGGAAGGTAGCGTCCATTTAAGTCCACGAGCACAAAATTAGTGCTGGCAGCACGCCCGACCTTAGTGGGGCTCGCTTCTAATGGGAACTAAACGACGGCAAAGGAGCCTCCCATCGCCGCAGGGCTCGCACACACGGCAAGGCTCCGCGCCTCCCGAGCCGCGGCCGGAGGCGATGGGGAGCACGCGACGCCGCCGGCGGTGAGATGCAGCCCGGAGGGGTGAACAGCAGCCCCCAGGTGAGGAGAGCACGGGGCAGTGTGCCTACACGGCCCCGGTACGCGCTGCTTGCCTCCCAGCCCAGCCCAGCGGGGTTTCCTCCATCCCCATCCCCACCTTTCCGTGCCTCGCTCCTCGCCCTGCCACCGCTCGCACCTCCGCGGCGAGCGCACGTGGCCCTTGGGGATGGTGGCCCCAGGGGACATCGGCGTGCCTGGGACATGCGGTGCCACCCCGCCTGGCCTCGAAGCCTCTGTGGGAGGGGATGGTGGCCCCAGCACTGGGGATGTGCGGGAGAATCCCTCGTTCCCCGCGAGCATCGTGAACCGCCCGCGGTTTGCGGCAGACCCAAGGTCTCCCGAGCTTTGGGAAGGAGCTCGAATTTTGGGCCGTGGAGTGAGAAGGGAGCCTCACAACAGGAGAAATAGGGATGCTGGGGAGGGGACTCACCCCCTGGGAGAGGCCGTGGCACTCACCGTGAAGGGCAGCGAGCAGATGACGAAGGTGATGGTCATGATGGCGAGGAGCAGGAGGTGGTCGATCTCCTCGGCCATGGAGAACATGCACCGCCCGCCGCCCCCCGCCGCCCGGGGCTGCTCCGGCGTGGCCAGCCGGCGGGTCTTCTGCCCCCGGCGGTGCATGCGGGCCAGGTTGCTGATGACGCTGAGGTTGCAGAGCAGCACCGAGAGGATGAGGAGCAGGAGCAGGGTGGCGTAGAGCAGCGAGAAGGTGACGTGCATCCCGGCCGCCTCCGCGCCGCCGGCGTGCCGGCCGTCGTCCAGGTACATCTGGATGAAGCACCAGGTGCCGGGGCAGTACTGCACGTAGCGCCCGAAGCCCACCAGCGGCAGGGAGCAGAAGGCGGCGGCGAAGGTGTAGATGGCGGGCAGGGCCACCAGGCCCGTGCGGGGGCTGAGGAAGCGCTCGTAGAAGTAGGGCCGCCCCAGCGCCAGGCAGCGCTCCAGCGCCATGGCGAAGAGGATGAGCATGGTGGCGAGGCCGAAGAAGCTCATGGAGAAGCCGAAGTAGAGGCAGATGTGCCCTCCCCGCGCCAGGGCGGTCAGGGTGAGGTTGCGGTGGTAGGAGGCCAGCACGAAGGGGCTGACCGAGCAGGTGCCCAGCAGGTCGGTGACCACCAGGGCCAGCACCAGGACGTGGAAGAGGGAAGGCGGGCGGGCGCGGGGCGGCCGGCGGCAGCGCAGCAGCAGCCCCAGGGCCAGCAGGTTGCCCAGGAGCCCCGCCGAGAACATCAGGGCGCTGACCAGCGGCCGGGCCCCGGCCACCAGCGCCTCGCCGCGCTCGCACGGCTCCCGGCCCGTCCCGTTCATCGCCGCCGCCCGAATGCGCCTCCGCCGCCCGACCGCACCCCCCCCGCCCCCCCCTCCGGCCCCGCGGCGCCGCCCCCCCTCCCGGGCCGCCCCGCCCCGGGGCCGGGCCCCAGCCCCGGGGATGCTCCGGGAGTCCCCGGGGATGCTTCGGGAGCCCCCGGTTGCCGGCGAGCCCCGGGGGTGCTTTGGGAGCCCCCCGCTCCCCGGGCGGCCGGCCCCCCGGTTGGGGTGCCCGGGTGGCCGAGGGGTGCGCGGGGGCGCGGGGGGAGCCCCCCCTTTCCTGCCCCACTGCTGCTCGCCCTGGGGACCCCCCAGCTGGGTGGGAGCCCAGAGGGGCGGGGGGAAGCCCCCAGCCCTCAGCCTGCCCCGGGGGGGCTCGCCCAGCCCAAGCAGCAGCCCCAGGAAACCTCCTTGGGCCGGTGCCGCTGGGCGCACAGGATGGCGCAGGGAGCCTCGCCGCTGCGTCGCATTTCCCCTGGCACGACCCCAACCCTCTCCCCGCTTTGCCCCTGCCCTTGGCCGCCGAGCACGGAGCCAGCCCAGGCAGGACGCGGGTGCACCCCTTTATCCGTGCCCTAACGGGGGCCCGTCCCCACCCGGGCCCCCCCCCCCCCCCCAACAAAAGCCCGTTGAGACACGGCGGCGTTGCTCAGCTCCGGCGTGGGCACGCCGCTTGCTGCCACGCTCGCGTTTTCACCGTTGCTTTTGAAAACTCCCTTTGGTAACAGGAACTTCGTAAAGGAAACACGATTGAAGGCAAACTCCAGCGGAGGGGCGAGATGCGGTTTGCGACAGCACCTTCGCTTCCGACGCGTGGCTCCCGTTCCTCGGGCTGCTTCTGCTGGTCGCACGGCCGGAGAGGCTCCTTCAGTGTGCCATCACCTCCTGGTGACAGGCCACCGCAGCCCTCCGCGGTCCCGTGGCTGAGTGCGAGGGATGTGATGGAGGGAAAGAGGTTTTTAGCGTGCTTGTGGGACAGGAAAATGCCCGTCCCAGGACCTCTGCAGCCCCCTGTGGGGCTGATCCCGCTGAGCACCGATGCCCACGGACACGTCCGACGTCGGGAGCCGTCCCACCAGCTTCCCAGGCTGCTGAGGGCTGGATGCGGCCCTGCCACGCTCAGCCCCCCAAAAAGCCCACAAAAAGCAGATTAAAACGGTGGCCAGGGCCAAATCCTGGCCTGGTCGGTGTAAGCGGCCCGGGGAGGCTGCGGCGTGCGCTTTACGAGCAGAAGCCCTCCCGCGGGGTGGCTGCCCCAGGGCTCTTGCCAGCCTCCCACTCCTCTCTGGTGTTTGCTATCGCAGCTCAGGAAGGGCTTTTGGCAGGTTCTGGAGCTCATTTTCCTGGCAGCTAATGGAGCCTTAAATACCCATCTGGGGCTTCGGGCTTCTCAACCGACAGTTGCCTCTGAGGGGATATTTTTGCAGTTATAGGAAAACTGCTGGGCTTTTTTGTTTTTTCCTCCCTGTTCTGAGCTCAAAACCAGGAACATGCCACTTGGTACAATCTGTCCATTTCTTGGGAAGTGTTTGTTTTCCCCCTTCTGCTTCCATGTTTATCTCCATGTGTCCCGCGTCTAACAAGGAGCATATGTCTTCCCGGGGGTCGTTGGCATCATTTTCCCTAAGAGGAGATTTATGGGGCTGTCCCACTCGGAGAAGAGCTCCGGGCTTGGAGGAGCGCTGCGTGAATTTCACATAAACCCTGGGGCCAGGAGGACGCAGCCCCTGGGGTGCTCTGCCCCGGGGCTGGGGAGGCGCTGGGACCGTGCTCCATCCGCGGCGGGTTTTAAATAAGGAGACCCGCACGGGTGGGTTTCGAGCCTTTTAAATCAAAAGCCCGTCTGTTTAGAAAACCCAGACACTGTTTTCCTTCCAAAGAAAATCCAGACGTTTTCCCAAAGCATTCCCAGCCCCGACGCTTCTCTGGTGCACCAGTGCTGGAAGCAGCCTGGCTCAGCAGCTGCTCGAAGCCGGGCTGAGCACCAGCGGCGCAGGTACATGTTCCTGGGCCCTGGGGAGTGCCAGCACCTGGGTGCACGGGTTAAAAAAATGCAAACCGCTCACTGGCTCGTGGTGTCGTACAGCCCGCGGGCTGAGCGCCCTGGCTCGGGTGCCTGGCAGCCGCGGCGCTGCAGCCTGCCCAGGCACGCGGCTTCCGACTTCGGGAAGGGCTTAAAAATGCAAGCAGACAATAAAAAAAAGGGCCCCGTGCAAGAACTAGGCATGTTGCTGGGAAATGAGCTTTCTGCGAAGCTGCGCCTGGATTTCGTGAGCTGAAAAAAAAATAAAAAATAAAAAATCGGCTGCGCTCAATTTATGTCCAGGCCACAGGGTTAGGTGACGCTGGGGACATTGACACCAGAGACACCCTGATCACAGGAGGGGGCAGCTGGCGGTGCCGGAGGGTTGTGGGCACCAGGCAGCAGCTCCAAAAGGAGCATCGCTGGCTCGAGCCACTGCAGCATCTCCTGCTTGCCTCCATAAAGCAGCGGATCCGTCCCTTTGCGCCTCGCTGGCACTGCAGCACCCTGGTGCAAAGGGGCCCGCCGGGAATTGCTGAGCACCAATGGCCAGGGGCAGGACCTGCAGCCCTCACCCCTGCAGCCAGCCCCGAGCATCTTTGCTTTATTGGGACCTTTAGAACTAAACGGCAGGTCTCAGGGATCGATTTATTTATTTTCGGTGCTCGGTCATAGGAAAAGGCTCTGGGTTTTGACTCCTGAAGCCCCCAGCCGGGCAAGGGCACGCCTTGGGGCACAAAGCAGCGGGCTGCCGAAGGGGTGGGCTGGAGGGGAGAGCGCAGCCCCCTCCTCGCAGCTTGCCTTGCTCTGTCCCGCTGAGAGCCCAGCCCTGGCTGGGGACGTGCTGCCATCTCTGGAGAAGACAGCAGCACGGCAGCCCCACGGCCCCAAAATGCAGCCGAGTTTCGGATCCCAGCGGCGTGAGGCTTCGCCAGCAGCTGCTGGGGTTCCCCCGCTGTGAGCAGGGAAAGGGCACCCATGAAAAGCGCCGCCGAAGCCAGGAGAGCACGCTGAAGTCTCCAGGATCCCCCGGGGAACCTGAACAGGGAGCAGGGAGCCTCCAGGGATGGGGTCGGGGAGGCAGGGGCAGGGGTTGGGGTCACCCCACTGCCCCGCAAGCCCCCCCAAAACGGGGACATTTCCTTCCTCCGGTGATGAGCGCACGGACGAGTCAGGCAGCGCGGCGCACGCATCACCTAGGGGCTCGGATGGAGTCTGCATCCACGCACCTTAATAAAAACCCTGATTTATTTTAATTTAATTGCTCTCATTTCGCACTGAGCACAGTCCCAGGTTCTACAGACACGCAGTCAGCACCCGGCTCGCGGCACCAGCTCGCAGCCTGCTTCGGCACGCTCTCCAGGATAGAATCCTGGTGGTGGCACGGCTCGTGCCAGCCCGGTCCCCCCGTCCTGAGAGGGTGCACGGAGCCACACGGCGGGGGAGATGCCAGCCCAGGGGCCGGCAGGAAGGTTTTTCAGAGCTGCTATCCCAGCCGGTGCCCATCCTGCTGCGGAGATCAGTCCGGTGAAAGCCGTGGCGCTGCCTCGGTGCCGCTCCTGAGCTCGCAGGGTCCCACGTGCGCCGTCTCCGAGTCGGTAACGTGCGAGGAATAGGACACCGATACGCAGACCAGTGCTCAGTTCAGTCCTTTTTTCGCAGAAAACCCCGCTGCGGGGCACAGACCGGGGAACCTGCAGGGCCGGGGGTGCCACCCCGAGGACCTCCAGCAGCGCGCCGCCAGCCTGCCCTTCCCTCCCGCCGGCAGAGCCTGGCAGGTCCCAGAGCCGGAGCACAAGCGATCAGGTCACCTCCAAAAAGCCCCAAGCTATATTTACCCGAGTTGCTTCCTTCAAAAGGAAAATCGGTTTGACAACAAGAGTAAATACCGCGTGAGAACTGGCAGGAACACGGCTACACCTTGCAAGGCTTGGCTAAAGAGAGGGAGAGAAGTATTTGCCCTGTCTCCTCCAAGGACGCTAAGCAGACGGGGACTCGGGTTATCGTATTTTTTTTTGTCCTAAATGGTCACTCGAGGCAGATGTTAAACAAGCCCCAGTTAATACACGTGGTTGAGGGGAAATGGAGCTTTCATTAAAACGATCTGTTGCTCGCATGCTTGCACCGCTAGGTTATACATCCTGGGCTCTGCTTTTTCTCTCGCTTGCCGCTCTTATTAAGAAAGGGTATCGTCATAAATACCGCGTTAAAATAATTACGGCAGGACCGGCAGCCTCCCACGGCACAGCTGGGCGCAATCGATTCTCCAGAGCAGAGCCACCGCGGGGAAATCACAAGCCCTGAGCCGAGGAGGGGCTGGGGAGCTGCCCCCATCCTCCTCCCCGGGGCACCCCGAGGCACCCCAGGGACAGCGCGGGGGCTGTGGCCGGCCCCGGGGACAACCCCATGGGCTCTCTGGGCATCGTGTGCGGGATGAGGAGATGGAGCAGGGCCCCGAACCACTTTTATTCGAGGGGGGAGGCAGGAGTCTCTCCATCCCGTGTGCTCCTGCTGCCTGCCAAAGCGCTGCCCTGGCGCCCCGCACCAAACTCCTCGTGCCCTCCCGGAGCCGTGCGCTCCCCAAACTCTCCACCGAGTGCTGCAATATCCGCAGGTCCCCGGGAGCACCCCCCCGGCCCCGGTTCCTCCCGCGGGTGGCACGCATCCCCGGGGACGGAACAGGGCAGAAACGCCGCGCGCCCGCCCTGCCGTCACCAACCGGGCGCCGTCCCCGCGCTGCTCGGGGCCGAAGGCTCGCTCCTCATCTTCACCAGCTCCCGCGGCCCCGCCGCGCTCAGGGGAAGACGAGCTGCGGGGCGTCCGTCCTGCGCCAGCCCAGCGGGCAAAACCGGCCGTCCCCCTCTGGCCCCGGTCCCTTTAGGGTGGCCCTGCGGGAGCCGAGGCGGCGGCAGAGCCTGCGGACGAACATGCGGAAGACGGAGGTGCGGAAGATGATGAAGACCCAGGGGTCGACGATGGAGTTGACGGAGAGGAAGCGCAGGGCGCTGAGGTCGGCGTTCTCGTTGAAGTCGGCCGCGAATGCCCCCATGTACGCCCGGATCTGTCCGAAAGAGGCGGCTTCAGCAAGGCCGGGCAGAAGGATCCGGCCCCCGGGGCGCTGTGAGGCTGGGGGGGGCAATGAGGGTTCCCACCCTACCCACCTGCGGGACCCCCAGCCCCAGAGAGGATTTGGGGGAGGATTTCGGGGAGGATTTTCCCCAGGTCAATAGATCCAGTGCGGTTCAAAGGGACCCGGCACCTCGGGGATGGGACGGGGGGGATTCGGGGGGGGGCTACTGAAGGGTGTAACGCAGTGCACCGACCTCCCTGGGAGTGGGCAGGGTGCGGGGAGATGGTCCAAGGGGTTAAAGCAGTGAAGCGACCCCCCCGCACCTCTGGGACGAGGTGGTGGTGATGGGGGGGGGGGGGGTATGAAAAGGGAACTGAAGCACTGACCCGACTGCCCACAGAGGGGGTGGGGGGGGTTAATTAAAGGGATTAAGACAATGACCCGAGACCCCTGACACCTCCGGGATGGGGTGGCTGTGATGGGGGAATTAATTAAAGGGATTAAAACAATGACCCGAGCCCCCTGACCCCTCTGGGCTGGGGTGGTGGTGATGGGGGGGGTAATTAAAGGGCTTAAGGCAATGACCCGAGACCCCTGACACCTCCAGGATTGGGTGGCGGTGATGGGGGGGTTAATTAAAGGGATTAAAACAATGACCCAAGCCCCCTGACAACTCCAGAATGGGGGGGGGGGTGGTGATGTGGGGGGGTTATTCAAAGGGATTAAGGAAATGACCCGAGCCCCCTGAAACCTCTGGAATGGGGTGGTGATGATGGGGGGGAGGGGGGTTAATTAAAGGGATTAAAGCAATGACCTGAGCCCCCCGACACCTCCAGGATGGGTCGGTGGTGATGGGGGCGTCATTCCAGGGATGTTATAGCGATCGCCAGACCCACGGGAGGGGGTGGGGGATATTGAGGGGAGGGGGGGGGGGGGCAAAGCAATGACCCGACCCCCCCGACACCTCTGGCACAGGGTGGTGGCGACGGGGCGTTATTCCATGGGGCTTAAAGCAAGGAGCTGCCAACCCTTGGGACGCGGGGTGGTGCGGGCGGGTGTTTGGGGGGGGGGGTAAACGCAATAACCCACCCCCCCCGGACAGGGCGATGGTTAAGCGGGGGATATTCCGGGGGGGGGCAGCAATGCAATAACCTGACCCTCGGGGGTGGGGTGGTGGGGAGGGGGGGTACTTGGAGGGGACTAGAGCGAGGTGTTCGGGGGGGGCACAAAGCAACCCGAGGGCGGGTTTCACCGCGGGGGGGGGGGGCACGGGGGGGCCAACAACGAGCCGGGGGGGGGGGGGCGGAGGGGGGGGGGTGGGGTCGGGGTTTGTACTCACGATGAGCGGCAGCGAGCAGACGGTGAAGAGCACGGTCATGAGCCCCAGCAGGACGAGGTGGTCGAGCTCCTCCATGCGGGGGGGGCGGCGGCCGGGGGGGTCGCGGCTCCGCGGGGGGGCTGCCTGCGGGCCATGCCGTAGAGGTGCCGCATGCTGCTCACGTTGCAGGCGCCGATGGCCAGCACCAGCACCCCCATCAGGCTGGCGTAGAGCACGGGGAAGCCGAGCTGGCCGGCCCCCCCGCCGGCCATGCGGATGAAGCACCAGGTGCCGGGGCAGTACTGCATGGGGACCCCGAAACCCAGCAGCGGGAGCGCGCAGAAGAGCGCGCACAGCCCCGCCGCCGCCGGAGCCAGCGCCGCCCCCAGCCGTCGGGTGAGGTGCCGCCGGTAGAAGTAAGGGTGGCCCAGCGACAGCCAGCACTCCAGGGCCATGGCGAGCAGCAGCAGGGTGGGGGCCAGCCCGAAGAAAGCCATGAGGAAGGCGAAGAGCTGGCACAGGGCTCCCGGCTCGCCCTCGGCTCGCCCGCCGGGCGAGCCCAGCTCGCTCAGGCTGCGGTTGTAAGCGTACGCGGCCAGCACCATGGGGCTGAGCAGGCACTTGCCCAGCAGGTCGGTGACCGCCAGCCCGCTCACCAGCACGTAGAAGGCGGACACCCTCGGCGGGCGACCGCCGGGCGAGCGGGAGCGCCGTCGGTGCTGGCCCAGCAGCAGCAGGGCGAGCACGTTGCCCAAAAGGCCGGCCCCGAACAGCACCGAGCTGGGCACCGCCGACTGCCCGCTCTCGATGAAGCGGCTGCCCCGGCACCGGTAGCCCTCGCTCGCCATCGGGCTGCCGCCCTCGCCTTCCTCCTCCTCCTCCTCCTCCTCCTCCTCTTCCTCGCCGCCGACTGGCCCGGCCCGGCGCGGGGAGGGAGGCACCGGGGTTGGGGGGGGGGCGGCGCGGAGAGGCTCGGGGCGGCCCCCGGGGCGGCTCCTGCCCGGCTGCTGCCCGCCCCGGGGCTGGGGGGGGGGGCACGGCTGGGAAACGGGGGGAGTTTCGGGGGGAAACGGGGGGGGGGAAGGGGGTGAGCCTGCTGGGGGGGTGGGAAGGGGTCGGGGGGTGAGCTGCGGGGGGGGCTGGGGGGTGGGAAGGGTCGGGGGAGGGGGGAGAGCTCCTGGGGGGTGGGGGGGTGGGAAGGGGTGGGGGGTGAGCTGCCGGGGGGGCTGAGGGGTGGGAAGGGGTCGGGGGATGAGCTCCTGGGGGGGCTGGGGGGGTGGGAAGGGGTCGGGGGATGAGCTGCTGGGGGGCTGGGGTGTGGGAAGGGGTCGGGGGAGAGCTCCTGGGGGGGCTGAGGGGGTGGGGGGGTGGGAAGGGGCCGGGGATGAGCTCCTGGGGGGGCTGAGGGGGGTGGGGGGGTGGGAAGGGTCGGGGGAGAGCTCCTGGGGGGGCTGAGGGGGTGGGGCGGTGAGCTTCTTGGGGGCTGGTGGGGTGGGAAGGGGTCGGGGTTGGGCTTCTGGGGGGCTAGGGGTATGGGTAAGTTGGGGAGAGAGCTCCTGGGGGGGCTGAGGGGGTGAGGGGTGGAGGGGGTGAGCTTCTGGGGGCTGGTGGGGTGGGAAGGGGTCGGGGATGAGTTTCTGGGGGGGCTAAGGGGGTAGGGGGGTGAGCTTTTGGGGGTGCGGGTAGGGGGCATGATTAGCTCCTGGGGGGCTGGGGGGGTGGAAGGGGTCGGGGATGAGCTCCTGGGGGGGGCTGGAGGTGGTGGTGGTGGTGGGGGTGGGCTTCTGGGGAGCTGAAGGTGAGGGTAGGGGTTGGGGGTGAGCTTCTGGGGGGGTTGGAGGTGAGGGTAAGTTGGGGGGAGAGCTTCTAGGGGGGCTGAGGGGGTGGGAAGGGGTCGGGGATGAGCTCCTGGGGGGGCTGAGGGGGAGGGGGGGGAGCTTCTGGGTGGCTGAGGGGGTGAGAAGGGGTCGGGGATGAGCTACTGGGGGGTGGGAAGGGGTCGGGGATGAGCTCCTGGGGGAGGTTAGGGATGTGGGTAGGGGTCAGGGATGAGCCCCTTGAGGGTCCCGGGGCAGGGGACAGGGGCTGAGCCCCCAGGGGATCACAGACTGGGCCCCTGGGGTGATCAGGGCTGTGCCCCCGGTGCAGGGGTAGGTAACGGGGTCGGGACCAAGTCCTTGGAGGGGACTACGGGGTAGAGGGCTGGTGTCGGGCCCAGCTGCTGCACCGGTGTAAAGCAGGCCAGGAATGGGCAGAGTTCCCCACGAGGCATTCACTGCAGGGCTCCGTCTGCCCCCCAGCCCCTCCTACCTGCCCCCCATCGCTCCTACAGCACCCCGTGTGCCTGCCACGGCGTGGGACCGCTGCTGAGCCCCCCGTGCAGGGTCCCAGCCCCTCCGTGCCCGCGGCAGAGCCCGGCCGTGGCGGGAGCAAGCTTTGGGCGAAGCCCCCAGCGCCTCTTGCAGGAAGAGCAGCGGCCCCTCCGGCCGCAGCAGCGCCGCTGCCTAGCGCATACCGCAGCTCGCAGGATACATGTGATGATGAATAAGCACGAAACCACGGCTGTCTGCTTTCGGGCCCCTTTTTGCGACTCTAGACGAGCGTACGAGAAGCGCAGGGAAGTATCAAGATGACAGGAGGGGTGGGAAAGGCGCTCGGTGCCCGGCCCAGACATCTGCGCTGGCACGTGTTAGCGGTGGGCTGGGTTTCTCGGGCAGCGGGCAGGGTCCCATCCAGCCACCTCCGGCAGAGAGGGCGCCGAGAGTTTGTGCTCAGGGAGACATGAAGGTAAACCTCGCCGCCGCTCGGCGTTTTCGCACGTGTGGGCGTTGAAGTGCTGCCCTCGCTAGGGCTGAACGCAAACAGGGCGAGTGCTTCCGCCCCGGGGACCTGGTGGGAAGAAATGCAGCCTGCGTGGGGACGGCCGCCGCGGGTGATGTCCTCCCGGTGGGCACGTCGAGAAGAAACACGCTGCCTTCTTCAGCGCCCCTGATGTCAGCTCCTTTCGGACGAAGAGCATCGCCGTGGGGCTCCACGTGGAGCCTCGTGGCGCTGCGGAGCACGGCACCGACTTTTTGGTGGCAGCCCCCCCGCCCGGAGCCCTCCGCGGCGCCGCAGCCCGGGGAGCTCAGCCCATGCGTCAGCTTTTCGTGGCCGTCCTGGTGGCCCTGCTCCTTGTC